>NW_004524633.1:3110227-3131786 GCF_000260255.1 Octodon degus
AGGACACAGCAACATTGACCACACAGAAGGAACAGACAATTCCCACCCATGCCCACGCGCCCCGCCTCCCCCCCCCCCCCCCCCCCCCCGCGCGCGCACACACCTGCTTCCTGGCACTGCCTGTGACACTGTGCTGGACCTGGAGGGCCTGGACTCTAGCTCCTGTCCTCCGTAGGCACCTGCTTAGCTTTGTTTGTATTTTATTGTTGCCTGAGGGAAAGGGAAAGGAGCCTGTCTTTCAGAAACATCTTTCAGTCCTGTGGGAAAGGAGAGCTCACAGGAAATCATGGGGTGAATCGTCTCCTAGCCTTGCCCAGGATGGCTGTGTGGCCCAGGCAAAGCGCTTGCCTTCTCTGGTCCCCCAGCTCCTGTCTGGAAAGCTCTGTGGACCTGCTGTATCCGCCCTCCTGGCGCGGTGGGAAGCATGGTTCCAGGCTCCTTTCTGCACCGCCAGTACCTGAATCTGCACCTTAACACATCTACAGCAAGTTGAGAGGCACTGTTAAGTGAATGCTGTTGCTTTTGTAGCCCAGCCTTTTGTGTTTTCCCCAAATGTATATTAAAATGTGGTGGTGAAGAATTTATACAAGGGCTGGGAAATAGCTTGGCAAGGGTGGGGGAGATAGCTTGGTGGTCTAAGAGCCTGTCTGGCAAGTGCAAGGACCAGGGTTTGATTCCCAGTATTGCATGCTCTGCTGGCCCTGGACCCTGTGGACAGTGTGCTGGCCCTGACACTGGGCATGGTGGCGCATGCCTGTAATCCTAGTGCTGGGAGGCTGAGACCGAAGAGTTACTGAGTCTGGGCTGTGTAGTGTGTACCAAATAAACAAATAATTTTTTTTTTAAAAGAATTTATACAAGCAGAGTTGGCGCTGTGCCATGCCTGCTGTGGGCTTCCTCCAGCTTCTTCTGGAAGCAAACAGCAAACACAAATGGGCTCGGGTATTGTCCCCGGGGTATCGGAGGGTTACGCTGAAGTAATGTTTGTTATTCTTACTGCTTTTACCAAGCTTTGCCCTCTGGGGAAGGAACCCAGGGCCTTTGCAAGCTGAGGGGAGTCCCAGCTCTTTTAATTTTTTTTAAATTTTGAGACAAGGTCTTGCTAGGTTGCAAAATTGCCCAGGCCGGGCTCAAGCTTGTGATCTTCTTGCCGCAGAGTGCTGGGATGATGGCGTGCACCCCCATGCGTGCCTTGTTGGTTTTTAAATGTAGGACAGATGGCTGCCTCTGCTGTCTTCCCCATTTCTTTATCTTAAGGACAGGCAGAGCATCAAGCTCCCTTGCATTAAATACCGCCCCTCAGAGCTGTGGATAGCAGACTGGGCAGGGCAGGATGGGCCCTCGGGGCAGTGGCCACCGCAGCTACCTTCTTGGCGCTAAGCCCTTGGAGTCTCCGAAAACAAGACTGCAAGAGCCGTTCTCCAGGCCAGCCAGGTACCCTATTGCTCTGGGGAAGCCAGAGCTTGGGTTCCAATTAAGGCCTGCTTCAGAGGTGTGCAGCAGGCCCTCCTGCCAGCGCTCCATGGTTGCTTTGATGCTGAGATGTCTTGATGTTTTTAACATTTTAAATGCGGGCCCTGAATTTTTATTTTGGAGAGGACGTGGAGAGTTACGTAGCTGGTCTTGGCTAGACTCACCCAGGACGTCCCCTGGTGATTCTTCGGGAGTATGTGTCCACGTTGGGGGTAGTGTGAGACAACTCAGGATAATCCCTGGATTGTGGAAACCAGATTGGGGAAGGGCAGGACTGTGCCTGGTGAGCAGAGTCCGCTGCTATCCCAGGCAGGGTCTTCCCAGGCAGACGCTGGGTCCTGGGGGCATCCTACCAGGGCAGCCTGCTGTTTGCTAAGGTGGAGAATATCCTTTCACAAAAGGACAACATCTTTCCTGTGCTTACAGTTTTTTTCAATATGTTGAAGAAATATGTTTTGAGGCAATTTAGTTTTGTCTTCAATAAAGCATTAGGAAAATTCAAGTGGATGTGGGGAAAGCTCCTGGAGTGGCGGTGACTGGCAGAGAGCGGCACCTCAGAGAAAATACCTTTCCTCGCTATGACCCTGAGAGCTAAGCAGTTTTGATCTGGTTATTTCCTTCCCTGTACAAATTCTTCAGTGTGTGTTAGTCAGCTTCCGTCACTTTCCCAAGGTGGGCTGGCCTGCTGCTCTGGTCTTGCAGGGCTACTACCTGCCCCAGGCATGGCTGTCTGGGCTCTGGACGTTGGCTGTGCGTGCCACCTTTAATCTCTCCGAGGCTTATTCCCTTGGCTCATGGGCTCCTGGGGTGCGGGGTTCTTTGCGTTTCCAGGGGCCCAGCCTGGGCCACGGTGCAGTGTCTCTGGCTGTGGATCACCAGCCACAGTGCGTTCCAGGAACCAAATCCAGGGCTGCTTGCTTTCTACCCACAAAGCCTTCTCTGCTACTTCAAACTGGAACTGGAGCATGGTTTTGCATTTGAGCCAGGAAGAACAAACACCCCGTTTCCTCTGTTTTGTTTATTTGTTTGTTTTTCAGCAGCCGCTGCAGCTGTGTGTTGGGGCTGTTTGCGCACCTGCCCCCTGGCCCGAGAGCCCTGGGCTGGAGAATGGCTTAGCTCGCCTCCTGTCTCCCTGCCTCCCATGTGGACTCTATGCAGATAAGAGGCGCTAAGGAAGAAACGCTTGTCCATTTGGGGGATCCTGGAAAGCTCACAGGTTTACAGCGGACAGGGGAGGCAGTGGGAGCTGCCTCTTAACTGGAAAAACACTTTATTAGGCGTACGTGGGCCAGTTAGAAAATATACAGTTGGATAGCCTTTATGGTCAAGGAAGAAAATCAGGAAGAAATGCTTAATTAAAAGCAGAGGGGTCGGGGAGATAGCTCAGAGGCATAAGCGCCTGTCTGACAAGCACAAGGTCCTGAGTTTGATCCCCGGTGCCCCCCCAAAAAGCAGAAACTGACATTGCCCTGGTTGAAGGGGCAGGGCTGCCCTGGCCAGCAGGTGGGCAGTTGGCCAGGCTCACATGGCAGAGGAGGCTGCAGCTGACAGGGCTGGGCGCGCATGGCTGTTGAGACCCACTTGCTTGGTCACCAGGTCACTAAGTTGTTGAGACTGCCTGGGTCTCAAGGCTGCACAGCGAGCTCAGCCCCCTGGGAGGTGCTTTTGCTGTCACCCATATGCGGATGCCACGTGCCCGTCAGCTTACCACACTAGTGGTGCGTTCAGGGGCACACCAGCTCTTCCAGGTCTTCCAGGTGCTCTGGGACCTGGCATGGAGTGCCTGGCGCCCACCAGCTCAGTGTCACAGAGCTGCCCACAAGGACAGCAGCTGGCGAAGAAGAGGGTGGTGGTCGGCACTGTTGGTGATGCGAGCCTCTGTGGGGACAGCAGGTGGACCAGACATGGGACCTCTCAGGCACGGTGGCCTGAGGACAGTCTCATCCCGGCCACCAGGATCTTCTTCGAATTCTGGGCGACTACTGCATCTGAGGTACCAGGCGGCTCCTCTGCCCACAGCGTCCAGGGGCGCGGTGGGGACAAAGGGGTGGATGTCCTCAGCCAGGCCTGGCAGCCTGACTGTCCTCATTCGTGGTGCAGCCTGAGGGAGCGACCCTCACCTCGATCTCGGCCCCGCTGCCCGCGCAGGTGCTGACGCGACGCCTTTCCGTCTCGGATTGGCCTCCTCATCGAGCTGTGCATCTTGCTGCTTTTAGTTTTGTTTTCTGGTTGAGATTCGGTGAAATAACACCCTTATCACGGAACAGGGACTTAATATTACCTAGCACTGATGATTCTGGTGTTTTTGATCTGCACTCTGGTGCAGAGAGCTGAGTTCTGTGATGGGAGCATAGCTTACTGTCATGGCAGTGCTGGAATTTGGTATTAACATATATTTCGTGTGACTTCATGAGCTGTTCTTATAGAACCAATAGGGTTTTTGTTTTCAGTACTGTGAGCTGAACACAGGGTCTTTGCATCGATCTCTGGCCCCAGAGCTTTATTTATTTATTTATTTTTATGTATTTAGCACAGGGTCTACAGGGTCTCACCACACAGATCAGACTCGTAGTGATCCTCCTGTTTTCAGCCTCCCAAGCGTTGGGATTACAGGTGCTCGCCACCACGCCCAGTCTCGGTGTGCCCCGGGGGTGGGGCCAGCACGCCGGGAACGAACCCTGATCCCTGTGTCTGCGTAAGCAGGCGCTTTAATCTGCTGAGCTATGTGGCCCTTACACAATCGTTTTAATAACTGTGCATGAAACAAACTTGTGACATCAGGCTTGTATTCCAAAAGCTTTGGATTTTTGGAGCATTTTAAATATTAATTTATGACAAAGTCTCACTGTGTAGCCTAGGCTGGCTTTAAAATTACAGCAATCCTCCTGCTCCAGCCTCTCTAGCGCTGGGATTACGGGCGTGCACCACCATGGTTGTTTGTACGGAGCATTTTAGACTTTGGATTTGCGGATTTGGAATACCTGACATGCAGTAGGTGACCTGGGGCAGCGGTGGCGCGCCTGCGGCACAGGTGCGTGGCAGGCTGCTCACCCCGCTGGACGCTCTGGAAGCTCCCATCGCTGACCAGTGGGCTCCAGTTCTGGTTTCTCTAACAAGGACTGGAAAGGTAAGAGAAGCTGCGCCTGAAGCGCCGAGAGTGGCAGATTCTCCAGATCTTAGACCTGTCCCCAGCCATTCGTACTTACAGCTTAGACAGTGGCTTTTATGGGAGGGTAGAAATCATTTTACTTCCTCTTCCCAAGGAATTTGATTTAGTTTTCATAGAAGTCACTACTCTCTTTTTGTATATTTGGTTTTATCAATAAACTTTTGTAAAATTAACATATAGAATTTCTAAAAACAAGTTGAAACAAAAGTCCCCAAAAGCTGTTGTTTGAGTCACTTTGGAGACCAACTGTACTGGTCCTTGGTAGCAGAATAACCTAGAGGATGAGGAGCGCCCGCCTGCCCAGGGCCAGCCAGGGGCCCTGAGGACCCTTCGCAGAGGGCCGGTGAGCACCTGTCCTGGGAGTCCATGGCGTGGAGCTTGGCTCAGAATGGCCACATCGAGACTTATTTGCGTGCTGCCTTAGAGCTTCAAGAACACCTTCCAGCAGACTGTTCCATTTAATTTTGAAGTCGGCAAGGCAAGAATGCACAGGTGGGATACCGGAGTCACCAAGGTTAGCTCGAGGGCCACAAGGGAGCAATTTCACGGAGGGTGGACTGGGAACACAATTCAGAGGGTTTTTTTGAGTCCTTAGCCAGATCTATTGCCTTTTTCATGTGTTTAGGAAGCAGCGGTAAGGCTGGCTTTGTTCAGATCGTTACAGCAGTATATGAAAGCCGCAGAGAGTGTCGGGAATACTGACATACCATGTGATAGCATAGCTCGCTGTTCACCACCTCTAGCAACCTACAAGCAAATACACAGACGAACAGAGCAGTCGAGATCAGCACTGCCCAGCTGAGTATGCGAGCCGTGTAGGTGCGGCCGCTCCCCCTCACCAGGGCAGCATATCCCCTGCCCCAGGGGACGCTGAATCTGCAGATAGCCCTCAACCCAGTCTGTGCTGCACACTGCGTTTTTTCCTGTATGACACAGATGAGAAAGTTTAATTTATTCTGTGGGCACAGTAAAAGGTTAAAGACAACAAGCCATAAGAATGCACGGAGACAGGGCCGTGAGCAGGCCCTGCACCTTCCGCGCGGGGCAGATTGCAGAGAGGCTGCAGCTGGACAGTGCTGCGAGGACCCTCGGGACTGCTGCGGTGATGGAGCGGCTCTGGTGTTGCTTGTGTGCCGCTTCCGCGAGCCCACACTTGCGCACAGCACGGCACGACTGTACGTGGCTCCAGTCAGACGGGAAGTAGGGGATGTGCAGCCGGCAAAATCAAGGGCGCTGTGTGGCTGTGTTGGTCTGATTTCCTGGCTTTTCCTCCCGCTGCACGGAGGCGGAGCTCCAGTGCGAGGGCCACCTACAGTCCGCGCCTGCGCAGGCTGGAGGGGTGGGAACAGCGGGAGCAGAGGCCAGAGGGGTTGGACCCAAGGCCTGTCCCCTTCGGCAGGGAGGGGAGTCAGATGCGGCTGATTGCTTTTTCTCTTTTTACATCTGAGCCTCCACCTAAGGGCTGCCAGGAAGAGACATAGTCCTTATTCTAGCTCACCTGATTCTGGGGCGACAAGGTGTCCTCAGGAGCACGGGTAATTATCAGTAGGGACAGGGCCGGCTGCAGCTGTCTTATCACATGGCTTGGTCCATGGCCACCTGCAGCTGTCTTATCACATGGCTTGGTCCATGGCCACCTGCAGCCAGCGTGGAGGTCTGTGGAGGCCGAGGCCACCGGCCTTGCAGGCTGTCCCGTGCTTCCTTGCAGCAGGGCCAGTTCCAGGCACAGGGTGGCCATCTGCAGTCACAGGTGATCCGGGACAGGTGATGCGGGCAAGCGGAAACCGTGAGCAGGTCCACGCTGGGCTCTAGTGTCAGGAGCTGGAGAGTGTCCTTTAGGCTCTCTAGAGGGACGGAGTCCACAGGGAATAGCTGTGCAAGGACATCCGTCAGGAGCTCGACGGGATCAGAGGCGGGCGAGCCCACGCGGCCCTCCGTGTTGTGCAGAGGCAGAGAATCCAGCAGGAGCTCAGCCCGAGAGCAGCGGGCTCAGGGGCACAGCACCCGTTGGAGGTCAGAGGCACAGAAGGGAGCGCCTGGCCTTGGAGGGACTCGAGCCAAGAGGGGACACCCACGGCGCCCCCACAGCACCTGCAGCTCCCCACCTGGTATCCAGTGCCGGGGCTTGGAGAAGTGCATGGCCCTCAGCCCAGAGGATGTGAGGGGAGGAGCATGGCTTGAGCTGGGCCCCGAGAGGAGGCGTCTTGTGGGAAGGAGAGCAGCAGAAGGCAGGCCTGGCGCGTGGACCCCTGGGTACAGGGAGAGGTAAGATGGTTTGTTTAGCTGGAGCAAAGGCGCAGGGCCCGGGGGTGTTTTGGGAAGTGATATTCCGTTCTGCAGACTCTCACTCTACCCTTTCAGGAAGTGAGTGGCTGCTGCGCAGGAAAGTAGCGCCACCGATGGGAGGATGTGTCTGCGAGGAAGGCCAGTGCTCCTGAGCATGGCCCCAGGGACACATGTGGACTATCTGTCCAGCCCTCCTTACTTCTGCGGATGTCGGAGACCTGGCCCTGGCCTGGAAATCAACCCTACGAGGGGCCCAGCCTGTGACACCTGGGTGAGGAGAGGTGGTGGCTGGTGGGCCTGACCACACCTGGCTGGAGAGACCTGGGTGATTGGTGCCCCTGCGGTGGGCAGCGTGGCATTCTTGAGTTCCCCAGGGAATGGCTCAGCACAAGAGAGGCTGGTGACCCATCCTTCCCCCATGCATGTCCTGCGGGCTTCTGTGGTGGCTGCTCCTGTGGTCGTTGCAGGGGACCTGGCCGCCACCCACTTTTCCTTGGGGAGGGACCCTGCGGTGTCTGCAGTTCTTGTGTTGTGGACAAGCTAGGGCTTGCTTTCCCCCCTCGGCCCCTGACCAGCACAGGGCTGAGGGTGTTCTGAGGGCGCACGCAGTAGCAGGGCACAGCTGCCCCTGGTTTGGCTCTTCCTTTGGTCCAGGTTGAGGTCCATTCTGGAAGCAGACAAAGCCTTTTGGGAAATAAAACCAAAATCTTTTAGGTCTGGAGCTGGTGAACAAAGCCAGGCCTGAGCTTGATTTGATAGACGAAGTTTGGGGCACACCCACCCTGTGACCTACACATTGTCAGTGACCACTGTGTGCTCAGTCGCAGGAGAGGCTGTGCCACCTGCCAACACGGCAACACCTGCTCCCAGCCACTTGGGGAAGCTGTCTGCTGACTCCTGCCCCGAGTCCTAAGCTGCAGGAGGACCAGAGACATCAGAGATGCTAGGCAAGCTAGGAGTGAATGAATGAATGAATGAATGAGTGGGCGGATGCACGGATGGAGGAGAAAGCTGGGCTCTTCAACTCCTATATCATTTAACAACCAACTTTTGTGACGTACTTCAGCTCCTAGTTTCCTTTCTATAAAATAAGAACAGAGGTCCTTATGAACTAAGCAGCACTTAGGAGGGTTACTTCCCGGATTACAACATGGAGTGTTTAAAATGCTATTAAAACATAACTGCCATTGGTTAGGCTTTATATGTGTCGAGCACTCTATTAAGACCTTTACTTTTACTACCTCATTGAGTCCTGGCGGCCACCCACAGTGATGGAGGGATTTCCAACCCGGTTTAGTCGGAGGACCCAGCCCAGAGACGGGAAGCCTCTTGCCCAGGTCACACAGCGGTGAAGGCTGAGGGGGAGTCGCAGTCTGGCGTGTCCAGGTCTGTGGACTTTGCACCAGGCCCGCCTCTGAGCAGGGCAGGCTCCCCACCCCCAAAGAGGCAGCTAGCCATCTAAGGCCTGAGGGATGCGTCATGATAAAGGGGGTAAAGTGGAAAGAAGACGGGTTGTGAGATCTTAGCCATTTAGATGTGGTCATTTGAGAGCTGCAGTTACCGTCATGAGAAGTGCTCTCTCAGAAACGCTCCTCAACACCCCACTCAGCTGTGTCTTGTGAGGAAAGCGTGGTGAGGAGGCTTGGTTTCTCTTGAACAAGATGGATCTGGCTAAGTTTAGGGAGCTGGGACCTCATGTTTGCTTCGCCATACTGGAGGTGAAGGGAATACATCTGAGGGAATGACCGGGAGGGTGCATGACTGTGTGTACGGGTGGCCGGAAAATCTGAGCTTATTTGACCCATACACTATAGAGTGCTGCTCTCCCCAAAACCTGCCCTGGCCAAAAGGACCTGTCAGAGCCCGTGGCCCTGCCGGGGACACCTAGCACCCATCCAGGCACGTAAGAGCCGGGGACCCCGGCTTCTGGAGCTTCACACCAGTGCTGTATGGAGAGGTCCACGCCTGTGTGCACTCCCGCGTGTGCACCCGTACATGTTCCAGCGTGAGCCTGCTGCGCCTGCCTAGTGTGGGCTGCAAGGAGTGGACACTCATGAGACACCTGGGGGCCACAGCCTTGGACAGAGTGTGGCCGAAAGGCTTCGGGGGTGGAGTGAATGGCCACTGTGGCTCCTGCGTGGACACCATGGGCTTTTGTGAATTAGAGGAAGGGCTGAGAACCAGTTACACTGAGGGTGGAAGGTCCAATAAAGACAAAGAACAATGCATTTTTTTATTCTGGAAAATGTGTCGCCAAAGGACGCTGAGTTGTTATTGTTCTCCTACATAGCTGCGGGTCTGAGGTGATACTTAGCTCTGTTGTGGGTCTTTCGCAGCCTGAACTGAGATGTTCTGTCTCCTACAGCCTCCTCTGCTGCCAGTCACTGTGCACCTTCTCCATGTCTGCCATCCACCCTATGCTCCTGTGTGCTGCATGGGCAGCTGCTGCAGCACCCCAACAGTTTCTGTGAACATCCCAGCTTTGGAGATATAGGCAGCCTGAGGCAGGCCAGGGTCAGAGATGCCATCTGCTTTTGTTTCTCTGGACTAGATTGGCCCGGAGCCCTGACACACACAGGCACCTTTCATGCCCGTCAGCCCCAAGGCTCAGAGGTCAGGTCATGCATTTCAATCTCTGACCCTAATGATCCCTAAAACAGGTTCCCCAGCGTTCCCTGGTCCTCCCCTTGATGCGGTGCATGTGACCCGGGCGGTTGCTGTGGAGTGCTCCAGGCTGCCGAAGGGCCCAGGGCAGAGGCCAGGACCTGGCCTAGCCTCTTACTCGGCTGCGCTTCGCTGGAATGTCTCTGTGCCTCTTGGCTGGGAACCTCGGTGTACTCTGCCCCATTCCGCTGCACAGCCCATTTCCTCTCACTTAATTTGTTTTTGCCTACCACTTTGATCTCTTTGAAAGAAAGCACCGGGGTGCTGGCAGGTTACTACTGGCCTCTGTGTGCTTGGAAATGCGCTGATTCGTGGTTGGTGTTTTGGGTCACCTGAGACCACCCGACCAGGGTCCTGTAGCCCACTCTGCTTGAGGAACTGTTTGGCTCATTTGTTTAATTCCCATTGTCACAAGTCTCTAAGTGACAAAGGCTTTTGGAGAAGGAGGCAAGCAGAGCCAGAGGGACACCAGTAATTACACAATCCCAGAGCACTGCAGAGTATTGTGCATCTTTGGATAAGCAGTTCTGCTGTTTTTGAAGTTTGGTTGCCTTTTGTTTCTTGGTCCTGGCCTATAATTGTATACTAAGAAATAGTGCCCAACTGTTGTCTGCCTACTTGCAGTGGGATACAGGCTTGCATTTCTCTCCCCCCGAGGTCAGGAAACCAAGAGGATGTGTGGGTCTAATAATACACTACGCTGTGCGTGAAGACCAAGCGAATATAGTAATAACCATTGTGATAAGGCCACCCTCCGGTCAACAGGCTTTTTACTTCCAAAGCAGTTCCCTCCACGGATCCATTTCATATGGGAAAGGTGACGTCAGGGCCTGTCCCCTGGCTAGTGATGAAGCTTAGAACTTGTCTGGATGTGACTGAGGAAACCATAGAGGGCTTCTTTCTTGAGTTGGGTGCGGAGTCGCCTGGGGCCTTGTCCCAGTCCTCTCCTAGCCACTGGGAAAAGCTTCCTGGAGCCCTCCCAGGGGACTTAGGAGGGCAAGGGTGCCATGCCAACCGTGGTGGGAACTGCAGGAGAATGGCTGTCACTGGGGTGTGTCCTTCCTGTGCTGGCCACAGCCTGAGCTTCCTTCACTCTTTTCTCAACAGCTCAGCATCTGTGCCGGGCCCCTCGGTTGCCCCAAGAGCACCCCTGAGGTCCCTGCAAGGCATGTCACGGAGCTACTTGGCCGGTTCTATTCCCAGAGAAATGCACTGCCAGCCCGTTGATGGAAGTGGCCTTGCTGGTTGTAAGGAGACGGTGATTCTGTAGCCCTGAGGAGGAATATGGGCCCCGGGCGGCCTCTGTCCCTCTGTCCCTTTCAGGCTATAGTCGGGAGTCCTAGCAGGTCATCAATGAGGCCCCAGCAGCTGAGGCACTGGAAGTGCCCATTGCTCCCTAGAAGTGGCCCCAGCACCCTCGCCAGGCCTCCCTGCCACACTGTCTGGGTCTGCAGGCTGTGGCCAGTTGCCTCTGTGAGGCTCCAGACAAGGGGCACAGTGGGCGCCCGGAGAATCTCACTGGCTAGGCTGGCTGTTCTGAGGACGGTCCTGGTCTGTGCCCCTTGCTTCTGCCCAGAACACTGCAGGTGCCTTGGCTGGGTCTGAGTGGAGGGCAGGTACATGTCAAGGCCCCCCTGCCCCGTCATTGTCCCCAGGCAACAGGTGAGGAAGGAGAGCAGCAGAAAGAGCAGAGCTTTCTTTTATGGTGTGCTTGCCCACAGAGGACAAAGATGAGCGTGTTCCTGAGTCACAGCTTGAGAAAGGGGACCTTGGCAAAGTTCCTTGGGATCCTGGAGGCTTCTGTGTCACTGACAGCTTCTGACTATGCATCCCATGGGCTGGTGGGCAGAACCTGGCTGTCTCCGGGAGGTAGTGGAGTTTGCATTTCCTGCTTGCTTGTGCCTGGGCTTCGTGGCTGGCATGCTGCCCTGCTGAGGTTCCAAGGTTTGGGCAGCTCCTCCTTCCCGGGGTGGCGTGATGTCAGCCCTGTGGTCTCTACAGACTGGAGGGATGCGTCCGGAGCAGGGATGTGGGGCTGTGTGCAAAGCCTCTTGGGAGATTCTGTTGAGTTT
Organism: Octodon degus; assembly: GCF_000260255.1. Classification (NCBI taxonomy): domain Eukaryota; kingdom Metazoa; phylum Chordata; class Mammalia; order Rodentia; family Octodontidae; genus Octodon; species Octodon degus. Next base: position 3,121,892 of record NW_004524633.1, read on the forward strand.
TTGTGACTCTCCACCTCCTTCCTCCGGGGGTTCCCAGTGCCTGATGCACATAAACCATGCCAGTGTTTTGGAAGATTCAGGTTTGACCACCAGAAATTGGTTCATATTTCCAGAAGGGCAGTTATTTAATTTCCTGTTAGGAGTCTACAAATGTTGGCACTGTGTGCTCTCTGGCGGAGGACCAAGACCCAGTACAGTGTAATTAGCAAGCCCTGGTGCTGAGATGAAAGCGCGCCTGTCTTTAATAAGAGGCCATCCCTGTCAGGATGGGCTGGCCTTGAGGACGCGGGAAGCGCACAGGCTTTCTAATCAAGACCAAAGTGTGTGTAGGGGACTCTCAGAGCAGGGTTACAGGGAGGGCAGGATTTCATGTTCTCCTCTCCATTGTGCTTGTTTAGTTTATTTCTCTCTGAAGTCTGGGAGAGTCTCAGAGGCTGAGCTGGGGGACCTGGGGATGGTCCTGGTCCGTGGCCTTCGCCCCTTTCTCTTGTGACATCCTTGGTGGGCAGTCTGTCTCCTGCGAGATGAGGAGGAGCCCAGAGGAGGAGAAGCTCGGAGTCGCTGTGCAGCGGGCTGACTGACGGGGATTTCACCATTTGGGTGTGCCAAGGCCCTGTCTCGTTCCAGTCTCGACCGTCGCTCCACTTGACTCATGCTTTCTTGCTGTTTTGAGGATGAGGTCGCCCATGTGTGAAGGACAGTCAGTTAGTAGCCACCAAGCACCTGTGCTCAGTGAGAAGCCAGTTCTGCTGCTTGGGAAGGGGCTTCCTTCTTCGGTACGTTATGTCTTCACTGAGGTAGCTTTCTAGGGAAGAGAAGAGTTTGCACCTTAGAAGAGAAGCAAGCCAACTTGGAAAACTGCCCCAGATGAAGCTAGGAGAATCACTTCTTACCGCTTTAGCGCTGCCTTTAGCCAGGGGCCCCACAGTTCAGGGGTCTATGTTGTGTTGTGGGAACTTAAGGACATAGGAAAGGGCTGGGGAATTGTGCAGGGAATGTTCCCCTCTGCACCTGGACTCTGGGGTCACCGTTTATTCTTATTCTTTCTGCTTCACTCCTTCTGTCAATTTATCTCCCAAGATGCGTTTGTTTTTGGTCAGCCATATCTTCTGGGCCGCTCCATTTCTTTCATGGCAATAGCCCACCTGGTGGTAATTAATAAAACCAGGAGAAAATTCTGGGTCTGTAAGTCTTTTTGTATAAAAAAAGAAAATTTTTGTCTTCTTTAGGTAGAGCCCTCAAGGGGTCATTTCCCATCTTCTGAGTTCTGTTGCATACAGGATCCGGCAAGGCGGTGGTGCGGTGCAGGTGGTGAGCCCAGAAGGCACAGGTGAGCGTGTGCACGTGTGTGTGTGCGCGCGCATGCGTGGTGACCGTGTAGGGTGCATGTCTCTCCCGTGGACTGTGAGCACAGCTCGCGGCCCCTGGTGACCGTACTGCGTTCACTTTCAACGCTCCCAGTTTACGGCCGGGCAGGCTGAGCCCTCGCTCCCCTTGCGGAGCAGGTGTGTGCAGACCGCTTGGCTTCCCCAGGCCCCTCCTGCGCGTCAGTTTCCAGCTCTGACGCAGTCCTAGCGGGTTATTGATGAGGCCCCAGCAGCTGAGGCACCGGAAGTGCCCGCTGCTCCCCGGAAGTGGCCCAGCACTCCGAGGGGGGCGTGCAGAGCAGGTTCTGCCCTGCCGGGTCACAGAGAGCTTTTGTAGCTTTCGCACTTCTGTCTCGTGTCTTCATAAGAAATCTGGGCGCCGCGCTGCGGCCCGCGGCCGGTGGTCTACACGGGCCTCTCCCGGTTGCCGGCCCCGAGGACCCCGCCTTCCCGGAGGAGAGGGCCGGATGCGCCTCATCTGGGCGGCACCCGGGCGCGGGCCTTCCTTCGGACCGAACCTAGAGAGCCCTCTGCGCTCAGGCTGGCCCTAGGCCCAGCCTGCACCGGGCCCTGCGTCGCGTGAGCTTGTCCCCTTGCCCTGTGCGTGGGCTGGGGGTGAGGCCGGGCCGGTGGAGCGCGCCTCGGACTCCTGCTTGGTCCCAGCGCTGCCCCCGGCGGCCGTCCTGGGCGGCTTCCGGCCGGAGTGGGGCTATGGAGACCTCCTTTGCGGTATGCTAGTGCGGATTAAATTTATAGAACACTTGTAGAGCTTCGAGCAGATCTCGTATAAGAAGGAAAGGGGGAGCTGGGCGTGGTGGGCACGCCTGCCCGGAACTCTGGGAGGCAGAGGCAGGAGGATGGTAAATTGGAGTGCTGCCTGGGTAACATCCCTGAGACTGTCTCGGAAGAGGGCGGCCGGCGCTGTAGCTCAGTGGGGAGACTCAGGGTCTAATCTCTGGTACCGAGAGGAAAAATAATAGAAATGAGGAAACTGAGGAGGCCTTGAAGACCCAGAGCTATCTCAATAGGTGCAGTAATCCATTTTTGAAAGTATTTTACAAATGTCTCCACGGAATTCTGACCAGGCATCAAGAAGCAAGGCTGAAGCCTAGAACACGTCTTTCGTTTCAAAAAGCAAGAGTAGCTAACACATTGCGCCAAAATCTCCAGCTTGTTTGTTCAAATGCTGTTGGTAAGTTTTAAAAAGGTCACCTGTCTTTTTGGTTGCAGGTCAAGTTGTCTAAGACCAAGGGTGGAGCTGTTCCGCAGGGTGCACTGTTGGAAGTATTGTAACATTCTGGTGGTCGCTGTGCTGCAGATTATGAGGCTGGGGGCTCTCCTGCCCCCTGCAGGCTGCCTGGCTACTTAATGAAATCTGGCTGCCCCTAGTGCCGCAGGCTGCAGACAGTCAGCGCTCAGCACGGTGGACGCTGGAGATTGGGGCCGTAGCTGCGCACTGTCCCAGGCCTTTGTGCTGGGGGGTGGAAGACATTTTGGAAGTTGGGAGGAAGGAAACTGCCGCAGTAGAATCAGCACGTTAGCGCCCAGCACCTAAATGTGCTTTTGGTTTCCTTTCGTCTCAGTAACTTGCTGTGCTGTGTACAGGTGAAGGGTGGCGTGAGTTGTACAAGCAGAAGGCGTGTACCTCCTGGCTTCCCTGTTCGTTTTGCAGTGGCTTCATCTGTCATAGGAGGGACTTGGTGGCCTTGGTTTCAAAGAACCCCACCAGTCGCACACCGATACAGATCTGGTCTCCATGGGAATGCTGCAGGTTCTTGCTGCTGTGTTTGGAAACAAACCATGGTCTCTCTGTTGGTGATCGATGACTTCTGGGAATCGAAAGTTCTGTGTGCCTTGATTTCGAGCCAGTACTTACGAATGCTCTGGCCTGGAAAGGGGAGAGTCTGTCTTGTCCACTGAGTGCAGGTCTCTTGGGGGCTAGATCAGTGGGAGCCCCTGAACCCCTAAGCAGAGCCCCGCATCCCTGGGTTTCCCTGGTCTGGCCTGCAGCAGCGCCTGCAGTTATGAGGAAAACAGAGACCTGTTCCCCTGCAGCCCAGCGCTCTGCAGGCACTCCAGCCAGCAGCAGCGCTTGGCCAGAGGAAAACGCAGCTAAAGAAAAGTCCGGGCTGGGCCAAGTATGGTAAGCCCTGCTGCTCGCGAAGTATTATCTGACAGCTCCCTGTCCCTCTGCATGCCTGCCCTGAGTCACATCAGGTCGGGAGCCTGTCTTCTCACGCTGGGCGTGGGTGAGGCCAGCGCACCCTGCACTGTGTGGCAGCCACGTTCCTGGAAAGCTGCACCCAGCGCCGCAGTGACACTTGGAAAGGTGAAAGCTCCAAGTAAGTGTACTGCGAGGCATGCTGTGCTGGGGCCTTCTGGGAAATGAGCAGCAATGGCTTGGGAGCAGGGCGCCACCGTGTGCAGTGCTGCCAGCGCTTGGTGAGGGGGGATGCAGAGACGGGGAGACCCATGCCATGCGAGGGCCCGCAGAGGCAGGGCTTGTCTTCTGTTTGCCAAGGGAGCCATGGCATTTGGAGCAGGCTCCGAGACCGGCTGGATGCAAAGCAGATGTTTGCCAAGTGAGTGTAGCTTGCTGCCCGCGAAATGACGTAGCTTGCTTCCCAAACCTTAGCTGCTTGCCTTAGCTTACTAGTTCGTGAGTGCTGTTTCTTTCTTCTACCTCTACGAGCATCCTGGAGACATTAACTCTGCTATTTTTGAAGGCTAAACCATGGATGTGCTATTGGAGGAAAGGAGAAAAGAGCAGGGAAGTAAAGAGAAGCAGCAAAGAGGCAGCAGCGAGTCTCCTCTAAGCTCACAGCTGCACAGGAGCGAGACTTCGTCTGTCCATGAGATAAATGGGATTAAACCTTGTGAGAGATATTTTACAGCTGCTCCCTGCCTCCAGCCTCGCTGTTAGTGTGAGTGGCTTTGGGCAGCCCGCGAGATGTGTCTGATCACTGGGTACTTCAGCGTCGTCTAGGGTGTTTTTAAAAAAATGTATTTGGTTGGTGCATGATCTCACTATGCAGTTTAGACTCGTAGTGATCCTCTTGCTTTCAGCCTCCTCCGCACTGGGATTACAGGTGTGTACCACACGCCCCACACTGGGATTATAGGTGTGCGCCACACTCCTGGACTTGGGGGCCGGCTCAGCAGGCCCTGGGGGTGAGCCTGGCTCAGCATGTGGTGCCGGGGATTGAACCTGGCTGAGCTATCTCACCAGCCCTTGTATGGGGTCTTACTAAAATTTCTTATCCCCTTTTGTTGGACACTGGGTTTTCCCCCCATTTCTTTGCCTGTCTTGCTCTCATTTCTAATATAAACAGTGGTGTGACTGTCACTTCTTGTGTACATCTGTGGTTATTTTCTACTGTCCAGTTCTGTTCTCTGTGCAGAAGCAACCGTATACCATTTGGAAACAAGCTTGTCTGCGTGCCAATAGAAGTTTATTTATAGAACTGAAATTAAGATTTCATACAACTTTCATGTATTACCAAATGTTATTCTTTTGATTTTTTTTCAATCATTTAAAAATGGAGAAACTATTCTTAGGCCTGCAGGTCATACAGGAGCACCGAGTGAGCTGGACTCTGAACCCCACGGTGGGGTCTCAGACAGGTTTTGCACATTTGAAATAAACAATGCCTAGAATGGATAATTCACAAATGGATACATCTGAGACTAGCAGAGAGGCTGGTGGACGTGTCCTGACTCTCACGGCTTGAATGTGGAGTGTTAGTGTTGTAGTGGTGTCTTTAATTTCCAAGAGTATTTTATTATACATTTAATCATAGAAAACTTTCACAGTGAGGTGTAAGGAAGAAAGGAGATGCTTTCGTATGTCAGTGTCTTGCTGTCTTTTCAGTCTCCACGTGTGAGATCATTCTGCATGAGCAATGTCGAATCCTGCTTTTAGGTCTCTTAATATTCCATGGTAAATATTTTGCAATGTTTTTGAAAACTCTCATGTAAGCTGAAACCATGGTAAGATCCAACTGTACACCCACAGAATGGCTTAAATTAAAAAAGGTTATGGGCACCAAGCGTTGGCCAGGACGTGGGGAATGATGAACCCTTATCCGTTTCTCGCCAGGAGGATTGCAAAGTGTGGCCACTTTGGACAGCAGTTGGGGTCCAATTTTTTTATTTTATTTATTTATTTATTTATTTATTTATTTTTTTGTGGAACTGGGGATTAAACTCAGGCCCTTGCGCTTGCCAGGGAAGCGCTTAGTCTACTGAGCCGTCTCCCCTGCCCCTGGAGTCCAAATTTCTTAAATTAAATATGAGCATTCTGTGGCCTGGAAGCTCTGCCCCCAGGTGCTTACTCCAGAGATGTCTAAAAATGCTGTGCTGAGGCGCGGAGATGTGGAGATGTGTCCTGTCTGAGTCCGTTTGTATTCCACTTCTAGAGAAGGCAGGAAGCTATGTTAGAAAGCAGATGGGCATCTGCCTCAGACCACGGTAGGAAAGGCAGTGCCAGAACTGTTGGGGATGAGGAAATGCCCTCCCCCATTCATTTTTAAAAATTAGTGCACGTTGGTGGCACAGATCAGTGGGTTTCTGTCTGGCAGATTTATACACGCACCTGACATGCTTTAATTATGGCGATGGCCACAACCTGCGTCGCTGACTATTGTCAGAATCATCGAGCTGTATGCTGAGTCGTTGAACTGCGTCCTGATTTCTGACTTGTATGCTAGTCATTGAAACATACACTAGTCTAGGGGAGATTAGCCCCATGCGTGAGGTGTGTAGATTATGCTGCAATCTTAGGTGTTTCCTTTGAGCACAGAATCCTCCCATGGCCCGTGCGACCTCCCTTGATGCTGGGCAATGCGGGAGGAATGAACCTTTCGTTGTTTACTTCTCTGCCGGCAGAAGCTGCTCTCAGTAGGTAATGTTTGGATTAAACCACAGTGGCTCTGGGAGGAATCCAGACCTCTGCTCTGCCCGCAGCCCGGTGACTTTGGCCTCCTCACCTGCGAAGTTCAAGAGAGGCGACAAGGACAGAATGCAACAGTGACGCACAGCAACGGTTTCCTCCAAGAGGCGCGGTGCCTGAGCATTTCTCTGTCACTGCCTCACCTCTTCCCTATCCCTTTCTTGTGCTGATGGGAGTCACTAAACGCTGGATGTGGAGTTCAGAGGTGACCCTCACAGAGCACGTCAGGGACCTGGATGTGTCAGGGTCCTGGGAGAGACTATGGTTGTGACAGGAGGGGGCCAGGACTGTGCTCTGTGACCCCATGCATTCTCCTTGCTAGCAGTTGCTGGGTACTGGTGCTGGTGGAGCAAAGGTGCTCCAGTCCTCAGGGAGTTATCTGGGTTTGTGCCCTGAGGTGGGAGCCCCCAGGCTATGACAGCAAGGCTGAGGCTGGAAATGGTCTGGCTGATGAGGGTTGAGAAATCGTGCTGTGACAGTGCCAAGCCGTCCCCCTGCAGGATGCGGAAGCCCTGTTCCTGGCGGGACTCAGGTGGGGTGCTGAGAGACTGGTCCCTAGGTCCCCGTGTTCGCTGTTTGCAGTGAGCCCTGAGCTTTCCCAGAATCCGGCCAGGAGCACGTGCACGCAGGGAACACAAGGAAAGCCGTGCGAGCCCAGCGCGTGAGTGTTTCTCCTGTTAGCTCCAGGCCTCCAGCGCCACCAAGAAGCGGGTGCTTAAAGAGATGCTTTATTATTTTGGGAGCTGAAAACGAAATCTGCACTCTTCTCATTTATGTGTTTGAAATGTCTTTAAAATGTTACTTATCAAGTATTTATCTGTGTGGCTCTCCCAAAAGGTAACAGCATTCTAGCTTTGGTGGGGGGGGGGGGGGAGAGACCTGCAATAAACTTGCTGTAACTTGAGCCCATTGGTGGTCTTGGAGGAAACCCAAATCCAGGTTTGGTTGATACTGTGTTATGTGAATGCAATTAGTAGTGGTTTTCTAAAGTGGAAGGAGATGTAGAAAAATAATGCACAGCAAGTTTAGGTCAGAGCTGGGAAGCTTATAAATCCTTACTTTTGTTTTTATTACTTTAAGTAATAGGGAAGCTTTTGTCTTTATTATATAATTTCCCCAGCAAGCACACATTTTCGGGTGTCTTTCTGTTGATTCCCCTACCTGATGGGAAAGCTGCTGTTCCTGAAGTGCCTGCTATGGCGCCTGGCTGCTTCACAGGCAGAAAAAAGCTCTCTGTCCCATCCCTGCTCCCCTCAAGTTACCAAGAGCGACCCAGGCCGCCTGAACCTGCCTTCCGGGAAGGCCTGCCCAGGCCGCGGGCGGACCTTTACCTGCAGGCTGTCTCTGAGCGCTGTCTTGGCTCCAGTGTCCTAGGACCTCTGTGACCAGTGCCAAGGGCCTGTGAGGGTGGAGTGTGGCTCTGGGGTTGAGCGCACTGCGCTCCGGCACACAGTGGGTCTGCAGGAAGCACCGTATCATCCTCACCCTGGCACCGAGAGGCCACTCATTCCTCAGTCGCACCCCCCTCCATTCTCTTCCCTAAATTTGACCTCACGAGGCCTATGCCCTCTTCAGCATCTTGGCAGTTACTGGCCCTGCTCCTGTGAGGTCAGGGAGTGTGGATCACACCCCACACCCTTCCAGGTCTCTGTTCAGATTACAGCAGCCCAGGGAGGCCGCTCTGGCTCCTACTTTGCTCTACGTTTTCCATAGTGTCGTCGCCAACAGGAGCCCTGACAGTGCGATTCCCTTATGTCCTGTGCTCTTGCCGGTTTGCTGCCTGACCTCGCGCCTCAGGCATGTGAGCCTGTGGGGCCAGGGCGTTCCGTCTGCCCAGGCTTGCAATAAACCTAATAGCTGGACGAGTGAGCGTGCCCTAGCCTGGCCCTGCGGAGCAGCTCACGTGAGTGCTCCCTCGGGCCCTTCCTGTGGTTACCTGTTTGCTCTGGAGAAGGACAACGTGGGCAGCTACAAGCCCCACATGGACGCTCTCTCATGCTGCATGCTCTGTAAAGGCTTCGCTTGCTTACGTGTTACCCGGCCCTGTCTCTCCTGGACAGAGCTTCCCAGGACAGATGTAGGAGCAGTTTCAGCCAAGTGGGTTAGTGCTGTGCGTGGCGCTGTGCAGTGTGTGTCTGGAGGAGCCAGGAGGGAACTCCTAGACTGAATGTGGGGCCAGATCCCAGGAGGGCGCAGAGCAGCGCACCACCCAGGCTGGAAGGCGGAAGCCAAGGGTGCTGAGGACTGCAGGTAATTCAGTGTGTCTGGACAGCTGTGTGGAGAGGGATGGGGCCAGGGCTGTGGCTTGCAGTGCAGTCTGGGGACACATCAGCACTGTCCCTGCAGGCCATGCTGGGAGCTTGGATTTGATCCTTGTGGCAGCGTAGAGCTGGGGAAGGAGGGGCTCCAGGAAGGCAGTAGTTCTCCCGGACTTACTGGGTAGCCATGGTCCTGCGGAGGAGGATGGCATCTTAGCCAGGAGCAGACCCTTGAGCCCCCCGGAAGGGAGGTGGTGAAACAGTTCCAGGGGCCTCAGGAGGTAAATCTCAAGGCTCCAAGGAGTCTGCTGGGATCCTGGTGAATTGAACAGGTGAGTTTCAGAGCAAGAATGTAGAGGCAGGAACCTGATTTCTGCACAGGCAGTTAATTGTCCTGTAGCGCAGATGAGAGCCTGAGGCAGGGACGCTGTCGCACTGTGGGTGTGGATAGTCCCGCCAGACTCCAATTCCCATGGGCCAAGTGGACAGGGCAAGAATGGAGGGGTTGGAGGTTCTGATCCGTGTCTCAGCCCTCAACACAGGGCGAGGTGGCCTGCGAACCCGGCCCACTTTGCTGTGTACCTGCCCTGACTGCAGTGTGCTCTGTGGCACATGTGACCACTCTGTGCCTCAGTTTCCTTCCATGAGAAACACTTGGGGAGCTGGGGAAACACCTCCTGCTAAAGCCCCCCAGCTGCTCCGTGCACCAGGTGTGTGTGCAGCCATGCCTTCCCACAGCTGGGGGAACAACGACCCCCTTTACCCACAACTCTCCCCCTGTAACCCACACCGCCAAGCTTCCAGCACCTATTGCGTAGCAAATCCCAGGTCACTTTTTTTTATTTCTTTTTTTCTTTTTTTTTGCAGAACAGGGGTTTGAACTCAGGCCCTTGCGCATGCCAGGGAAGCGCTTATTCTACTGAGCTATCTCCCTGCCCCCCCCCCATCACTTTCAAGGGAAGTCCCAAATGCATTGTTGTATTCAGGTATTTAAGCACTTAAGGTGTAAAAATGGCACTGCTGTTTCTCTTTGGGTGCCCGTATTTTTAATTTTGATTTGCGTGGTGTATCTGGTCCCGTGTTCTCGTGATTTCTGTGCTTTTTGTGCACATGGCAATATATTGGGATTTTCTATGTCACGCTGTAAAGCGTGATCTCTAAAGCACCGAATGCAATTCCTGACAGGCAAGAGGCAGTAGCTGCTTTGTTATCAGTCTGAATCCACCTACGTGGGGCTTGTCTGGGGTCTCTGTAGCCCCTGATCACTGAACTCTTAAGCCTTGACTGGAAGAGAATGGGTGCCTGAGTGGGGGCTTCGG
>NW_004524633.1:3133391-3134264 GCF_000260255.1 Octodon degus
TCACTTTGAGAATGATACCAGTCATGTCCACTGACTGTGGCCACAGAGCAAGTACCACAGGAGGCATTGGGGGTGGTGCCCGTCACACAAGGGCCTTCGAGAGCTGGAATCCACATAGACTTTCCCAGTTGCATTTTTGAGTAGGTCACTTAATTTAGTCCCAGTGGACAGGTCTCAGAGCTGTTCCCGCTTTCCTTGTGCCTGGCTGTGTCGCAGCCCCAGGGTTTACAGAGATGCATGGGGAAAAGGCTTTGCCTTCCCACAGTCCAGTTCACTAGTCCATTCTTTCAGCCTTGTGAAAGCCACTGTGTGCAAAAGCTCTGTGCCCTTGGGGGTGAGGACCGAGGTGACTCAGCCACTATCCATTCACAGGTCATCATCGTGTGCCAACTTGTCTTAGGGAACACGGAGTGGAAGAGCACACAGGACAGTGTCTGTCCTTGAGAGGCTGGCGGCACAGCCTGTTCTATCCGTGGCTGGACCAATACACCGAGAAGAGAATGGCCTGGCTGTTGGACCCGGCCAAGAGCTGCCCTTACTGCAGTGTCCGAAGGCCGCTGGAGTCCTTTTGTAGAAAAGACATGCTGTGATTAAAGTGCCTTCAAGCAGGCGCAGGTGCAGGCGCAGGGGCCAGGCCTTCCATTCCCAGGCCTGCCCCCAGGGCGCATTGAGCCGGCAATTGAGACTGGGCGTGGTGTTGCGTGCCTGTAATCCCAGCTCTTGGAAGGCTGTAAACAGGTGAATCACTGAGTCTAATCTAGTAGTGAAACCTGAACATCCTGTAGACCCTTCCCTAAAAGAAAAAGAAAGAAAGAAAGAAAGAAAGAAAGAAAGAAAGAAAGAAAGAAAGAAGAAAGAAAATACATGCTGTGG
>NW_004524633.1:3136109-3149529 GCF_000260255.1 Octodon degus
AGAGAGCTACTGCGAAGTTAGTGCTAAGTCTCCTCTAGTTTCACATGATAATCACTTTTAATATTTTGCTGTGTTTTGCTCACAATTTCTTTTACCTTGTGAATATTCTTTTTGAAGAAACGCTGTACATGTGACCGCCTTGTACATGCTACGCTGTGTCTGGATAGTTTCACTGTTCGCGCCAATGTTGTTCTTTCCGCGCCTGCGCTCGTGTGATGTTACACAGTGGTTGCAGCCTACCTAGGTTTATTCAGTTGGATATTTGGGGGATTTCGCCTCCAGTCTTTGAAAATTAAATGAAGCAAAACAGATTTTTTGGTGCTGGGGAAAATAAACTTAATTGAAGCTCCAGATGGGCAGTACAGTGGCTTACCAGTTTGTTATGTTATTTATGTGAAAAAAAGAGGACCAGAACCCCACACAACTCTGCACTGAGAGGGGCAGATACTGAAATGAAGTCCAGCAAGCGTTTATGAGCAGCCAGCAGGCCAGGGAGAAGGAAGAGCTAGCTGGGAAAGTGAGTTTATTTCCCGAGGACACTGCAGAGCCCGCGCCCAAGCCCTGTGTCGGGATCAGGAGGAGTCCCTTGAGTCCTGGTGCAGTGTGACTTGTCCCGTGCCACCCGAGCATCATCAGACATCACATCGCCTTGCTTGGCCCTTGGGATTGAAACAGCAGCTCCTTCCCCAACTGGAAAAGCCTGTCTGCTGCGTTGTTGGGTATCTAAGAATGATCTCTCAATACCGGGTGGAGTGGTGCTCACAGCTGTGAGTGCAGGTTGACACCTCTCAAAATCCCTGATCTTTTCCTATAAAAACACGTCACAGAAATCCATTCGGAGCCTTCTGGAGGAGGGAGCTGGGCGGTGTGGGACACAGGAGCCAGACAGTCTGGGCTCTTTTCCTGTTCGTCACCTGCTGGGTGACTATGAATCTTTTCGTCTGGAGAATGGGAGTGCTATTGCTCATTCATGCGTCGTCGGTAGGGAGAGTTAAAACCTAAGTCAGACAGTGTCCGCCTTTATGGTTCCTAGCAGGCTGACGAGTCTCTGAGTTTCTGGTGTTCTGAGCCACTTTGGGGGCGTGCGTTGCACACCTTCCTCAGCTTTCTAGAGCGCTTCTTTCTTCCTGGCTTCTGACGGCGCTGACAGCTGCTGCTGTCACTCCCCCAACGGCCAGGCGTGGGTGCCAGTGTCAGTGTCCTGCTGCGCGGTGGGCGAGTGCCGCTCTCAGCCCACACGAGAAGGGTGCGCTTCTTGCCCGCCTCCTTACGCAGGTGAGGAAGCCATGCTGACAGATGATAGGCTGCTCAGGGACCTGAGGTGGCCAAGTATGGACCGAGGAACCGGATTCCACTCTGGCTTATTTGCCGTGAGCTGGGTTTGAAAATTCCTTTAAAGAAGGGACATATCTAACTGTTAGATCCCTTTTAGCTGTTATTACAGTTCCTTAAGCAGAGTGGGTCCTTAGTGGACCAATTTGTGTGTGTGTGGGGGGTGTGTGTAGGTGTGCGCGGGCGCCGTGCACGCGCGCATGACTGGATTAAGTGCCCTGGTGGGAGAGGAAGGTGCTCCCTTCTCCAGGAAGAAAGCCTACAGTGCTGCTTTTAAGTGGCCACAAATCATGCACCTCAGAGCTGTGCTCCGCTTCTGTACCGCACAGGAGAGAGCGATATGTCTATAGCTATGGACACGTGGAACTGGCTCTGTTTCATGTGAAGCAAAGTTGCAGACCTTGCACCTCAGTCCCTGAATTGAGAAAACCTGGGTCGGCACTGCACGGGTGGTTAGCAAAGCGACTTGAAGCAAAAGCCCTTCCGCCAGGTCTAGGTCTGTTCTTAAGCCATTTGCTCAGTTGCCATTTGGGTAGCATTGGCATCGTGCTGAGCCCTCTGCCAGCCAGCAATGGCCGAAGGGTGCGCCCGATGGTGCTTGGCCGAGGGACCAGCCGGCCTGTGCTGCGCTGGCCAGAGGACTGCTGCCCGCTCCTTGTTGCAGGCACCTCCAGCGTTCGCTCTTCCCGTTCCTGCATCACCATTGCAGCTATTCCCCAGGCTTTGCCCAGCTCTGTGCTCCTTGCGTGTACGTGTCTCAGGTCTCCCAAATGAACTTCTCTCTCTATCTGCACGGCCCCCACATACCCTCCCTTACGTGCTCCTCCTCCGTGGCAGCACCCAGCCTTGCCTTCACCCAGCCCACAGCATCAGCCATTCTCTGTGATCCCCCCAACTCCACCTTCTTCATCTAGCCAGTCTCCAATCCTGCAGGGTTTCCTCCTAAATATTGCCAAGAACTGTGAAGGACACTGGTAGAAGACACGAAATTCCTGGGTTGAGATCAGTGACTGCACGCAGCAGCAGCTAGAATGTCAGCTGTTTTCTGCTCCTCCAAGGCTTGGTTCCCAGGAGGTGTCAGGAAGAGGCGGTGACACACCAGTGCAGTGTCACAGAAGCGGAGCCCAGATTGCTGTGTGGGCGCTGCAGCCGGCCTCCCCGAGCTTTAGAGAGAGGCCGTCTCCTGCAGGGCTGTCCTGCGCTCCAGCACCTCAGACGTCTCTGAAGAGTCATTTCTGAAGAGCCCTGCTAGCCCACGGCGATGTGGAAGCTCCGGAGACTGCGGAGACCTGCCTTCCAGCCAGCGCTGTGGCCCGGCCCTGTCCTGCTGCCAGCGTCGCTTGAGCATGGTGACCTCCTTTTGTGACTGATCTCCCTGACTCTGTGGGTCTCTGCACCTCCGGCTTCTGCCCCCAGGCCTTGCTGGGGCAGATCCAGCGCATGCCCCACCCCCTCACGGCAGATCCAGCGTGCGGCGCCCCCTGCTCACACCCACTCGCCACGCTCTCGTTGTGTATGGGAAGGCCTGACTCCCAGGGCTTCTTGGGCCCTTCTGCCCTTGCTGCTGGGAAGCTTCATCTCTGTGGCCCCAGCATCCTGCTTGCCAACCTCAGATGGTAGTATGACCTGCGTCCGTCCTGCGGCTGCACGCGAGCTTTCAGCACCCACTCGGCTGGGCCGTCCTCCTGCCGCAGTGCAGGCCGTACGATCTCACTCGCGTGCTGCTCGTCTCCCGCGGTCATGCCTTTGCCACTGCTGAGGCTTCCTCTTGGCATGTCCTCTCATCCCTCTTGCTGGTTCATGTGGCCAGACGCCTTCAGTCTTCTGTGTGGCCTTCACCTCTTGGCATGGAGCCGTGGGTATCCCTTAGTGTGTTACTGTTGCACAGTGTCAGTGTCACTATCAGGGTTGTCGTGCTCATCTTTGCATCACTGGCCCTCAGCTTGTTCTAAAAGTGGCAAATAAATTAGAGAAGGAGTAAGAGGAGTCTGCTCTGCGTGGCCTGGGGATGCGTGGCTTGGGGATGTGTGGCCTGGGGATGCGTGGCCTGGGGATGCGTGGCCTGGGGATGCGTGGTGGAGATGCTGGTTGAATACCTTGACAGCAGAGAAGAGCGTCCGGGTCTGAGTTGGGTCCAGGATGGAAAGGAGACTGCCCGGGTCCAGCACAGGCCGGCTGCGTGTCAGGCGTGGCCCATGTGGCATGGAAGCCTGCTTAGAGTTATCTTTTCACAGAAATAAAGCAGCCCTTTCTCTGTGACCCTAATAATTCCCCTTCCTGAAAGAAGCTTTTGCTGCTGGGAGGTCATGTAGTCTGCCTGCTCAGTAGATTTTCAGTTCCCCGGGTTACAATGTGTTCTCTGTTACCTGGTGGACTGGGCAGAATGGAGCTTTTTTTTTGAGCTTCTTTTTAATTAAATTGTTTCTGCAACAAAAGTGACTTTGTCCCTCTCTGCGTCTCCTGTCCTCCGGGTCTGGCTGGCACCCTTGCTGCTGCTGCCGTGGGGCTCTAGCCTGGGGAACTGTGGTTTCATGTAAGCAGCGGATGCCCTGTGAAATTGGGCCCTCTGGGAATTCCTGTTTCCTTCTGAGGTGCGTGGCTTCCCACGCAGGCTTGTGGATTGTGCGTGAGACAGCATTGAGCAGGTCCTGAGCTCCCCTGCTGTGGCAGCCACGTCTCTCAGCGGTACATGTTCAGAGTACCTTTTTATTTTTGCCAGTACTCGGGGTGGAACCCAAGGCTTCCACAGTGAGCTGTATCTCCAGCCCTTTTAAAACGTATTTTATTTGGAGATAGGGTCTTGCTAAGTAGCTAAATTGCCCAGGCTGGGCTTGAACTTGGAGCCCCCCACCTCGGCCTCCCAGAATCTGGAATATCAGGTTTGTGCTATGACTCCCAGCTTTTTTTTTTTTTTTTTTTTGCGGCTCTGGGGATTGAACTCAGGCCCTTGCGCTCGCCAGGGAAGCACTTACCGTACTGAGCCATCTCCCAAGCCCCTATGACGCCCAGCTTAATGTACCATTTTTATTACCTTTTTGCACTGCTGAGGATTAAGCTACATCCCTAGCCTTTATTTTTTACTTTTTAAATTTTGAGATAGTCTCACTAAGACACTAAGAAGCCTGAGCTGGACTCCAAGTTCGGTTCTCCTGCCTCAGCCTCCTAGAGTGCTGGACATTTATAAAGATTATTTTCAGAGTAAGAGAGACTGAAGTGTGACCATACATGTGTGCATGTTTGTATAATATATATATATGCACATACAAATCACATGTACATATATTGTACATATATAATGTATACACATTTTAACTTTTTAAAAATATAGATAAACAGAAACTTTGAAATAACCTTCATAATGATAACTGCCATTCGCATTTGGAGTGTGTCTCTGCAGTCTCTCTCAACGTGCCAAGGGCGAGCTCGTGTCACTCTTTGGCAACCTGCCTCCCCCTCAGTGATAGCAGACAGTGTTTCTGGTGTGATAAGGTCTCACCATGTGGTTCAGGCTGGCCTTGCACGAACTGATCCTCCTGCTTCAGCCTCCCAAGTGCTGGGATGGCAGGTGTGTGCCACAGTGCCTCGTAAGGGACACTGACTAAAAGGGACACCATGGAAGAGTTTCTTGATCATTGCTGCTTCAGCCCTTGGCGTCATCTCTCCTTCCCTGCCCCATCTGACCATCAGTGTCTAGGCTGACCTCCGTGTGCCCACTCTGTGGGCACCTGCATCCTTTTCCTAGTGGGATTGATTTCAGGTAACATCTGCCATGTCTCAAATACTTGTGGTTGTTGTGAGCACTTTAAAGTCTGTCTTGTGCTATCAGGGTGTTGGCATCTCTGGTCCACGGGTGGGGACATGGGGTGGCACGAGCAGGCTATGGAAGGTGGCCTGAATGCTGGGCTTCAGCCCTGCGGTCCCGACTGGTACCTCCCGCTCCTCCCGAGAGCCACTCCTTTCCCTGTCCCCGTGGCCTGTATGCCTGGAGCAGTGTGGTGTTTCCGAGAGAGGGAGAGGAAGAGCGAGAATGAGGGAGGGAAAGTGGGAGAGAGAGGAGGGCTGTGGCCGTGGCACCGGCCCTGCTGGCCCGAGGGGCTGCCCCATCGCATCTTCCTCAGCGCCTCCCTCTGAACAGCAGGTTGTGTCCAGGAGCTCAGCACGTCCCCCTTCACTTTCCTTGCTGTCCCTGCACGACTTTCAGCTCCACCACTAGCTTGCTCCGAGGTGATGAGCAGCCCTGTGTCCTTACTCTTTACAGCTCCTGTCGCTCCTTCCCTTTGCCAGCTTTGGGAGTGGGAATAGTGTTAGTTTTTGCTCATTCAGTGGCTATGAAATGAACGGTTGCAATTTGTGTACGAAAAGACTCAAAGTCCAGCAGGGCCGGGTGTAGCCTTTGCCCCCTGCTTGCTACCTGCCAGGCTGGGCTTCTGGCTGGGAGGTCGTCACCCTCATCAGAGCTGGCTTGGGCCTGATGGGTTTGCCCACTTCTGTGGGACGTGGACCACGAGCTGTGTGTCTGCAGAGAAGAAGGTGCGGCAGGGCTTGTGTTCTGATACGTGGTGACCAGGCCACTGCGTGTGGGCCACGGATGGGAAGACGTGAGGTGAGTCGCTGCCCGCCTGACTCCTGTGGCTTTGGTGTCTTCATCCGACAAACAAGCGTTCCCGTCCGCCACTCTCCGCTTCATATTCCCTGTTTCCAGATTCCCTGATTCCGCACAGCAGTGCTCTTTGGTGCATTAAGAGGTTCTGAATTACGAATCCTCCATTTGTCTTGAGAACAGAGGAGCTAAATGCAAGAGCCACTGACACGAAGAGAAGGGCAGATCACTCACTCACAAGAGCTCACCGTTGAGGGCTGGGAGATCACTTGGTGGTCTAGCGCTTGCTTGGCGAGCACGAGGACCTGGGTTCAGTCCCTGGAACCGCATGCCACACCAGCCCTGCAACCCTGGGCTTGCTGTGCTGGCCACTGAAACCTGGCGTGGTGGCTCAGGCCTGTGATCCCAGCACTGGGGAGGCTGAGACAGGAGGAGTACTATGAGCCAGAGCTGCATAGTGACACCCTATACCAAATAAATAAATTAATTTTAAAAAATCACCTTTGACGTTATCGTCAAAGTTCAAAGCATAAGGACAAAGATGACTGTCTCCCTCCCATGAAGAGATGGTGGGAAAAAGGCCGAGGCATGGACTGTGGTGGTTATCTTCTCATCTCGTTATTTTGTTTGGTTTCCAAATTTTCTTTAATTTCTGTTTAGTAATATTTTTGAAATTAATAATAAGCTTTTACAGACAATTCTAATCTCATAAGTAGAGCAAAGACGGTGCGATCCACGCAGAACATTGTGGGGCCGAGGAAGCCACCTACTGCGTGTAGCGGTGATCTGCGCCTTCTCGGGCAATGCCCGCTGAGTCAGCGGGTACATGTGCTCCTTCCCGTGTGGCTGTGGGAAGGGCTTCAGGGAAGAGGAAGCCGGAGTCGTTGAGCCTCCCTGCAGAGCTGACAAAGCCGAGAGCCTGTTTCTCCTTAGGAGCGGTCATCATCCCAGTGACCAGAAAGGAGGCGGAGCAAGCCAAGGATGTAGTGTCAGGTCACCAGAAGACCCCGATGGGACGGTGACTGTGGAAGTAATCCCGATGCCGCCGTGTGCTTGTATTTGTTGGCTCCCAGTGCCAGGCCACCCTGGGGTTGGAGAATCCATGCCTGGCTGAGAGTGGATAGTGCAGGGAGGTGGGAAGCGCCCAGAGCCCCTAGGCCCCATCACTCAGGGCCTGGTGTCCTTCCTTTCTGGAGAGCGGAGTGCCACCCTGCATCTGCTGACACCCTTGTCCCCCGGCTCTCCTCCATCTACCTCTTTTGGGGGCCAGCCCTGCAGATGGGCGGAGAGCCTCCCCACCCTCGTCCCTGCCCCTCCCCAACCCCGCCAGGGCCCTGTGCTTCTGAGATGTGTGGAGAGGTGTTTTTGTTCCCAGACGCCTTGAGAGATTTCATGGTTTGGGGACTCACGCTGAGTTTGTCCAGATGTGCCAATATTTGTCTTCTACGATCTAAATTAATTGTCCAGAAGAGGAAGAAACCTTTGCAGGCTCTTACTCACTAATGCAAACCAGGTCCTTTGGGTACTGATGGAAGGGAAAGGAATTAAAAACGAACTTGATCGCTTGCACTGGGAGAGCAGGGTTGCCGAATTCACATTCTGCTTTTGGGACGGAGCTGCAGCCTGACAGGTCGGGATTGCCACATGCGTCTGCCTCGGAAACCCAGGGTGACACTTGTACCGGAGCCCAGCTTTGAGGGGAGGATTTTGCCAAAGCGAGTGCGCCCTGCGCTGGCCTTGAGCGCTCGGGCTCCCACTGCGCTTGGCGGCCCGCTGTTTACCAGGCACAAGGTGGGAGCTGACTTCGCTCCCTCAGACCTAGAGGCAGCGTGATTGTTAGTGTAAGTAAAGCCCGTGTGAGTGGGGAGAGGCGCAGGAGGGGACTTGTGAGGATAACGCGGAACACCGTCGGGCCTGAGTGGTGTGGCTGAACCTCTGGACGTTGACGACCACAGTGACCCCCCATCAGAGTCACCTGCTGGGGGGACAGGGCCCCACTGCCCCTGGACTCCCCAGAGCTGTGCCTGTTGTGCACTACATCCAGTGTCTCGGTGGAATCTCAGAACTTGGGGAGTGGGTACTGCTGTTGGCACCGTGTGACAAGAGAAGATGGCCAGGCTCGGTGTCCCAAAGTGGTCGCCCGTCTTGGTGCAGCGGAGCTCCGGTGTGACTCACCCTGATGCTTTGCTCTTGAGCTTTGCTTCTTCCCTCGGCAAACCGGACTAGAAAATGAGTGTTAAACAGAGCAGCACCTAGGAATCTTTCATTGTAAATGCAGCACAAGGGAAGATTTTCCAGTCTGAAGTTCTCTTAGGTCAGAGTCATTCTTTTTTTTTAAAAAAAATCTTTATCTATTTATTTGTTTGGTACAGGGTTTCCGCTGTGCACCTCACATGATCCTCCTGTCTCAGCCTCCCCAGCACTGCGATTCGAGGTGTGCGCCACCATGCCCGGTTTTGGTGACAGGCTCAATGTGGGGCTGGCACAGCATGCGGTACCAGGAAGCAAACCCAGGTCCTTGTGTTTGCCAGGCAGGTGCTTAGACTGCCAAGGTACCTCCCCGGCGCCAGAGTCACTCTTAGCAGAAGTATTTATCCAAGGCTTCAGAAAGCCTCCATTTCCACACCCAGTTACCCGCTTCCTACACAGCCCTGTGTTCTGTGAGAGCCAAAGCCCACATGCGCGCACTCCCAGAGCTGTATGCCGGGAGCGTGACTACAGCAAGGCTGCCGGCTTCCAGGGCACAGGTGCTGGAGCTTGCTGCTGGTCCGTGCTCTGCTCCCTTGGGACCTCAGCATCGCCGCTTGTACAACGTGGGCACTGGAGGCGGCTGGGGCGGTGCACACTGGGATCCCTGCTCTCTGGGAGGGCTGGACCTTTGAACCCCGCCCAGCCCACTTAGGGGTTTAGCAAGACCCTGCCTCAAAATGCAAGCTACAGAACAGCTGAGGACGTGGCTGGATGCTGTGGGTCTGGGCTGTCTCACGTATAGGAAGAAGATGCAGCGGCTGACTCTGATCATAAAGATTCCTTCTAGGGCTTTGTGGTGCGTAAGTGTCTGGCTGCCAGTTTCAGGAAAAAGAATTTCACTAATGAAGATATCAGCCCACCTGCCTGATGCCAGCCTCCCCCTCTGGCCTTTCCATTCATGGCAGCCTCAGCCAGCGCATGCGCCACCCGCCGCCTTGCTATTCCGGGCTCTTGTCCCCAGCACGCTGTCAGGACTTATCTGCATCTCTGTGCCCCAGAGCGTACCGCGGTGTGGCCGACTGCCCCGAGGCTGGGCGTGCCGACCTGCCCCTCCGTGCAGTCGTGGATTGGAATCCAGAGGGGACAGCTGCTTGGCCTCCGCTCTCTTCTGTACCAGGGACCTCTTCACATACTTTCCACTATCTCCCTTTGGCTGCCAACTTTGGAAGCGGGACAGGAAGGAGGGTTTTGAAATAGGTGATAGTTTTGTCTCGTGAATTTCTGTGTCATTTGTTTGCTTTCCTTAGTGGACTTGACTGCCTCTTTATTGCCACACTCGGATGCGGCTCCTTCAGGGCAGCCTGGCAGGGACGCTGTGCCTGTTCTCCTCTAAATATAAACCCACTGCAGGCAGAGGCAAAAGCCTCTCTGAGCTTCAACAGTACCTGGTGCATGAATGCTGCTCTGTGCTTGCTGCATAAATGAATAAGAAAGAGAAAAGTCTGTTTCTAAATATTTATTATTAAACCATGGCTTAAGTTTTTTTTTGAAAATATCCTTCTGAAACAGACAGCTTGAATACTCCCGTGACCCATCTCGCGCTGATCTTGCTAGCCCGAGGTGGTTTTTCCTCTTTCCTAAACAGCTACACGTTCCCACGTGCTTCAGCTGCGCGCTCTCACGTTCTTGTGTGCTGATTCTGGCGTCTCTGTGTCCTCTGGGCCCACCGTGAGGACTTTTTTCTCACACCATGTTCTCCTGAGTTTTGTATGTCTGGCAGTTTCTGATTGGATTCTAGGCATTGTGGATTTTATCTGATAGCGCTGTTACGTGTTCTGTCCCTACAGATGTTCTTGAGCTTAATTCTGGGGTGCAGTTAAACTGCTCAGAAGCCGTTTGGCCTTTCGGGGTCTTGGCTGGAGGTCTGTCAGGCGGGGCTGAGACAGCACAGTGCGCAGCCTGGAGCTCATGGCTCCCGTGCATGGGGACGTGGGCTTTTCCAGACTGGAACACCCCGCCCGACACTTCTGTCCTGTCTTGGAGTGGGCGGACTGTAGTCTCCGTGGCCTCTCTAGACTTTCAGCCCCATTTCCTTGGTTCGAGGTTCTCTGGCCTTTGCGTGGGCTCCGCTGTCCCAGAGCTCTGACCTGGAAATGCAGAACTCACCTGTAGAGCTGGCTTCCTGTGCCCTCCTCTCTCACAGTCTGCCTGTCACTGTCTGTGATGCCGGGCACCGTGTCACCTCTCTCTCCATCCTGGCCCGAGGGACCCATTTCATTCTCCGTCTGTGGTGTCTTCCACTCCAGAGCCCAAGTCCTACCGTCCTGGCCTGCGTAGACATGGCTCGGAGAACCTCCTCCAGTCTCTCACCAAACTTGTGCTGGTAACAGCCCAGTTCTCAATGCTTCTTTTCCACGCGAGCTTTTATTTTCTTGAAGGCAGGGAATGTCTTCGATCCCTGGATTTCTTCCACCTAACAGGCACTCACAGAGTATGTTTTGAATGAATGAATGAACTAACAAATAGGATCCAGGAGTCAGTTTACCTCGACTTCCAGGGATATTGTTATTACATATGCTGTTGAAATTTCTTTAAATTTCTAGTTACTGTTTTTGATGGCTTAGACATAGTTTTTACCTAATTTTTGTCACCTCTCATTGAAAGGTATTTGATAAAGCCCACCTAAGTGGTGCTTGAAATAGCCTATGGCAGGGACAAAGGACAGGATGAAGACTTGCTTGTGGGCAGCTTAGCTTGTGGGGACCCTCAGGTATGGGGGACCCCCAGCTGAGGCTTGGGGGACCCCCAGCTGAGGCTTGGGGAGGGGCTGTTCTTATCTCTAGTGCCTTTTCCATGTGGGATATCTTTTATCCAAGTGTACCGTGACTTGTCTCCAAATAGCTGTGAGTCTGTGCGTCCCTATCAGCTGGGACACTTGACCGTGGACAGGGTCCCCGGGGCCGTGACCACACGCTTGTCTGTACCATATTTGGTCTGCAAGGCTGTGCAGCCTAAGCCATGTTTGGTGGCCTCTCAGGAACCCCACTCTCCATTTCCTCAGCAGCTCCTGGTCACCCTAGGTGACGGCGGAGCCCCGCCCCTAAGTCCCTGTCCAGCACGCCTGGCGTGAGGAAGTGGCTTGAGCTACGAAGTGGTGCGTGTTCTTAGCCCGTTGCTGTCCTGTCTGCACAGGCACCCTCCGTGTCCCCCCATGTCAGCTTCCGTGAGAGGCAGCACCTCTGAGTGGCTGCCAGTGTGAAAGACTCGCGGCGTTACGGTGTCTATCTCTTAGTTTTTCCTTCAGGACAAATGCATATTTTCCTGAAATGGTGTTTTCTAGACTTAAAATATTTTCCTTTCCCCTCCTGTCCTCCTGTCTCCCCTCCCCCTTCCTTCCCTCCCCTAAATATTTAAAGCCCTCACTCACCCTGCACCCTGCCCCTTCTTCAGGTGCACGGCCCTGCCCCAGGATGGCTCTAACAGTCACTGAGCTCTCCACACAGCTTCTCTGACAGGGAACGGACCTCTGCTGGTGCACAAGTGAACACTGAACGCATTTTGCGTGTTTTCCCAGAATGACACGGCGATTCCGTGGCTAGACCAACATCAGACCCTGCTGCTTTGGAACCCTGACTTTGCTTCAAGGGAAACTGTGCTGCCTCCCCAAGTACTAATTGAGTTTAGTTTTCAAGCATGCTTTGGGTTTAAATGTGACGACAGAGTGCTTTGCCTGCTGCCTGGCTTTGACGGGGGTGTGTTCCTCGCTGGTCTGGGACAGCACTCCTGACCCCTAGGTGTCCTGATGCTGCCGAAGGCTCATTCAGATGCTTGTTCTTTTGCCCTGCCGCTTATGATTCTTTTTGTCATGACTGTGACTGTAAATTCTGTTATCTTTATGCTACTATTGTATAAAAACATGCGGCCAGGCCATTCAGCTCTACGGGAGAGCAATTACCGGCATGCGTGAGGCCCTAGGTTTGAATCCTAGCACTGGAAAAAAATAACAGTAAATCTGTGAGCAGGCAGTGAACAGAGCAGAGCACCTGCCTCGTCTCTGGTGTAGCTGTTTCCGGTCAGGTGTGTGCAGTGGCGTGAGACGGCGGGCCGGGCAGGTCACTGGGTGCATCAGCCACCCCTGTGCCCTGCAGGGACGGTGCATGGGGCCTGCAGGGCCTGGCCCAGCCCCAGAGTCAGGGTGGCTCTGATCCTGCATGGTCTTTGGGTCCTCACTGGCTCTGGGTCAGGGCCCCCCCTAGGGTGCATGCCCGGTGTGGGGGGCCCGTGGTTTTCCCTCTGCTGCCTGGGGCGTAGTGCCAACTGTGTTCTCGTTTAGTCTGTGTTTGCTGTGCAGCGACGACGCTCGCAGTGACCCGCCCCGTGCTCTCTCGTCTCTCCATTCTACTTATGTCCTCACTCTCCTTTCTCTGGCTCCACTTCGCATTCATCACCCTGTTGGCCCTGGCTCTCACAGTGCAAAGGAGGAAGAAGAGCCCGGTGGGGGCTACCTGTACCCTGCAGTGCCCCACCCTGCTGTTCTCTGCAGCTCTGAGAGACATTGAGTCATTGAGGCCCCGTCCTGGGAAGTTGGAAATAGAGAGATAGAAAGGTGCACCTGGTGGCAGGCAACAGAAGGAAATGTCCTCAGCGCCGACAGGCAGCGCTGTTTTCAGGAGACAGAAAGGGAGGGCGGGTTGCGCAGTTACATGGTGTCTCTTACGAGGAGGGCTACAATCTAGAAGTTCACAGGACAATTTTGTCCTCCTGCCACCTTCACTGGACTTGGACAGAGAGTTGGTGGTGACAGAATCTGCTCTGTTTTGCCCAGCAAGTTTTGGGTGGTTAGATGAAGCCATCTTGCACATAGCTGGCCCTGGAGATCAAAGGGTCCCTCCCCAAGAAGGGCCAGCTTGTGCCGCAGGACCCGAGGTCACCCCAACTTCCCCCAGTGATTCCTCGCAGGAAGGTTGCTGTTCAAAGGCTGTGATAAAGCTGGGTGTGGAGATGTGGCTGCCAGAGTCCTTATCTTTATGGCTGGCCCGCGTCTGGAGGGGACATGCTGAAAGGCAGCAGATATGTAACATTTTCCTTTTGCAGAGTCTCTGCTTTCGTTCTCCCTGGGATTTTCTTTACTCTCTCCTTTGGGGTGCTGCTGAGTCAGGACTGATGAGGCACAGCCAAGGGCACCCGGCAGGCTCCTCACCTGGCCTGCAGGAAGTGGCCACTCCCACGGCTCACAGCACCTTGGGACAGCTGTGCTCGGGAGGCGGAGCCCAAGGTCTTCACCAGTGGGCTCCCGGG
>NW_004524633.1:3150667-3198938 GCF_000260255.1 Octodon degus
TCCACAATCCGCAGAGGGGTCTAGGGTGGCCTTGCTGTTAGAAACCAGGGGAGTCCCCACTGACGGGATTCTGCCCGGAGATCGGGTCTCGTCAGCAGAATGGGAAGCGGTCCGGATGCTGAGGTGGTGTTTCAGAGATTGTGGGAATTCAAGGAAGACAAATGTCCATTCCTTTTAGCCAGCAGGTCAGTCTCTGGGACTTCTGCGATAACATAGGGCTTTGGAATGGAGGAATCATTCCTTCCTGCCAAAGGTCGAGTTTATGTACTTGCTAAAATTTATTAACACCAAGATTTAAAATAGCATATTCTATAAAGAAAGTGAATATCACTGACACATGAACTCAGCTTAGCAGTACATCACGAGCATCGTATAATTTCCCTTTATTATTCTTTTCCTTTCACGAGATCTTTCCTCCTATGCAGTTTCCATAAAATGCTTGGAAATATATTTGGCTTTATTGCGGGCAGGATACGTCTCAAGAGACTCTTCCTTTTACCCATCTGATCTGCCTGCCAAATACCTTGACTTCCTGTCTCCTGTAACCTATCTGATCTTCCTGTGGCCGTGGAGAAGCGTATCTTTGAAAGTATAATTTCGGGGCAAAGAAAGTCGGAAGCTAGGGAAGGAGATGACCAGTCTCGGTGGCTCCTGGTTAATTTCAGTGTGAAGCCGTCTGCTGCCCTCCTGGGCCCTGATCCATCCCGAGCAGATCTGCTGAGTGCTCGCCTCCTGGTATCGGTGGCGTTTGTGACTTAAGGCACGCATGGCATGCGGCCCCTTTTGCCTTGGTGCCAGACTTCTGTAAACTGAAACTAGATGGTATATCCTGACTCCGTTAGGCTTCTGAGAGGGTTAAGCGACCGCCTTCAGGAAGCCACTTGAGAGTCTTTAAGGACAGCCTAAGCTGAAGTGACAAATAGTGATTATAATGTTTATGATTGAATTCTATTTTGTGACCTTGTAAAATCAAGGGTAACTTCTCAACTAGTCTTGGCTGTTTGTCTATTTTTTGCCACGCTGGTGATTGCGCCCGTGACCCTCACATCAAGGTATACCACTAGCCCCCTTTTAAAGTTTTGAGGCAGGGTCTTGCTACACTGTCCCGTCTGGGTTTGAACTTGGGATCCTCCTGTCTCAACCACCCAACACTGGATTCCCGGCTTGCACCATCATGCCTGACATTTTTAAAAAAATAGTCTTTAAGGGGCTGGGGAGATAGCTCAGTGGAATAAGCACTTTCCTGGCAAGCTCAAGGACCTGAGTTCAATCCCCGGTTCCGCAAAAACAAAAACAAAAAAAATAGTCTTTATTTGTAGTAAATTTCGCCAGCTAATGTCATTGTCTGGCAATCAATATTAGTGTTGTCCTGTCTTGTCATAGCTTGTAGTGGAATATAGGTGGGATATGTGGTTAGTTAGCCAAAGGTCGGCTCTGTAAAGACAACACAAAAGCTAGCATCTGATGGTGATCTGAAAGAGAGCACAGAGCCAGTGCTCACGTTCACTGCGGCTGGCTTCCTGCGGTGCCTTTCGGATCGAGACCATTATAATTGGATCGCCTTGCTTTTCTTCCCTAAAAGGACCATAGGATAATAGCAGGAAGCAATTACTTAGTGTTTGTTGAAGTGCTAAATTGTGTTTTCCAGATAAAAGCTAATCTATACGATGTAATATTTTGAATTAGGGTTCATTATCTTTATATTTTAAAGATGACAAGTGAAGTATGAGAAATTAAATAAGGCTTGCTCCCCAGTAGGGTCATTGGGGGACCAGGCAGTGCTCAGGCTCTGGCAGCTGTGTGCTTCGCAGCTGGGCGACTCCCAGCTTTACGAAGCTGCTTACCCTCGAAAACCGAGTTGAGGAGCGAACCTCTGCCACGAGGCCACAGGCTCAGAAACCACTGGGACCGTCTCACGCATGGCCCTCGGGACAGGTGTGGGTTCAAACCCCAGCCATTGCCCTGACGAGCTGTGATGTTGGCCAAGGTTGTTTCCTGTTCCACGCTGTTTCCCTGTCCAGAAGGGAAAGCAGTGGTTGTGTGTTGCTTCCGGGGCTGTGAGGCGTGGGAGTGGCAGCCCCAGCGCTGGCTTTGCATGGAGCAAGCGCTCAGGAAATGGCTGCTGTTACCAGTTCTCAGCGTCGTCGTTGTCAGCAAAGGAGCAGCTGAGATTTGGGAGCCACAGTCTGGGCACCCAAAGGACGTGTGACTGCTTTTGATCACATGCTCTTTGTGGCTGGGGCTGATTCCCCCACCATAGCTTTTTATGCATTCCATGAAAGAGGGGGACACGGCTGAGGGAGTGGATGGGCCTGCCTCGGAGTCTGGAGCCCCCAGCGTGGGGGCTCGAGAGTGAGAGCGAACAGTGCAGTGCGGCCGGACTGCCGGCTCGAGTGGTGCGGCAGGAAGAATGGCCCTGAAGCTGTGGTAAGGAGCAGTTGCCTGTCTCCCCGATTGCTGAAATTTTACTTTCTACCTTGAACGAGGAGAGCCGAGAAGGGCAGGAAGGTTACCGCTTGTGTTCATTAATTCTCTTTCAAGAGCTGCCACATGTCACCAGATGCCCCCGCCTCCCCGCGCCAGTTCTGCTTGGCTGTCTTCTCTGTGCCCAGGAGAAGCCAAAATGTTCAATTGGAGGCGCTTACGAGATCTGACAGAGAAATTCTTCACGTCTGGACTGGATGTCCAAGTAAATTTGGTGTAGTCCTTGTGGTCTGGGGCAAACGCTGGAAGCTATTAGCAATCTGAACAAAACCCTCCATTCAAAGACTGCCCGTTTCCTGCTGGGGTAATCCAAGTATCAAACACGAAGAAACATGGGCAGGGGGAACGCGGCTGTGCGGGCAGAACCACCAAGGTGTCGGCGGCATCCCTCCACATGGCTCAGAATGCTACTTCCACTTGATCATCCCGAATAAGTGGTTTCTTTTGAAAATAAGGGCTCTGCTTTCCCCCTCCCACGTGCCAAAGAGAACTGCTTGGATTTCCTCTTGTCCATCAAGCTTAGGAGAGGGATCCTTTCTCCTCCCCTTAAAGTTTTGGGAGCCTTATGTTTTGGTTTCATTTTATTTTCTCCTTTCCTTCTAAATTTCCTTCCAAAATAAAAAAGTATCTTTCATTAGTTATGGTTGTGGACTCTATGGCTTTAGACCCAGCCAGCTCAGTGGCTGGAAACTATTTTATTAAGGTTTTTATGGAGAAGCTATGGTTTATCTCATGAAATATCTGAAGTTCATCATAAACGGTTTCCTTTCTGGAGAGAAATTTATTTTCTGTGAAATTCCAGGTGTTCTTTTACGTAGACTTGAAAGGAACAGATTTGATAGTCAGTTCAGTTCAGTTCCTTTTTTTTTTTCTTTTTCTTTCCTGAGAAGAATATTTTCCTTGTGGTAGATTAATTGTGTATGAAATCAGATAACCCAGGTGAAATCCCCGGTTGTGCACGGGGAAGTTAGCCATTTGAGCAAACTGTGGCCACGTGTGCCGCTTAGTCGGCTGGTGGCGGGCGCCATGCTGCCCCCGCTGTCCTTATACTGCGTGAGAGTGAGTTTGGTAGACAGCCTCGCTCTTGCAGGCCATCAAGGCCTGGGCGACAGGGACAGGCCTTACTTACCCTATGAGTCTGAGCAGCACAACACACACGCAATTCAAACACAGAAATGAAGGACTGAATGGGATGGTTGTATGTATGTATGTATGTATGTATGTATTTGGTACAGGGCCTCACTATGCAACTTGGATTTGTAGTGATCTTGCTGTTTCAGCCTCCCCAGTGCAGGGATTACAGGTATGTGCCACCACGCCCGGTCTCAGTGGCCGACTTGGCACACTCAGGCTGGGCCAGCATGGCACGTGGTGCCGGAGATTGCTCCTGGTCCCTGCGCTTGACCAGCAGGCTCTTCGTCTGCTGAGCTATCTCGCCGGCCCTGGGACAGCTTGATAAGCTTGAATGTTAGGCCAGGTGGTCTCACCTGAGAAAGGGCAAGCCTGGTTCTTGCTCCTAGGGTCTGACCCGGGCCTTGGCTTCTGCCTGCTTTCTTTCCTTTCCCGAGGTGGTCCTGCTTCCATTCCAGGCTATTTCTTCATTAAGGACTTAGGGACGCCATTCACAGTCCCAAGCATGTCCCTTTCCCCGCAGAGTCTGTGTGATGTGTGACATGCATGGAAAGATAACAAGGGCTAGGAATGACAAGCCCACTTCGGTGACTTCTAAGGTGCTCTAGCTGCATGTGATGGCCGGTGCTCGCCTGTCCAGGACACGGGCCTGGCTTATGTCACCGTGATGTGCTGGCTCCCTTTCAGGGAGGTTTTTGTTTTTTCCTCCAGGTTATGTTGACCTTGAGGGTGAAAATTCTTCCCATCTAATAAAAGTCACAGCGATTTATGGACCTGCTTTTGGCCACTTGTCTTTTATGCTTTAGCAGAAAAAATAAATCTAGACCATTCATGGGTTACTGGAGGGTGGTGTCACAGACAGCCGGGCCCACACAGCCCACCTTTCTTGCTCGTCTACCTTGCCAGATCCCAGCAGGCCTGAGGGTGTTGGCCTTAGAGGGAAGGTCGCGGCATCCCGGGGTTGCCCGCCCGCCTGGGTCGTCCTGTTCAGAAAGGCGGCTGCAGAGGGAACGGAGCTGCCTGTCCCGGTACGTTTCCTGCCATTTTATCATTCATTCCTCTCATGTTTATTACTTGGTGTATTTGGGTGCCAGGGATTTCATAAGAAGCTCCTCAGTGAGTGCGTGAGGGCCCAGACAGGAGCGTGGGTCGCATCTCGGAAGGCGGTGGGTCGCAGGTACATGCGGAGCCTCACAGGCTCGCTGCAAATCCAGACTCCACCATTTGCTGGCTCGTTTGGCTTTGAAAAGTCACTTCATCATCTTCTAAATCTTTAAATTGTAAGTAACACAGGGGTGGTCAAAATGTATGGCTGATATCTGGCAAAGCCACGGATGGTGTTGTGATCCCCCGCAGGTTCCCTCCCCTGGCCTTGAATGCGCCGGTCCTTTTTTTTTTTTCTTGGAGGAACTGTGCCCGTGAGATAATGTGCCTGACCGACAGAATGGGGCTTGTGTCTTCCAAACCAGTGCAAGCAGGAGGGAGGCCTTTGTGCAAATGTGACTCACTGACTACTCCATTTTCTGATTTGAGTCAGAAAAAAGTGCGCACGCGTGCATACACACACACACACACACACACACAGTCACACACACACTTAGGTATAGAACGCAGCCTTGTGCTGTTGGGCTGTTAAGGGGCCACGTTGTCGCCACTGTACCTGGAAAGCATCCCATTATTTGGTGTACTTGCCGGGCACCTGGTGCGCAGTGCTGGCCAAGAGGCTTGGGCAGAAATAGGCATGGAGAGGAGCATAAGAAACCCAGAAAAGGGCCGCGGAGCTCAGTGGCGTAAGTACTGCCTGGCAAGCGTAAGGTCCTGAGTTCTATCCCTGCTACCACACACACACACACACACACACACACACACACACGAACAAGAAGAAGAAAAGAAACCCAGAAGAGCATCCTTACTCCGGCTTTCTACATGGTTAATGCTCGGCTGACATAGTATAAAGCTAATTTGTTTATAGTGTGTCGCTTAATTACATGCTCTGTATATAATATGCTTTTGAAATTATTATTTACTACATCAATGTTACAATAGAAACTAAATTCAAAGCAAAACTGTGTGTGGGCTCACCAGTTGCATAAGTGAGACCTTTAATATATATGTGGGCTCGTTAATAGCCCCTGTCCGCTGATCCCCGACTTCACACAAGCGGCAGACCTGTGATTCCGTTTGGTCTTTCGCTTCTGCTGGCTTCTGGCTGCTCATTTCCCACATCATCAGCTACTTGTGCTCTGAACCTTAATCCCATCTGCATGTGACACTGTGCTTAGAGAACTGTGATTTGAACTCTGAGCTGCTAGGTTCCCCTCCCCTAGTCCATTCTTTTCTCTGTGTGATGAGATTGGGAATTTAGGGACAGCCGAAAAAATGCCCAGAGTTTGTGGTCTGAGTCAGTACTTTATCAGGAACCTAGAGGCTGTGCCTTTCAGAGGGACTTCTATTCTTCACACTCAAGGGCAGACACCGAGCAGTGAGGTTTGCCTCGCAGGAGAAAGGCCCCTGCCTTACCGGCTTTGGTGAGGGAAGGACGCATAGGCAAACGTGGGCTACTCGTGCCCCAGCTACTTCTGCAGTGCCTTGGACCTGGGCTAAACGCATTCGCGAAGGTAGAGCTCCTCTGTCTCATTTTCTTCTGAGGAGGTGTTGGGGACTGTGGTGACGCCTGGAAGCTTGCACGAAGCCCAGAGTGGGTGAAGTGCATGTGACATTTTCCAAAATGAGCAGCAGGAGCAGGGAGAAGTGGAGTGAGGAGCAGTGGCAGGCTGTGAAGTCAGATGTGGGTTTGGTGGCCTTGGGCAAATTCCTTAGTGTTCCCGAGCAGGGGTAATTGCAGTGCCCACCTTGCGCGGCTATGGTGAGATTCAGCGGGGTAGCATAAACGGTGCCTCAGCACGATGCCTGGCATGCGTGGTGGGCACCCAAGCAGTGCAAAGCGTTATTGTCATTATTTCCTGCTTCACATTAGAATTTTGTTGCCCTCTAAACTGGTATCCTGGGTCTAGGGTGGTCGTGGCATCTGTAAACTATTCTCAGGAACTCAGAACCTAAGAGAAGGAGGTACTTTGTCCTTGTGGTAGGCACATGGTCTCAGAAACATGGTACCCACAGGGGGAGAGTCCCAGGGGGCCGCCAGGGTGGAAAAGCAAGACTTCCCCTGAGTGAGGTGGGCTTTCCTTAGTGGGAACCTGTGGGCTCCAAGGCCTGATGGGGCAGGTGGAGCGATGTGGGGGCATGGAGGTGACCAACATCCCGGGATCGCGTCCCTGGGGGGCGCCTGGAGCTGATTCCCTCTGGAGTCCCTGTGCTGAGCCTGGTGCACTGCCCTCGCTGCCAAGTGCCCTGAAAGCCGTGAGAACCACGAGGAACCTCGGAGCAGTGAGAAAACTGCAAAGACACGAGGAAACCGGTTTCTCTACCCAACTTGGTTAAGCACTTGCTCCAGGCAACCAGACAGGCTCCAGGAGACATCTGTCTTTATGGTGACTTTTTTCTTCCTGTGATTTAAAATGACATCGCTCGACTTTGACGTTGCAGCAGGCCGCTGTAGGCTTAGCATTGCGTCCACTTTCCCGCACCCAGCCTGGGAAGACTGCGGAGTCTGCAGAGCCCCGGTGCCGACCCTGGCTAGAGTGGGAGCCGTCCAGAAGACGATGAGGGAGCCAGCAGCTTGCTGAAACTGGGCACAACGTGTATGAAGTCATGATTGTTTTAACGAAGAGCGTTTTAGCTGCGGTCCTGTGGCCATTTGTCTTCTCATTTTAATACTGAGTCATTCATTTCCACTAATGAGACGCTGTCAAGATTAAACACCAGTCTTGCCCTGTGCTTGCCAACGTGGAGACCTAACCTGAACTGTGGCTTTGCAAAGCACCCTGCATGAAACTTGGTGGAGAAATAGGAGCAAACCGAGTGTCTGGTTTCAACAGAAACTGTCAGCATGCACATCTGCAGAGAGACTCATGGTAAATATGTTTCGTATTATATACCAGGGTGGTCTCCAGGAGGTCCCATGCTAAAGTCAGATGCCACCCTCCCCCCCAGTAAATTTACATACTGTGTGCGCGCCGCATAAATTATCTTTTGATGACCCTCCTGAGGATTATCCGTGATGAGAACTGTGTCTTCACAGGAAGCAGCAAGGTAGGAGCTCTGGGTTGCGTCCCAGCTCTGCAGCCCTCCCACGGGCAGGTCAGGGCCCCCATGAGCTCCTTTGCCTTGGGTTTCCCACCTGCCACACAGGGGTGGTAGGACTTACCAGGGGGTGTCCTGAGGCATATGGAGCTGGCGTAGGTAGCTAGTGCAGGCTGCCAGTCCCTGGTCTTCACCTACGTAAGTTTATGGACTCACACACCACCCAGCTGGATGCCCCAGGCCTGTCCAAGGCCACCCTCCTGCCCGCCTTCCGTGGCCTTCCCTCCATGAGCAGCAAGTGTGTGGCAGACAGGCTGATACTCCTTGGCTCTGAGGGCACGTGAGCCTCTCTGAGGGAACCCAGCCTTCTCTCTCTCTCTTCTCTCTCTCTCTCTCTTTTTTTTTTTTTGGTACCAGGAATCAAACTCAGGACCTTGTGCTTGCCAGGTAGGTGCTTAAACCACTGAGCTATCTCCCCGGCCATCCTTCTCGCTGTGGACCAAATACAAGTGGTCTCTGGATGATGGTCCAGTGTTGATCTTCCACTTCTCCATTCATTAGCAGTGCTAATGGAGACTGTAGTTACCTGACTCCTTAGCCTAATCTCTTGGTTTCTTCCAATCCGCCAGTAGCGAGGATATGTTGTGCTTTTGTGATCTCTTTGACCTCCTGAAGCCTAGAGAAAGGCAGCAAGAGGGCGGAAGGGGTTGCAGAGGCTGTTTGTGTTCTCTGTGTTATC
This sequence comes from Octodon degus, assembly GCF_000260255.1. NCBI lineage: Eukaryota > Metazoa > Chordata > Mammalia > Rodentia > Octodontidae > Octodon > Octodon degus. The sequence continues at coordinate 3,159,165 of NW_004524633.1, forward strand.
AGGGTCCACTCATGATTTGTTTTTTGTGGTGCTAGAGATCTGACTCAGGACCTTGCGCTTGCCACGGAGGTGCTTATGCTGCCGCACTATCTCTGTGACTTATTTTTGGAGACAACATTTTTTGCATGCCATGGAAAAGCAGCATCCCGTCTCTTCTCTCTCAAGACTGGGGAGGTTGGGAGGGACGGGGAGACAGCCAGCACCGTGCGATGGGTGGAGAGGCCGCCTGCGTTTCCTTGCTCCTAGAGACAGGGCGGCCTGGGGGCCGGACCCTGGCGTGGCCGTGGGAGCTTCTGTGGCCGAAGGGGAAGGCTGTTTAGGGCAGGGCTTCTTTTCCTTCTGAGTTGTATCCCCACTCACACTTCTCTAAACCATTCTGAAATAAAGAGAAAACAAAACCTTGTATGGGAGGAACACCCCGAGGGAGAAGCCTCACCAGACAAGGGCCCCTCGAGTTCTCGTCTTTCCATGGACAAGCCTAAGGAGCCCGGCGCCGGCTAGGTCCCCAGATCTCCCTGGAGTTCCCCTGACGGAAGCAGAAGGAAAAAGCATAACTAAAAACTGTTAGAAGTGCTTCAGAGAAAACACTGTGAACAGTTCATTACCTTATCGGCAGGGATGCTTGACATAGCAGAAGTTTTTTTATGTCTTTACTCAAATAATACATTATTAAAGAAAAAAGTAAAAACCTTTAAAAATCATACAAATAGCAATACTGTACAAATCTTAATTTTAATGAAGGTTGCCACAGTTATGGGGAGTATCATATTTAAATTTAAAGCCATCCTAGTGTGTGTGTGTGTGTGTGTGTGTGTGTGTGTGTGTTTTTGGTGGAACTGGGGATTGAACTCAGGCCCTTATGCTTGCCAGGCATATGCTTATTCTACTGAGCTATCTCCTCGGCTCCCATTGTAGTGGTTTTGATTGGCCTTTTCACTTGGGAGTGCTCGTTCTTGGGAATGTGTTTGTAGATCTTGACCTCAGATGCTTCTCCTCAAAAACTGGAAAACATTCGCTGGAGGAGCGCTGCTGGGTGCTGGCTTCTGCCGGGGCCCTGGCTGGACCAGCACTGGACAGTTGGGGCCCGTCACTGGGCCACAGTTTCTTTATTTCTGTGAAAACTTACAACACGGACCAGAACTCTATAAACAAGGCCACTGCTGATGAGATAAGTACACGCAGTCACGAAAGAGCTCGGAAGTGAGAAGTCGCCTGTCTTCTCTAATTGGTTACCTCTTATTTTAGAATTCTCATTTTGGCTGACTTCTAGAGTGTCCTGTGTTTGCTCTCAGTCAGCGCTGTCAACATTCTCAACAGAAAATGCCTGTGAGAGACCTTTTTTCCTCCTTTTGGAGGGCTTGCTTCCTTTGGCCTCTCAGATGATTATGAGCTCATGAGGGTGCTTGGGGTGCTGGCAGTGGTGGAGCAGGACAGGCGAGGTGGTCCACAGCATCTGCCCCTTGGCTGGTCTTACAGGCCACCTGTCCACCTCTACCCTGCTCAGGAATGGGCTGTGCTGAGCGAATGCGCTCACTGCTGAGAGGGCGGTGCGCCTGCTTCTGCAGCCCTAGAGTTGCCAGGCCTGGAGCTGTTCCTCCGCATGGATGCCCTGTCCCCTCAGTGATCATGATGAGCGGGTGTGTGATGGATCAGGACGGTCCTGCGGCTGCTTCGCGCTTCACCCTAGGGTGGTTCAGGTCCCCTTGATACTGCTAGATGCCAGATGTGTGCCCTTGAAGCTTCCTTGGCCAGCCCACAGTCCCCATCACTGCATGTTCTGGACATCGCTCTGCCATTTTCTCTTCTTGCTGCCTGCTGTTCTAGTGTCAGTGTTTCTTAACATGCTTGGAAATAACCGGACGCAATGCCTCAGATCTGCTCTGATGTGCACAGTGAGGCAGGGCGTTTCCATTGTGACCTGGACGCCTCCCGAACCCTTGAGTTCCACCATGTTTAGACAGTGGGGATGGATGGGGGTGGCAGTGAGGGCAGTCGGAAGCCACTGTTAAGATTCACGCTTCCCATGAAGAAGTGTTGACCGTGGCCAAGTAGCTTAGCTTCTCTGTGCCTTAGTGTCCCCATCTGTACAACTGGGGATTATCAGGGTAGTTGTTTATGAGGTTATGATAGGAAGTAAGTGAGCTGCCATCCGCCAGGTGCTTACGGCACTGGAACAAGGTCAGCATTTTGCATTATCGTTTATTGAATTTAAAATGAAAAACCCACATCCGAGGATCTAAAGTGCAGTTTGTTATCTCGTTGAGACTTTGCCCCTTCTTGGGGCCATGCTTGAGCCCTGGTGCTGCTGCCCCGGTGCTGCCGCCTATGTGTGCTCCTGGCCTATTGCTTTGCCTTTCCTCACTCTGCTTTCCCTCTGCAGGAAGCACTTACAAGAGTAAAACCATTTGCATTTGTGAGCACTAATTGAGAGTCTAGAGGGCAGTAGCCAAGATTTATACTTCTTTGCTTTTGTTTTTTAACTCTACCTGATATGCCATCTGCACAATCACTGCTAAATTAAAAGAGTAAATATTTAAAATGAGTTTCCCCTTGGGTCTTAGCCTGTAGTGGAGAAGTGGAATTCCTTTGTGTTACTTAAACCGCGTGCTCTTACAGTTCTGGGAGGGTTTGCCTGGTTGGTTGGAGGAGGGTTTGCCTGGTTTGCCTGTTTCCCACTTGCGCACTCATTTACTTGGGCTTCCAGGTACACTGGCTCGGTTGATCACTTTTCTGCTCCATAATGCTCTCTGGAATGCAGGGAGCCCGCAGGCACCCTGGGCGCTGAGCTTTCCAGTGGCCTGAGAGGCAAATGATCAGGTGAGCAGGGAATGTTGTGGCCAGTATTCCCAGGACTTGGAGGTTCATTTTTTTAATGACCTTAAAGCTAAAGCAAGTGGGTTGGGACTATTTTTAAAAATGGTTTATAGTTATTAATGTTTTCAAATCTTGGTCGGATTTTAAAGGTGGGTTAAACTGTTAAAGTGAATATAAATTAAAACCAGTTAGATAGAGGAGTCCCTAGTCCATTCTGTCTTTGGTGTGCTTAGAATTCCATAAATTTTATGGATTTCAAAATCCTTGCCTTGTTTTTGAGTGTTTCCAATAAGACGGAGTGAAGTGGTGTGCACCTCTAGGAGCGTTGGGAGCTGTTACCCAGGAATGCTGCTTGGCTCGCACTTCAAGAAAGCGCGGGACTGTTGGTTCATAAAAAACGTGTGGCTGATCTTCCTGGGGACATGTGCATGGCTTCTACAGAATTCCATTTTCACTCCCTCCCACCCTGTGTGTCACTTGGGCATGTTTGCAATTCATCAACAGATTTCTGTAATTTCTGACCCCCAAGTGGTCTATATTCAGCTATCTAAATAACAGAGACAATATGGGGAGATGGGACATTTTCTTAAATGCCATATCATAGCAGTGGCTTGCTAAGGGGCTTGGTGAACAGCTGAGTGCTACTGTGAGACAAACTGGAAACAGTTTTCATCAAAAAGAATGCAGTTGTGTGTTTCCATGAAAGAGATTGTGTGTGTGTGTGTGTGTGCGCGCGTGCGCATCAGCCCACCCCCTCCTGCAGGCTCAAGGCAGTATTTTAGGCTGACTATATTGAAGTGAGGTCATGCCACAGCGTCACCCTCTAAAGCCAAAATACACAAGGAAAAACTGTAGATCTCGCCCAGTAAGAATCTCATCTCTTGCTTGTCATTGTTCTTGGTTTTGTCAGGAAAAAAAAAGTAGCCCAGGCTTTGGCTTAGAAGCAATGACTCTTTCATGCAATAAAAATACTATTTAGTTTTGACTTTTGAAAAGATTTTCTTAGAAAATGAAGTATGCGGGGGTTTACTGACCTCTCATTTCCAACATGAGACTTTTGCTTTCCCAGAAAAGCTGGCCATTTCCTTTTGGATGCCTGACGTACAGGAGAGAACAGTAACCTTAGTTTTGTCCTTATTCAGCCACCAAGCCCTAGAGTTGAGGGAAAACCCCTCTGGGTAGAAGGCCATTGGTCTATACTGTCACAGAGTCACATGGTGGCTGCCGCAGACGACTTAACGAGTCTCCTCTCCACCCCAGTGCTGCAAGGGAGTCGGGGCCAGTGTGCTGCACGCCATCATCACTGGAGATGTTTACGCTTGGCTAGCTGTGTTGAGTGGTGTGGAAAGAGTGACCCTGGGTGAGTGACAGGAGGAGCCTGTGGGTAGGGCCCCAGAACTGTTCCATCCAAAACGGAGTCGAAAGGACCCTTTTAGAAATGCCTGAACCCGAGGAGCCGCCCTACCTGCAGGTCACCACAGTGCGGACTTCAGGGCACCGGAAGTGCGCCGCGGCATTTCCGGTTGTAGGCGCTGTTCCTCATCCGGGTACTCCGTGAAGCTGGAACTCAGGCGCAACTTTCTGAGAAGCCTGATATAGTGTAGGTTTGAAACGTTCATTAGTTGAGGAACTATATTAATTCCTTCTCTAACAGGTTTGGCAACTTTATATATTAAAGCTTACATTGAAAGGATAAATTAAAAGACAGTAAGCCGTAAAATGAGAGAATAATAGAAGTCATAGGACCTTAGAATGAGTCAAGTTTTATAGTTGAGCAAGAATAGAAGCTTTGAGTAAAGTGATAGGTATTATCCTCCTGGTAATAAGAAAGGAAGCTTAACGGGATTACAGTACTTTTTTTTTTTCTTTTCTTTTTACAGTGCAAACCCAAAATCCTGGGCTTGACAAGTGCTTTACTGCTGAGCTACATCCTCAGCCCCAGGTTACCTAGCTCTTTGTATCTGGTGAAAGGAAGGCCCTATGTGGTAATGAGTATTTCCTGGCACTAAAGTTGACCTGATAATTATAAACTAGAGAGAGAGAGAGAGAGAGAGAGAGAGAGAGAGAGAGAGAGAGAGAGAGAGAGAGAGAGAGAGAGAGAGAATGAATATGAATGAGAATATGCAGGAAAGAAGCATAAGAAAGAATGACTAAGCAAGAAGCCCTCTTTGTTGTGAGGTGTGTCTTCTGTTGTGGTTTTCCTGACAGGACAGGGATTGTGAGAGACTAAATGAGACAAGGTGGAAATAAAAGCCTGTGTGTCATTTGGGGGAACTTTAGGCCACTAGGGAGACAGGCCATCACCTAATACCACTGGTCAAAGGTGGACTAAAGCCACAGGTGCAGACATCACCTGTGCCAACTTTTTTCTAATATGCAGTCTGTGGCCCCTCAGTCCTGATGGATAGGTCCGCCAGTCAGATAACTTTATAGAACATTGCATATTCACATATTAATCTAGGCCTGCTCCTAAAAATATAGAGCATAAGTCAGCAACCTCTTTTCAAAAAGACCTTGAGAAGTCTTACAATGAAGAGGTGGTGTTGAACTGCTTAATCACCATTTTGCCCAAATTTTTGGCCATAGCAAATATTTTAGTCCTTCCCTCAGACAAAACCTGGGGAAATGCCCCATTTAAGGGTTGGGCAGAAGAGCAGCATGTGATTGAGGTAGAGGAGTTCAGCTGTCTACTTTGTTGGGAAGAAAGTTGAAATTAAATTCTTTTCCTGTTTCTTTTTGTAGAAAAGGGTAATGGTGTCCAACAAGTTCGTGTGTGTGTGTGTGTGTGTGTGTGTGTGCACAGCCACTTGTGAAGATGGTGTAGTCTGCAATCCTTTGAAAGAAGGGTCTGGCCAGTAGGAGGACAGGGTGCCAGGACACCTGTGTCTCAGTTGGATGACAGGAAATCCCCTGATATCTCTGTCTGCATTCTCAGGGGTAGAATATGGGTAATAACAGTGGCTGCCACAAGGGCTCTTCTGAAAATTCAGTGCGATGATGCTTATGTTGTGCTGACCAGAGAGCCTGTCTCAAGGAAAGAGCTTAGTGAATGTTGACTATGACCATTAGCATTGCTGATTAAACAATGCCAAGGAATTTATAAGCATGGGAAGATTAGAGCCCTTCCCGAAGAACAAAATCTAGAAACATCCAGTGACCAAAACCCTCTCCTCCTGGGGCCTTTTCTAGCTTGAGGCTGGGCTAATAACTTTAGAAGCAGATGGAGTAATTAGATCCCCACCTGGGGCGAACCCTGGTTGGACACAGCAGTGTGGACCACACCACATGTTCCTGTAGCGCTGCTTGGAGGTCATGCACTGAAGCACACCCTAGGTAGGAATTATAATTAGTCCCAGTGGAGGACCCAGTGCTGCTCTTTGTGTGCTTTTATGTTATCTCTCTAAAAGATATCTTGCCTGTAAAGAATTTGGATCTAGTAAGGTTATGAATGACTTGACGTGAACTCCATCTGAGGCATCCGCTCTCTTGTTGGTTTGATTTCCAGGCAGTTGACTAAAGGGAGAGGGCATCTGGTGTTCTAGGTACTCTCAGACAAGGCCCTGTGGCCACCCGCCCGCCTACCACACGCTTGCTCATCACCCTCCTATCACGGAGGGCTGTGAGCCTCTTCTGCTTTCAGAGCCAGAATGGGTCTGCACACGGGGCTAGGGGCGCTTTGGGTCTTTGCAGATAACTTCTGGAGAGGAAGGAGCTATTTCTGTTTCAGTTTTGTCATCCTTTTCTGCAAGTTCTGTTCTCTGCATATTGTGCAGGCTCTCTGGGGAGATTAGATGCTTACTTCTAAGACCTAAAGCAATCTTTCTGTAGGCAGAGGTACACTGAGGGGACTGCTTGGTAGCGCTGGTCAGCGGTGCTGCCAGCTCCTTCTCCAACTCCTTGTCAACATAGCTACTCTAGTAGGCGTGGTCTCTAACTATGCTTCAGTGTGGTAATAAATGGGTCTGTAGGATTTTTTCTTTCTGGTTCAGCAGCTGCCTCGGAAGCGTGTTCCATGGGGAAGCAATCTTCAAACTACAGCGTTCTTTTTAGATGCCATTTGGGCACACCTGTCTCCTGCCCTGGCATTCAGACTCCCTAACCCCCTGCGTGTCTGGTGAGTGAGAACTGTGTTGCAGGATGTGTCCTGGTGGTCTTCGGAGGATGCTGCTCAGAGTCGGTGGAGAATCGAGTCATGCCATGGCTAGTTGTTCTCCTGTGTTAATCACGATTAGTCTAAATGGCCACCCCTTGTCACTACCTGAATTATTTTGTGTATTGGGATTTTATGTGTACATGGGCAAATTAACTTTCTACAGATGGTCCACAAAGCCTTCCATTCAACAGACATTTATGGACTTAGTTGTAATGGAACACACCTCTCGGCCTAGCAGCACAAAGATGAATGGTGCATAGTTTCTGCCCTTGGGAAATATTAGTAGTACGGGATTCCGACTTGAGGGTCAGATCGGATCAGTGCTTAGGGAGCCCTACCTGGGGGCTGTGTCAGGAAGAGCGCTGGCTGAGGAGGTAGCAGCTCTTCCCTGTAGTAAGAGGCGGGAGTGGCAGGAGTCCTTGGGTGAACAGCACGGAGCTGCTGCTCAGACTGTAGCGTAGGAGAGGGTTGCTTGGGTGCTCGGGAACCGTCATTCTGCATGTGAGCAGGGAGGAGGAGGCTTTGAGCAGAGACTGGAGCCTTAAAGGTGGCTTGGCAGGGGAGCGGGCGGCAAAGGGCGGGTGGCGCTCAGGCCATTTGGCCGGGCAGCCTTGGATGCCGAGTTCTCCTGGGTGCTGGAAGGATGAGCCACCCGGTCGGGCCACACTGAGGGTCTGGCGGTGTGCTGAGTCCTGAACAGCAGGAAGCCAGAAGGAGCACAGTCCTGTTCCGTCCAGCGTTTACAGCAGGGACTAGGTCAGACTGTCTGTCTCCCTACCCCTCCCTGCTAGCTTGGCAACCGTGCCTGTGGACAGGGGCAGATGTGCTCGCCAGCCCCGGCAGTGCGCCGCGTGTGCGTGTCCCCATCGGAGAAGCGGCTCTGCTGGCACACAGGGCTCCCGAAGGGCGAAGGGCGATGGCGCTCCTGGGGAGAGGAAGGGGTCCCCGGATGGGCCGGCGGTCGGGCGCGAGGGCGAGGGGAGGCCTCGGAGCTGTACTGATAGTCCCGCACCGTTGTCAAGTCTCATCCTTGCGAGGACGTTAGCGACGACGCGGCGGCCGCGTGCAGGGCCGACGCTACAGTGATGTCACCGCGTTTCGCCTGTGATTTGGGGGTTGCCAGCTGGGAAAGGCAGAACGCGACTCTTGTCTTCACATAGTTCGAAGGCGGCCTGTAAGTTAGGTGCACGTTGTGTGAAGCCCAGAAAGTGTGCAGAGGTACCAAAGTGCGTTTCAGCCCGGCTCCGGGGCGGAGGACTGCGCAGCCAAGGAAAAGTCCGCGGCCGAGGCGCTGAGACCTGTGATCGCGCGCTGAAGGCGCGGGCATGATCGATGTGGAGGAGAGGCCTTGGGCCCAGGCCGCCTCTGACCCGGCAGAGAGGCTCTCCGGCGCATGCTGGTGCGACAGCCCGGCCTTGTGTTGAGCGCCTGAGCTGAGCTTTCTTGTCTGGGCGGCCCCCTGACTGCTTGGGTCAGGGCCCTGCTGCACCCTTAGGGCTGGCCCTCTGTAAAGACTCCTTCCTGGGCCTCGCTGGCTGCTCCCCCTGAGAGAGCACCCCCTGTGCAGAGCATTTTCCCAGAACAGAAGGTTCTTCCTTCAGAAGTACTGGAACCTGGGGGCCAAGTCCAGAGCTGCGTCTGCCAGCTCTGAGCTTCCGTGGAAGTTGTCAGGGTGGGTGGACAGGAGCCGACCCCAGAGGAGGTCAGGGCAGCGCAGTCCCCTGTCACCTGCCGCCTCTACACTGCCAGGCATCTCTGCCCACAGGCCTGGCTTTGGTGCTGGCTCTGGCCAGGCCCTTCTCCTCTCACAGGCTTAGGCTCTTCTGTGTCACCCAGGAGCATTCTGCCCTGGCCTGGGCCACCCTCGAGGATGAGACAGCTGGCGACTTGCATGACTGCCCTGGGCCACCTCTCCCGAGGGGGGAGGCAGGAGAGCAAAGTGCACCATCCAGAGCGTCCTGGGAGTTACCACTCTTGTGCTGGGGCGCTCACTGGGGAGGACAGCAGGCCAGGAGGGCAGTGTCGTGAGCCCTGCTGTGTGGCAGATATCTCGGGAAGCAGCTGGACACTGGCCGTCTGGTGCCCACACAGGGTGTTGCCACCAGCCCACAACCCCTGGATCCACCATTGAGAGGGCCTCAGATGGCCCCAAGCCCAACCCTTTGCCATGGCAAGCAGGAAACTGAGGACCAGAGAGATGAAGTAACTTGCTTTCCCACTGGTGACAGCACCTGAGGCCTGTGCCTCTTAATTCATAGTTAGGGATCTTTATTTTCACTCAGGTTAAAGCCTTGGCCCCTTTGAAACAGATATATTCATTTGTTTGTTTAGTTGCCTCAGAGCTGAATCAGTCAGCACGTCTCTACCAGCAGGTGGTGGCCTGAAAAAGGGGACAAGCATGTATCCAGATAGCACTGACTCAGGATGGGGAGTACCCCCAAATCCAGGCTCACAGAGAGTGCTCTGAGAAAGCCCGGGTGGTATGTTGAATGACTGTCTGCTTGAGGAGGGCCAGAGAAGATGCCGGGTCATGGGTAATTGCAGTACAGGGACCAAGGGGCAGTCTGGGGATAGACACATGTCCTGCTCACAGCTGAGTGACCTCTGTGCCTCTGTGTCCTCCCAGACTGTGGGTTGAGAGGCAGCTGTGCTGATGGTCTGGAGTGCTGGGCGAGGAGGGTGCGCCCTGCCCCCAGCAGCTTCCATGGCTGCCTCAGTCTCCTTGGCCCCCAGATGTGTCCTTGGACAAGTGTGACTGTTCTTAGGTTCTCTTCTCCTCAGGCCGCGTCCTCTCCTGGAACCCCGGGCAGATGCCCATGACCCTGCAGAGCCCGGTTAGCTGGATGTCCTGTCTGGGCCTGCACAGCTTTGTGGCTTTGTGTTTAGGCTTTGTGCTCCGCTCACAGGGACCTGGGCAGGGCTAGGGCAGTCGCTTATGCTTCTGCCGACCAAGGATGTGACAGGGCGAGCCTGCCGCCAACCCAGCTGCCCCCAGCCTGAGTTCACAGTTCTCTTTTCTCCAAAAGAAACGACATGCCTTCTGCACCCATTCTCCCAGCCCTGACCCAGGCACAGCTGGAATGTGCAGCCCCTTGTGGAGAGCGGCCGGGGACCCTCCGGGTGCTGGTGTTTCTGAGTCACTGCCCCTGTCCTGGTCTGCAATGTTTTCCTGCTCTGTAGGAAGGAGGTGGAGAAAATCTTGACCCTTCTTCGTGGGCTCCTCCATGGTAGTGGATTTCCTGTCTGCTTAAGTGATATGTTGACATTGGCAGACAAGCCCCTGGAGGAGGGCATGGGCACCTGTGGGCCGGGGGGAAGAGCTTGCCCTCCTCTGAGTCTTGTGCTCCGGTGGCTTGAGGCTTGGGAGGTTGTGGGATCGTTTACTGTGCTGCTCACCTCTCCAGAATGTGCCAGGGAGGAAGAACCGTGCGAACTTGAGGTCCTGACAGGAGCCGGAGCTGTTTCGATTGCAGAAGGTCATTATTTTTGTTTCTGTTTACTTCTCTTTTTCATTCATAGTTGAGTTGTGTTTAGTTATCTTCATTTAAACAATGGTATCCACTCAGGAATTCGCCACCCAGGGCAAAGTGTAGAACACAGCTGTCATTCCAGCAGGTCCTCTGTGCTCCTTCCAGGGACTCCTTCCCCTTTTCTCTGCACAGAAACAAGTATGTCCATACTCCTGTTACCAACAAGCTTTAGGCGTAGGACGGTCTTCACACGCACCCACTGCAGCCTGGATGAATGGGATCCACTTCCTTCAGGCCTGGGCTTCTCCCCATCAGAACAGTTCGATTGGGACCAGCTTTTCCTCAACCTTGGGCTGGGCCTCTATGACCTTGTCCAGAACATGAGTACAGTACTTTATACTGCATAGCAAAAAGTGTCCACCCTAACTGCCCTCTTTGAAACAGCTCCTTACAACAGCTTGAGGGGAGGACCGTCTTTCCTGTATCGCACAGAGTGTGACTACAGTTGGAGGAGGTGGTGTGACTTTCTCAGGGCTCCCGGGCCTCCATCTGATGCTAAGCTGGGCGTCTCCTCAGCCGGAACTAGCACGTACACGCGGGCAGGCTCTCGTCAGCGATGGGGCCGCTCAGCTGCCACTGTTTTTAAAGGCAGTGTCCATTGGCCAGAGAATACAGTCTTCCTTCCTCCTTTCTCATTATTTTGTAAATATCTGTCTAAAAATCTGTAGTTACTCTGAACGCTTGACGACAGAAAACAGGAGGCATCTCTGTCCTGCAGACGGATGCTCCCTCTGTCAGCGTTGGTGCTGCAGAAAGACGTTGTGATTAAACTAAAATAACATTATTATTTGTAACATAGTTAACAAAATAGTGGCTGAGCCTACAGTGGACATTAACAATGCAGTGTGGATTTTCATAACTGCCATTGGAGTGCCTCATAGGTGCCAGGCAAGTCTGGGTGTCTGGCATGGGTCCTGGGTTTCTAATCTTCCCTGTTATTCTGCACAATAGGTGTTGTGTTAGCTGTTTGTTGCTTGGTAACAAATGACCTAAGATTTAGCAGGTTGGAACCATGTGCCTTGTCTCACGCTAGTTTCTCAGGGTGAGGACTCCAAGCAGCTCATCTGGCGGCTGTGGGCTGTGGTCATGCTGTAGGTGATTCTGGCATCTTCCGCGCGGACTCGGGGACTGACGGCATGAACCCTCGTGTGAATGTGTCTCTCAGGCTGCTCCCGACAGGATGGCGCAGAGAGGTGGAGGCAGAGAGAAGCACCGACCTCCGTGTGCTGCAGAGCCTGCCCCTGCTGGCTGTGTTAGTCACAGCTCAGGATTGCCCATCTGCCCATGTTCTGGCCTCACTGAACTTTCAGCAGTGATTCCAGAAACTTCTCTGTGCCCTTCCACTACCCGGGCAGGGTCCGATAGTGTGGCTTAGGCTGGCCTCAGACCTCCTGGGTAGTGGTGCCAGCCTAGTGCTTGTACCGGACGCGCTTGGTCACAACAGGCCACGCTGGCAACATGCGGGAAGGGAGTACACAGGGACATGGAGGCCGTGCCTTGGGAGCCTTGGGGCCGCCCGGGAGGCTGGCTCCCTGGGCCGTGCCATGGTTCTTGGAGTGGCCAAAGCCCAACGTTCAGGGAACATGGGGGCAAGAGATTTGAACCCCTCCGGTATGTTCATCACTTACGCATCCCATCACGAATGCCCAGGAGGGGGAGCCCGGGAGAAGAAGGAGGCATGGCCAGACAGTCAAGCCTGGCTTGGGTACCCTTGCTAGGACCCCAAGTGCTCCTGGGCACTGTTTGTTCTTGAACACTGTCCCTTGAAAAGATCCTATTAGGGCTGGGGAGATAGCTCAGTGGGTAGAGCACTTACCTAGCGTGCACAAGGCTCTGGGTATCATCCCCAGTACTACAGAAGGAAAAAAGGAAGGAAGGAAGGAAGGAAGGAAGGAAGGAAGGAAGGAAATAGTCTTGATCCTATGTTTGAGGGACCTAGGCATAACTGAGGATTTGGAAACCCAATTTATGCACAATATTTTATGAGAGTTGGATGTATCCAGGTTTTTTCCTGATATCTTTTTCTATCATTCTGTAGGCGACTTAAAATGGGTTTTATATCCATGTTCACATGTTGGTGCGGCCTAGTAGCTTGTGAATGAAACCACCCTGCAGGAAAGGCTTTTGCTTTCCTCTTCTGGGATAAAGATGTGATTAAACCCATTTACAGAACTTTGGAGACCCATGAAGGCCACTAGTAAACTGTGTGCAAGCCCGGCTGTGTTTGTGAGTCAAGGCTGGTGCTGTGTAGACGGCTTTTCCAGACCAGCCCAAGCCACCCTGGCTCACCACATCCAGGAAAGGACATTTTTAGTCGCCTCCACTGCAAGAGGACCTGACCACTGAGATAAATCTTCCTGTCATGACCTACTTACGGGATTTTCATTTTAGGGAAAGAATTCAGGAGATTATATGGTCTCTAGCTGGCCCATTAAATATTTAAAGTTCATACTGAGTAAATAATAAAAGCTACACATACTTCTCAAGCTCCTTTTCTTTGGCGGTTTTGGAATGAAGTATTAACAGAAACAAAATACCACCTTCCTGGTCCTCTCCACTAATTTCTTCCTTTCCTTATTAATTTGCCAGTTGTCCACGTAGGTTAAGTGAGTTCATTATGTGTTCTACTCATTGATTTCTTTAACATTTATTTTGAGGCTGGGGAGATGGCTCAGTGGAATAAGCGCTTGCTGGGCATGCACAAGGGCCTGAGTTCAATCCCTGGTTCAGAAAAAAAAATTATTTTGTACCTGAGATAGAAGTAATAGGAGTAATAGGCTACAAGTAATAGGCATAAAATTTGATGGTAGATTCTGGGGGATAAGAAGATGAAAAAGACCAACTTCTCAAAGTGAACAAAGAGAAAGATGGATAAAACCCTGGAGAACTTTCGATGTCTCGGTGCCATAGAGAAAGGGGTATGGGTACTTTTCTCGGGATGTGAGGTGCTGGCGAGGTGAAGCTTTAGCTCACAAGGAAGAGAGGAGCTGGCTAAGTGAAAGCAGCAGCCAGAGGAGGCTGGGAGGTTGCATGGTGGTGCAGGAGGTCCATGCCGGAGGACTGTTTTCCTTGTGGAAGTCTGTCCTGGGCTGCAGCAGCCAGCCTGAGCTGGCTTAGCCGGGCCACCACTGATGAGTCCCGGGAACCTGGATACGTTGCCAGCTTTCTCCACACTTCCCCTTCCTCATGGGCAGCAGGAGTGAGCAGGGCCCGTGTAGTCCAGCTATGCACCCTGTGATCTCTGAGTGGGGAAAGGGGACAGTGTTGCACACACGAGACTGGCTCTGTGGCCGCTGCTTCCCAGGGCGTGTGTAAACCATGTCTAGGCTCATCAAGTACCTCCACCAAGCGCCAGCTAGCAGAAGGATGCCTCCAGCATCGCAGCCCATTTAGAGATGGGCTTGTTGCCATGGTGCCAGTCACACGGCCTGACGGTACTGGACATGGCGTCAGGGAAGAATGCCTCCTGGGGGTGGCTGGCCACTCATCCAGGCAGTGAGTGTCTTCTCTGTGTAGTGCACTGGGGGATTTGTACTGAGGAGGCAGCGAGGCGTGAAAGCTCAGACCGGTGTGGCACTTCCTGCCACCAAGGTGATGTCAGAGCTGCTGCCCTTCCTGGCTTGGCCCAGTGTGGGCAAGGGCAGAGTGCAGACTCTCTCCTGCTGGGCACGGGCTGAGATCCAGCCAGGGCAGAAGGGTGCGTTGGGCTGGACCTTGGGGACCGAACTTGCTTGTTTGTGTATATGCTTCTGAGCCAGGGGAAAAGAAAAAAGGCTGCTTTACAGGGAAGTGAATCTGCCATGACATGTGCACGAAAGCACTCGACTGTTGTAGATCTTTGTCTTGTCTTTTGCTGAGTCTAGGTAATCCTCTTCTCCATCTTCCTCTCCCTCCTCCTCTTCTTTTCCCTCCTCCTCTCCTCATTCTCTCCCTCCTCGTCCTCTTCCTCCTCCTCTCCTCTCCTTTCCCCCCTCCGCTCCCTCCTCCCCCTGCTCCTCTTCCTCCTTTTCTCCAGGTCCTCCTCCTCTACTCTCCCTTCTGCTTTTCTCACTCCTTCTCCTTACTAAGCAGTGGCAATGTCTGGCCGTGCTCTCTAAAGTGGGTCTACAGCTTGAGCCTCAGGTTTATAAGAGAAGGCAATTTGATGGTGATGGAAAATGCACTGTATTGTTGCCTGCATCCATCCATCCATCCATCCATCCATCCATCCATCCATCCATCCAACCACTCACCCATTCACCTATCCATCCATCCAACCACCCACCCATCCATCCACAGACCCACCTGCCCATCTATCCACCCTCTCATTCATCTATCTACCCATCCATCCATCTACCTATCCATTCATCCACCAACACATCCATCCTTCAATCCATTCATCCATCCATCCACGTACCCACTCATCCATCCATCTACCCATCCACTCATCTACCCACACATCCATCCACCCACCCATTCATCTATTTATCCATCCATCTACCCATCTATCTACCCATCCATCCACCCACCTACCCACCCACCCAACCATCCATCCACCCACCCACCTACCCACCCACCCATCCATCCATCCATCCACCCACCCACCCTTCCATCCTCCATCCACCCATCCATCCATCCATCCATCCATCCACCCACCTACCCATCCATCATCCATCAATCCATCCATCCATCCACCCACCCATTTACCCATCCATCCACCCACCCACCCATCCATCCATCCACCCACCTGCCTTTGCATCCTCCCTTCATCCTCCATCCATCCATCCACCCACCCATCCATCCATCCATCCATCCACCCACCTGCCTTTGCATCCTCCCTCCATCCTCCATCCATCCACCCACCCACCCACCCATCCATCCTCCATCCATCCATCATGCCCTCTCATCTCCTCTGTCCCTTCCTTCCTGCATCCTCCCCCAAATCACCGTGTGCAATTAAATTCTGTGTTCCTGCCATTTGTTTGATCACATCAAGGCATGACTTCTACAGCAAATGGGGAGGTTTGGGAGAACATGGGACAGAAATGGGAAGGATCCGATTCTTGTTCACACAGAACCCGATGCCCTGTGGGAGGTCTTGTCTTCTGGGCACGGGTTGGGAATGAGTGCAGTGGGAAGAGAGGAAATGGTGGTTACAAGCACGCTGGGAGCTCTGGCCCCTCCCTGCTTGTTGTTGGCTTGCCATGTGCTGAGCCCGAGGCTGGCGCTCTTCCTCTGGCCAGAGCAGCTCTCTTCATGTTATGGGTATGATGGTGTGGAAGGAGCCTTTGGCACCAGTATTTCCCCAGCCCTGAAAAACCCTTCGCTGAAAGCTTTAAGAGTGTGCTGTTGACGCTGCCTGTGTTGAGTGCCCCTCTAGCTTGAATGCCCTTTCTGAAGCCTATCTGGAAGATCAGCAGTGCTGGCAGTGTCTAGTCTGTGATCACGTTTGATATAAGTGTGTGGCTGGACCAGAGTTTGGGAAGAGTTACCAAGCTTTTTAGATACAATCTCATCATCTCTCAAGCTAAGAATTAGATCTAGCTGTGTGACAGTTGGCCTGTGGCAGTGCTTGGATGGACTTAATAGAGTGCTTAATTAGGGGTATGTTCACGTCCTTCTTGGAGCAGAGTTCTGTTGGATTTAGAAGTATGAGTAAATTCTCCACATTTTTCTCCACTGTCTTTGTTAAGGAGTCAGATAGAATTTTGTTTGCAGGTGGGCTACACTCTGGACTTGAAACTTTGGACACACCCTGGGGAAGTGAGTCACACAGGCAGGGCTCCGCCAGAAGGTGGGTGGACTCAGCAGGAGGACACCTTGCTGGAGCTGAGTTTGGAGCTGAGGAGGGGCAGAGTGGGGGCGAGGTGTGGTGTGTGCAGTCAGCTAGACAGGAGAATCTCAGCTAGACAGCCCGTCCTTAGTCTCCTGAAGCCACTCAGGGAATGTACTGCCAGCATTTCTGAGCAAGGACTCAGCTTCTCAGTCCTCTCCTTGCGCTTCCAGGGAACCAAGTCTCAGAGAAATAAGTCCCTGTCCCTGGACGCGTGGCAGTGCCTGAGTGCACTTCGTTGAAAGTTGTTGGAAAGTTTAGAATGCTTTTCTTTTCGACTTGATTCTAGATGCACTGTTTTTCCCCCCGGAACCGGGGATTGAACTCAGGCCCAAGCGCTTAGTCTCCTGAGCTAGCTCCCTGGCCCCCACGCACTCTGATTGTCTCTCTATTTTGTCTTGCCAGGTTTTGTTCCGTTGGGTAGTGCATGTTGTTTCTCCTCAGCACTCAGTGCCCTGAGATGTCTTGGGGCTGGCCTTCCTGAGACTTGAGCTAGGGCCTCTCCGCATGCCAGGTGTCTGCTGTCCCCTTCAGCGTGCTCATGGGGGCCAGATGGACTTCGAGGCCGTGACGGTCCCTGTCCTCGGCAGTGAACCTGTCCCTCTGTGGGGCCCTGGTAAGTGGCGCCCCAGCCCTTCATCCGTGGCACCGCTACCTCCGGAGCGGTTCCGTCTTGCTGCGCACAGCAGGTTTCCCCATGGTATACCCAGCGGCTCCCGCCACATTGTCACACACACAAACAAATGGCACGCGCTCTCAGTGGAGCAGCCGGCTGTTCGCACAGCAGTTGGCAGCTTCACACGGTTGGTGCCCAGGTCTCTGCTTGGATTGTGGTTCCATTTCTGGCAATATGACAGTGCACCCGTCGGACTTCTATAACCGGAACTCCGTGCCCACCGAAAGCGTGCGCTCCCTCACATCCGCGCAGGATGCAGGGAGGAGGAGACAGCCTGAGACACGCACGCTGGCCGAGCCCGCGCCTCTCAGCTTTCCTCAGATGGGGAACCGAAGACCGGAGTTCGAGTTCTGACAGTCTGTTAATTATTAACTGTTGAGCTGGATAAATCCCTTAATCTCTTTGAGGTTAATAATCGGTACCCCGGAGAGCTAGTAAATGTGTCAAATGAAGTAATATGTGTGGGAATGCTTTGGAAACCTACAAGGTCATAAAAGCCCACTTGTTATTATTAACGGTATTTGCTGTAAGATTTTCCTCCTGCTCCTTCAGCTGTTGGAACTTTCCCTTCCTCTACCAGCGGCCGTGGGCGTCGCCCTCAGGCCTTGGGCGTGGTGGGCCCTGCTCTCTCCAGCACCTTTGTATGTCTGTGCTGTCTTGAAAATGTGTAGCTTCACATTTTAAGCATAACACTGTGCTTTACTCAGTGCTCATTGGGCATCTGTGTAGTGCTTGTCGCTGTCCCAGACCAGTGGGGGCCTCAGCTGTGAGACAGTCCCTTGTGTTTCCTCTTCCTCCTCCTTTTCTCTTTCTTTCTCTCACTTACTTTGGTGTCCTTGATTCTTAGTTCTCCTTCTTTTTCTTCATCCTAAAATATAAGTCAAATGGGTTTTTAATTGATATTTTCAGTAAATATTTGTTGAGCTCCAGAATGGTGCCAAGCTTCCAGGAGAACATTAGCTCACGGTCCAGAGATGCCCCCGTTCCCGTTCACAGCTGTGTTCCCCAGAAGAGTGAGAGTGCCTGGCAGAGAGAGGACCCAGTTACCCATCACATGCACTGTCACCTTTAGTGGATAAAGCCGTTTTCCTAGCTGAAGGTCCGGTCACTGGATGCGCAATGGGCCCACATCCCCTGCTCATGTGGAGTCCAGTACGCAGAGGCCCATGAGGCTGCCTAGCACGGTCACTCAGGTCCCACACAGTGAGTGGGTGTGTGGGTCCCATGGTGACCATAGCTCTAGCCGGAGGATGAGCAGAACACTGGGAGGGCCCTGCAGGGAGGACTTTGGCTAAAACCCGGCAGTTGTCTGACCAGCTCGAGACCACAGGGCACAGTGGGTTCCAGCCATGCAGGTCCCCAGTGGTGTGTTGTGCACGTCGAATGGATGGTGACCAACCTGGGATAGCAGCTGTCCCTCCTTAGGCACACGCGTGCCGTCTGCCTCCCATATGTGTGGCCTCCCCTCAGCCTGTGGGCTTCTGGGCTCAGAGCTGCACCACCTTCAGTTCTGCTACAATAGATGCCTACTTTTGTGTTGAGGGAATGAAAGGGTAAGGGAAGAAGGAGTAAGTGGCCGTGACAGTGGAAGTGTGATGGCAGGCGCCTGGGTGGTGGCGACCATGTGTGTTTCCTGGCAGGAGAATCAGAAACAGAAAGGAAGAGAAGGATGGAGGGGGAGAGAGAAGAAAGAGGCAGGAAAGTGGGGAAGGGAGGGGAGCAGAGAGAGGGCCAGGGTGGCTGAGGGGTTTGGAGACAGCAGCATGGAGGAGGAGGCAGGGAGAGAGGGAAGAAAGGGGTATGGGAGGGCGATGGGCAGCCAGGAGGGAAAGGGGAAAGCCTGAGAGACCCTCCTGTCCTTGATATCTGCAACTTTGGGACCTGGGTCCCATAGAGGACACGGGTCCCCAGGAGGGCGGGTACTGCTGGGACTGCACACCGGGAGGCAGGGGTGGGATCTGGTTTGGTCTGGCCGCCCTCATGCACTGGGATCCCAGGCCCAGTGCCTTCCCTGAGCAGTACCCAGAGGCCGGAGCGCAGTGAGCCTGGAGGCCCCAGAGCAGAACACCGCGGTGGCAGCGGCTCCCACGCCATCTCCCCTGATGAGTCTCTCGCTCCCGATTTGCTGCTGCTTCCCAGGAGCCAGGCGCAGGAGCTTCCAGCGAGTCCATGGCCCTCGCAGTCCCACAGCCTGCTGCGCCACACCCGGGTCAGCGTGTGGCCAGCTGCAGCCTTGGCCTGTGTCCCGCGAACCTGTGCCTGTGTGACCAGGGCCTGCCCCCATCCGGGGCCCTAACGTGTGTCTGTGAGCGCGGAGCAGTCACAGGGCCTCCATAGCACAGGCTGGGGGTTCACTGGAAGTACCGTTTGCTTTTATTCGCCCCCCCTCCACTGAAAGTCTCTTCTGTTTCTCCGTCTCTCTTTTATTTTACTCTTTATTTATACCTTTGGTTTCTCATATAAGCGAGATCATGCAGTATTTAGCTTTCTCGTCCGACTGATTTCACTTAACATCACGGGCCCTGCGTGTGGTGTGAATTCAGCCTGGAGCCCTGCATGAGATTCCACACTGCAGGCACCAGTTTCTGAATCCGTTTGCCTGCTGTCGGGGTCCACACTTATTGCAGACCTTGGCCATTGTGAACGGTGGCACCGTGCACTTGGGTGTGCATGGCCACTGTCCTGGGGTGACTCCCCCCCTTCCAAAGACACTGAGGGGAGGCCTGGGCAGGTGTGCTCTCTAGCTTAGGTGTGTGAGGACTGCACCCGACGACCACAGAGGCTGCGCTGGCTGCTGTTCCCACAGCAGTGTAGATGGCTCTCAAACCTGGCCTGCCTTCTGGCTGGTATTTGTTGCTTTTGTGTCCTTGGTGACAGCCGGGCCGAGCAGGTGAGGTGGGCGCTCAGAGTTGTTTTCATTTGTGTTTCCTCAGTGGAAGGTGATTTTAATACACTAACGCCCCACCGAGGCAGCGGAGGTGCAGAAGGGCTCTCGGCTTCATGGTACTGACCTCGAGCCCAACCGTTGGAGGCCTTCAGGGCCAGCTTCTCGGCAGGGCTGCTGTCCGTAAGAGCTGCAGATTCCAGCAGTATCTGTGGCTGTGGTTCCCAGGAGCCACCGTGGCACTTTCCTGGCTGTGTCTTGCCGTGGACGTGGCATTGTAGTAGAAAAGCAGATGTCTTTTGCAAACTCTGTGTGGTTGCCGTCTTCCTGCTTGCGAAGGCTTTGTCCAGTTGTGCTTTCTCTGTGGGATTAGAGGAGGCTGTTTGGTTTTGCTTTAAAGTCGCTGCGACGGTGAGCTCTTACTCTGGGTTTTAAGTATCAAGCCACAGGCGGGGGCTTCTCGGAGATGGAGGGGCAGCGTCTCTTGGGCATGGGACGGGCACCCCATACGGCGCCTCTAGAGATGGTGACCATCTCTCACTGTGCCATCCAGACCAGAGAGGAGTCTCCAGAGACGCAGGCTGTAGTGAGGCTAGTGTTGTTCTCTACAAAGAAGTGTGTTCTTTGCACCGTGTCCACGCTCCCTGACGAGTCTGAGCTGGGGTGAAGAAAGGTGTTTGTAAGAGGCCCTTCTTACCGCTAGGAGAGGAGACGCCGGCTTTCGTGTGTGGCTTAGTTCTCCTTGCACGGCGTGTGCTGACCGTACAGCAGAGTGAGCAGCTGGGGACCCCAGAGCAGGCCCAGCCGCCACACGCGGTGGATGCAGAAGCCCCGGCCGCAGTTGTGTGTGCTGGTGACGACCGCTACGGTGGTGTGCTGGCCCGCAGCCAAGGGGAAGCCACTGCTAACACTTACGTGTTACTCTTGCTTCTTTTGCCCTTTTTTGTGTCCGCTCTGGGATGGAACCCAGAGTCTTTGCACGAGCTCATCCCTAGCACCTTTGAAAAGGTTTTCAAACTTTTGAGATGGTGTCTTGCCTAGTCTCTCCCTCGCCCAGGCTGGGCTTGGACTGGTGGTCCCTCACGTCAGTGCTGTAGGGTGCAGGGGTGGCGGGCATGCGCCGTGCCCTGCCTGGCTGCACCTGCTTTCTGCCTGTGCACCCGATGTGTCCTCTGGACACCCCGGGTCTTGTGAAATTCCGCCGTTCTGAAGGATAATCTTTAAATTTAAATCTGTCGTGAACATTCCACCCCACAGGTAACCCTGACAGCAGGTGCTTGTCCTGGCTCTTCTGTCCTCTGGGAATAGAATGTCACGCCTGAGTGACAGAAGCCGTCAAGGCCCGTGGGCTATGTCCCCTGAGAATCATGTGGTTAGAAGGTGATGGAGGCAGGGTCACTCACTTCCTGAGCCCCGGGCCTGGCCGGGCCTGTGCACAGCCTGTGCCCCTGTGCTGAGTGGCACTAGTGTTCACCCACCTGACGGTGACCTTGGCGTTGTCCTGGCCGGGTACGGAAGCGGCTGGAGCTTGACGCTGAAATCGCTCCCTGCGGAGCCTGTAGCAGCGAGCTCTGAGCCACAGGATCAGCCAGCCACTCCCTGTGTCTCCATGTGTTTTGTGGAAAACCAAGATCATTTTGGAAACATCTGGCTTTGTCTGTGAAGCACACATGCCCTCAGGGTTGGTGTGCATGTGCATGTGAGTGTGAAGCGCTCGTATGACCTGACCAAGAATCCTCGCAGCTTGGCCTTTCTGGGGGTCTCTCGTGAATGCAGACCAAGCTCTGTGGCTCCCGCCCCCCTCTGGCACCAAGTCCAGGCTCAGCTCGGCCAGCAGCTCCTTGGTGAGAGCCTGATCCATCGCCCAGGAGCACGTGGGTGGACCCCACCCTGCCCTCTCCATCCAGCCGCCTGCGAGACTCGGAGGTGCAGGCCAGGCACAGTCCAGGAAATCACCGCCCTCCTGGAGGAGACCTGAGCTTGTCAAACAATGAGTTTTGCAGAGCGTGTGGGCTTCAGCTTTACTTTAAGGTTCTGGAAGAGCAGTTTCTGGTTTGCTTGGCTGAGTCACTTGCACAGGGCACACATGAAGCTTTTAAGTTTGGTCATAGGAAAAACCATGTGCTCCCTGAATCAGAACGAAGAGGGTGCTGCCCTGATCCTCCACCCAGGGCCCAGGCAGCTGGGGCAGCTGTGAGGCCGAGTTCAGAGCAGAGCAGAGAGCCTGGCCCCTAGGTGAGCCTGGGCTGTTGTCTTCTGGCCAGAACTGGGAGCAGAAAACGCAGTGCTGCTAAGACACAGAACGCTGAAGCGCACATTTGTGAGTGCCCCGTGTGCACCAGGTCTCCATGGAGGGCGAGGCGGGAACGAGGTGAGACGCCCTGGCTTAGTGACACATGGGCCTTTGGTGACATCCGTGTCTCTGGAGGTGGAGGCTGAGGGCTCTGGCTGCAGGCTGCTGCCTCACGAATCCAGCCTCGGGCATCGCTGGAGCCCTCTGGGCCTCCGGTTTCACCTGTGGAGCCTGGAAGAGTCCACGGATACCCATGGAAGGTGCTCCACAGAAGAAATGAAGCAGCCTTGTCACATCCTGAGTGCATGTCGGGGACAACACGCTCACGTGCATGTGGTGCTGTTCCCTTAGGAGAGAAGATGACTTTGCCGCAGCATAGGGGAGCAACAAGGGCAAGTGACTGGGCGTAGGTTCTCATGCGGAAGATGTGGTTGGAGCCTCTCTTCTAAAAGTGTGACAAGTCTTGGAGTCCTCTGGAGCGTGGCTTGCTGAGAGTCCCTTCCATGCCGGGCAGTGGCGGAGTTCTGCTCATGTTCAGGGAGCCTCCTGCAACTTGGGTGCCCTCCTCACCCTAACTTGGAGGACTTCCTGTGTGAAGGAAGGGCGGTCGGCTGCGGGCCAGGACCAGCAGTGGCTTGACACGGCCCAGCGGGTGCCTAGACGGCTGAGTGCAGGGTGGGCTAGAACAAGACGAGGGTCTGCGCACTGCTGTCCAGGCCCAGGTGTGCACGCAGAGCTCGCCGTGTCTGCAGCCAGCATCCTGTGGCTCCCCTTCCTCACAGGAATATCCTGAGGGGCGCGGGCAGCTCGGGTGCGGCAGGCACTGGATATGGGTTGTCCTCCCTGCTCTTCAGGACAGTTCCTTTGGGAGGGGTTATTGTCACTCCACTTTACAGATGGGGACACTGAGGGCTGGATTTGCCGAGATCACAAAGCCAAAGTTGTCGGAAACGGGACTGTCTGTGGTCTGCGCTCCCACCGCAGAAGCGCTTGCTTCTCCTGCTGAGCACATTCTCGTTGTGTTCCTAGAGGAGGAGGTCAGAAAGGACAGGGCAGCAGTTCTTCCGCCTCTCAGATGCCTCCCGTCTAAGGAAGATGTGCTTTTGGGGTGAGCAGAAGTTTCCTGTTGTACAGATAAAGTGCAGGGCTCTGAAAGGCTTTCCGCATCCAGCCGCAGCGAGTTGGCCTTCTGCGGCGCCCCTGCCCCCACACCTCTGAGTGCGTGTTCAGGAGCTGCCCCAGAGGCTCTGCACAGCCCCTGACCCTGGGCTGGGGCGGGGAGAGCTGACTGTCCCCAGGGCCCCTCACACCACCAGGTCCCCAGGGCAAGCCCGCTGCACAGCCTGCGCATCACTCCCAGCCAGGGCTGGGGCCAGACCCACGGCCACTGTGCCAGGTGGGCGCTGGCTTCTCCTTTGAGTGAGTACTGTACACAGGCTGGCAGTGCAGGGGGTCAGGCAGGCGAGTGGACCTCAGCTAAGGGGAGCCAGATCGGGCATTGGCACTGAGCCACTGGGGCCAGGCAGGACCTGTCCCCAGACCCCAGACCCCAGACCACGCCCTGGGTGAGAGAGTGGGCTTGTTATGTCTCCTCTCCTGCTGCACCCCCCTCCCTTGTCTCACTGTGTCCCACACTGGGACCACTCCTGCCTCCTCCCCTCCTCCTTCCCGTCCTCATCCCCTTCTCTCTCCCTTCCCTTTTCTGGCTTCTTCCTCCCTCCCTCCCCTTTTTCCTGCTTCCCCTCTCCTTGCTCTTTTGCAAACTCTGGGTGACTACTGTCTTTATTTGTGCACCTCTGCTCATCAAGTCTGTAAAAGACAGAGCCCCTGCATTCTTCCTGAGTGTGAGTGGGGTTTTGCCAACTCGGCAAAACCGAGCAGTGTGCTGATCTCTGAGAGTGCCTGGTGTGGGCCGACCAAGGCCCTGGAAGCCCCTGCTCGCCCCTCCCTGCCGTTTGAGCAGGTCTGCAGGCCTGTGTGTGGTTTTGGTGAGAGGCAGGTCACACACTCGGTGGCACCCTCACCTTGACCTCCGGGCTGCGAAGGAGCTCAGCCCCAACCCCAGCCTGCTCCGCTGGCCCCAGCCCTGCTACCCAGCAAGCGACAGCTGTGCAATCCACACACATTTTCCTAGGGCCGCCGCTGCACACATCTGGGGTGGCTTTGTTCCTGGTTTCTTTTTTTTTTCTTTTTAAAGTCAATCAGTATGGGCAATGGCTACATGAGACCATGGAGAAATGGAATAAAGATGTTGGGAATGTGGAAGTCGTCATGTTGGGATGCTCCCCAGCCACTTCCTGGCAATGGGGATGGTGGGCAGCGGTGCTGCAAGGAGGCCTTTCCGCCTCAGTGCGTGTGGCAGTTGGTGGACCAGGTGGCGAGTGTGCTCACACGGGGCCTGGCCTGCACGTTGGAGAAGGGCCTTGGTGGTTGGGGACCGGAGGGCGAGACAAACTGGGCAGAGGCAGGGCACGGCCGTGCCCTGGACTCCCGGGGAGGGGGAGCTGCCGAGAGTCTGCACAGCTCTCTGGCCTTTGAGGCCCTCTGCAAGCCTCTGTGACTGAGCTGGCCTGTGCCTTCTTGCAAGCCAGGGCTCCTGCCGTCAGGTTGGGCTGGAAGACTGGGGGTGCTGCACCCTTTCCCACCTGTCCCTGTGATCTCTGGGTACCTGGTACAGTGTCTCTCACTGGGGATGACCTGCCAAGCTGACGACTCGAGCAGAGGCCTGGCCCCAAGCAGGCTTGTGGCACCCGAGAGGGACATGTCTCTGCTCCTTCTCACCAGCCCTTGGCTGCCTGCTTCCAGGGTGTGTGTCAGAGGGAGCTGAGCAAGACTGTGGACATCACTGTCACTGCTCTGCCAAGTGGGTGGGGACAGCACAGGGTTATTGGCTCCTCACTGGCCCAGGCCATTCTGTTGTCGAGGGGACAGGAATTCCCTGGGGACACTGTGTTCCCCTTCCCACAGTGCTTCTGAACCGTGGCCTCAGTTTCCCGACAGGGAACCCTGACTTTGGCCCTGTCCTTAAGGCGTGGCCACGCCTCCTGTTCCACTCTCTTTTGGCTGTGGAAGTGGACGAGACGGGTCACCTCTAGGGCTGTGGTGCTCAGCACAGTGACGCCAGGCCCAGAGAAGTCACTAGGCCTCCTGTCCCTGGGAAGGGGAGGACAGCGTTGGCTGAAAATGGCATCCGAAAGCCGGGAGCAGAGCCTCTGTCTTTGCAGAGCAGGTGGAGGACAGGGAGGACTCTGGAGTGCTAGGTGTGGGCTGGACAGTGAGGACCAGAATGGAGTGGTTTATGCGCTTGGTTGATACTTCTTGAGCCCGTGGTCTGAGCCACACGAGGTGGTGCTGTGGGGTGACACAGGACCAAGGCACAGTCTTGTCTCCCACCACAGGAGTTCATAGTCTAGTGGTGAGATAAGCATTGCTCTCATTCAAGGAGAAAGTGGGTCTACATGCAGCCTTCGCAAAGTCCTCTCAGAGAAAGGCAGACTGTGCCGCTTTCATTGGGTCTTGAAGGATGAGTAGGAGTTCCCCGGGGGACTCACAGCCTGCAAAGGGGAGGTACGACTGTGTGCTGAGCAGTGCCAAAGCCTTGCGTTAGCCTGGCTGGCGGGAGGGGTGGCAGGAGCAAGTGCGGGCGACGGGGAGCTTGGTGAGGAAAGGAGGGCGGCCGCGGCTGCGCTCTGGTGCTGTTCCTTGGAGCTGGGCGGTGGCCAGTGAAGGGCAGCGTGAGAGAAACCCGTCGGCAGGTCCGGAAGTCGGGGTCCCATGTCTGGCTGAGTTAGCAGAAACGGCAGGGCGCGGGGCGGCCCCCCACAGGAGCAGCGTGCTGCGCTGGGGCCCACCGCTGCGTCCCCGCCCCCTCCCTGTCCTTACGCGGCAGCCCGTTTGTTGTTTGCTCTTTTCTGCTCTTTATTTATTTATTAGTACTTTAGGGAAGGGTCCACAGGGTGTTCAGGGTCTCACTGCTAGATCGGACTCGTAGCGATCCGCCTGCTTACAGCCTCCCAAGAGCTGGGACCACAGGCGCGCGCCACCAGCCCAGCCTCAGTCGCAGTCTCAGCGCGCCCCGGGGGCGGGCCGGCACACCAGGCGTGGGTGTTGAACCCCCGGCCCCTGCGCCTGCTTGCAGGTGCTTTAATCCGCTGAGCTATTTGGCCAGTTCTCTCTCTTTAAAAAACTTGTGTTTCCAAGTTTAAAAATATGTCTCCACCTTTGGGAATGCGGTGTGGTTTCACTTCTGGTAGAGTGAAGAAAACTTAGCTTCTGGATTTTTCTCCACTTGGTAAAGGGTACAGAGCGTATTTGCAGGATATAAAACTGCCTGTGGTAGAACCTTAAGTTTCTAAAGGAAATGCCCACGCATACAAATCCATGCAAACATATGCAAAGTGTATGCACGAGTGCAAATTGCCCATCCAGTTATACGAGATGTTCTTTTATATTTGCCATGTTTTCTTTCTTTCCTTTTTTCAGGGAGAAAATAATCTTACATGTTTTTAACACATGTAGAGCAGGTCTGGGGATGTAGCTCAGCAGCCTAGCACTTGCAGCATGGCCCCGCATGCGCAGGGCCTGGGTCCATCTTCAGCAGTGCCAGTGAAAAGCAAGCAGGTTCGAGCTGCTGTAAGCAGTGCAGAAGAAAACTCTGTCGAGGGGAGGAGGAGGCGAGTGAGGGGTGGTGTGTGCTGTGGCCGAGCGTGGCTTCTGGTGCTGCCTTCTGTGGAGTGGGGGTGATCCAAGGGTTCTTTGCATTATGCAGTCAGTGTGTGTTTGTTGAGCAGTGGCTCAGCCACCGTCGCACCACCAGGCTGGCTTGTTTTGGACTGAAGGCCAATCCCTGGCCTGTCCCTGGCCTCCCAGTGTGGCCGCAGTGCTCTGTGATTCTGTCATCACTTCTCTCCCTTTGAGCCTGCTGCCCAGCGCCTCTGTACATAAACTGCCCTGGCTGGACAGAAAACTGGCAAACACAGTCGTGAGGTGGGTGGGGTGGAGGCGGGGTGCCCGCGCTGGCAGTTCTGATGGCTTCTCAGGTACAGTGGCGCCTTATCATGGCCATGTAGACCCGCAGCCCCTTCCGGGCTGGGCACACCCAAGCTGGGTGTGCTCCGGGGTTGCTGCTGTGACCTGCGGCACTGCAGGTGAGATAGACCTCGGCAGAGGTGATGTTTGTGAAGCTGCGTTTGTGCTTCGGACAAAGGTATTTTGAAAATAAGCAAACAAAGACTAAGATAAAAGTTGACTGGGTGCCACAAGCTCTTGCTATCCCCTCTGCCCCTGCTCTGGGCTAAACATGCAGAACCCAGAAAAGAAATCTGAGTTCAGAAAGATGAAGTGTTGTCACCAGTGAGGTGGTGCATACCTGTCACTCCAGTACTCAGGAGGTTGAGGCAGGAGGATTGCTGAGAGTTCAAGGTCAGCCTGGACTGCATGCTAAGACCCTGTCTCCAAAAAAAAAATGAAGCATGTAGGAACGTTATCCTCTACTAATGGCTTTTTAGTTGTGACAAACTCCACGTGATGTTTCAGGCAGGGTGACTTCGTGACATTAAGATAGGGCTGCACCCAGGAGGCCCTAGGACAGATGGCCTGCTGCATTGGTCCATGGCCCTTGCTGTGGTCAGCGTGGGCAGGAGGATAGTATTACAGTGTGTCTGTGCTGTCGTCATCCGGAGGCTCGGGTGGTGGAGCAGACTCGTAGGCAAGGCCAAGGTCCAGGCGCCTTGGTGGGAGATGCCTCTCATCCCTGCGGGGCATTTGAAAATCTGGCCCCAGCTAAATTTTCCAGATGGCTCTACTAACACCTGGCCATGACCAGATTCTACATGGATGCCTGACCTTCACAGTTTCTCTGCCCCGCAGAGTCCCAATCCTGCTTCAAGATTAGGGTCCAGAGTGACAACTGAAGTCCCTTTACAAAGAGACATTGGTTAAATTCTGTCCCTGTGTCGTCCTCACCCTAGGCATAGCTCTCTCCCACCATCTCTCTGCAGCTTGGCCAAAGGCTCTGTTAGGACGGATGGTTCCAACTCTGGGGCTCACATGGGATGTGGGGGCGGCAGCAGCCCATCCACCTAGAAGCCCCTGGCCCTAGCCCCTGAGGTGCCTCAGGGATGACAATTTCCATTTGGCCCCTTCTGTGCCAAGGTAGAGAGTCACCCACAGGTTCAGAGACTGCACAAGACCTGCTGAGGCAAGTGGCACAGGGGGTTGACGGGGATGGGAGGGGCACATGGCTCTTCATGTAGCTTTGGCCTGGGTGGGCACAGCAGTGCGAGGCCAGCCTGCAGGGGGTGGTGCAGGCATCCAGGAGGGGTGGGTGTGCAAAGGGCTGCACAATCTGTGGTCCCTGCCTTGAGGGAGGCCTTGGGCCTTGAGGTCCTGGCCACACCTCCCTGCCCAAGACCTTCATATAGAGCGTGGCTGCTACATCCTCCTGTGGGCTGGGAGCTGGTCGAGGGTCTCCTGGCACTGCTGCTTCTTGTAGGTTAGAAACTTTTTGGAGTGCTGGGGGGGGGGTCGAGCCCGGCCCTCCGGGTGCTAAGCATGCACAGCACCACTGAGCTCTGGCCCGTCCAGTGCTGCCTTGGTCACAGTGATGGGGAGGGGTGCAGCTGAGAGGTGTCCTATCTGCGCACTAGGCATCCTGGAGCCCGACGTGCTAAACATCGTGGGACACACAGGCCAGTCTTGCCCAGGGGCCAGAAGCCCCTGTTCTGAATTAGTGTGAGGTCCCTGAAGAGGACGTGTGCAGGCGTCTCCTGGGTCAGCAGTGTCTCCCAGGAAGTAGATGCTCCAGGGTGCCCTCCGGATGCCACTGCGGATGCCAGGCTCAGATGCTTGGCTGGAGGATGACCACAGGGTCTGGCCATCTAGAGGGCACCATGCGGGGTGGGCTCCTCTCCGCATACTAAGGGTGTGCTGAGGCTGCAAACAGGGCGGGGCAGAGGACAGTGAGTGTGGTGTTGGCTGTAAATACCCCTGCCATGTGTGCCCTGAAGTGCTGGCACTGGCTTCAGAGTAGCGGGGTGCATGGCACGTGATGCCTGTAGAGTTTGCATCTGCCCAGGCACAGACTGTGCCCTTGGTTCCCAGCGATCCCAGGCACAGACTGTCGCAGCTTGTACTCACCTGCCTCGGAAGCTCTGCTTCTACCCAGCCTTCCTGGGCGGGCTTGGCTATGGTCGAGACAGAGTTTTAATACTATTATTATTATTATTGTTATGGTTAGTATTATTAATCTTTTAACAAGGTCTTCCTATGTATCCCAGGCTGGTCTTCAACTCCATAGCTCAAGTGATCCTCCTGCCTCAGCCTCCTGAGTCCTCAGCCTCCTGTCCAGCGCCTTCTTTCAGGGGTGCTGTCCCTGCACCTAGGCCCGCACCCGCAGCTCAGGTTCCCTCTTCCTTTGGCCATAGTCCCACAAACTCTCATTTGCTGGCTCATTTTCAGGTTGGAATCATGTCTGTGTGATTGTAGGAATAACACACCCTCCTGCCCTGGCCCCTGGGTCCCGAGAGTACGTCAGCCTTATTCTCTCTAGTAATCCTGACCCCAACACCAAGGCTACTCAGTAAGCGTTTGTTCAATCGCTGTATTATTGGATGTCCTACAGGTAAAGTAGAAAATGCAACTAAGCAAACAGGAAGGGAAAAGGTCACTGTAATCCTCTAACCAAGGTGAGCCTCTTTTTATCATTAGTGTCTTTAACACTGCGGTCTTCACTTAATGATTTTTGTAAATAAGAATTAAAATCCACTAAATATTTTAACTTGCCAAATTCTTTCATTTAATCAATTCTTTATGGTTCAACTCTAACCCAATTATGTAATGGAAACTGATGTCAAATTATTTAAACACCCCATCACGCTTACATATCCAGTCATGGGACAAGTGGCAGACAGAGCTGTGCACACTGAGCAGAGCCCTGGCCACAGGAAAGTGCTCAAGTGATAGTCCTCCTTGTGACACAGATGTCCTGTGTGGCTCTGTGGTGGTGGTATGGTGGCATTCCTGCTGGCTCAGCCAGAGGCGCAAGCAGAATGGCAACCCTGGGATGATGAGGAGCTTCTGGGGCTGACAAGGGGCAAGGTGGCAAGGAGCATCCCTTCCTGCCTTCTGGGGTGGAGTGGAGGAGCCTCTCCATGGTCCCCAAGCCAAAGCCCTCTCAGGTTCCCTTCCTCTTGTTCTAGTCTAGCGCCCCCTTGTGGCTGCCCCATTAATCTCTCCTTGGGGCCTTGGTCTCTGGTAAACCAAGCCTGGATGTGAGGGCTGCAAAACACATCGCAGGAATTTCCTTTACAGATTCACCATTTTTACTTTCTGCTGAAGAAAGGCCCCTCTGAGAGCCAGGGTGATGTCAGGCTGGCTATACCCCAGTGCCTGCCCCAGCTATGTAATTCACACTGTACAAGTGTCCTTACAAAGCACCCAGGTGGCCACCACCACGTCCCGGGTTAATAGATGGGGTGTCTGGGGCGGGGTGGGTGCAGGCAGGATTTGAACTCGGGTCCCTGTGGGTGCAGGCCTGCATGCCTGCTGCCTCTGTTGTTGTAGACCCTGTGGGTTAGTAAGCATACAACTGTTTCTGTCTGGGGCTTTTGTGACCCACGAATAGGACCCGAAACAAGGCAAGCTCTGTGCTCCCATTTGAGGAAAGTTAATATTTCACTGCTCTCGAGAATTTAGGAGCTTGGTAAAAACTGACTATTAAGCAGGGATTTTCTTTAATTCCTTTTGTTTAAAGATTTTCTGGTGAAACACTCTATGTAGTGTGCCTCCCTCGGAGATGCTGGTGGTGCCAGAGACCGTTAGAGAGTTTGTGTAAATACAGAGCCAGCCAGAGCTGCCCACACACGTTGCGGGGCTGAGGCCGACAGTGGGGGGCAGTGGGGAACAGTCCCATGCTCAGCCAGTGCGTCTGGGCTGTCCTGGGCCACACCTGGGTCCCCGCCAGGGCACGGGGCAGGGACCTGGGCGAGCGAGGACCTTCAGGCATTCTTCCCTGGAAAAGATGAGTTTGCTGAGGAAACAAAGCAGGTAGCCTTCAACAGTCACAGCAGTGGTCGTGAATGTAGATCTCGGAGCCTTGTAAGAAACGGGCAGCTCTTAGGAAAGGCAGGAATATCTAGGGGAAAATGAAGGGACACAGACGTTCTGTACCATCCTTGAGATGGCGGCCCCCCGCACGGGTCCAGGCGTCCTTTAAGCTGCCTCGCGTTCATTTAACCTTGTTTGGGGAAGGACGGCATTATATTGACACATTGAGAAAAAAAGTCACTTTTTGTTTTTCTAAAACTAATAGGGGCTGAGGCATTATGATTAAGGAGAAAAAGGAGCCGAGGCCCATGAATGCCCTCTTTCTTTGGCTGCAAAATTTAATAGCTGCCACCGAAAGGTTTTTATTTTAATCAGCAAAAATTTATTTTGTCCTTGACATTTTATGCCAAGACTCAGCTTGGAGAGCGTGTTTTACAGCCAGCACTGAGCCACTCTAAAGGTAGCCTGCAAGCAGGGTGCACCGAGCTGGCATTCTGCATTCGATAACAAGCGCACATTAATTTATTAGATAACCGTCTTAGTATTCCAGGAAGATAAAAGAACGGGGGGATGTACATCTTATGGGGAGCACCCAGGACCTCAGGAGGAGACAGGCTGCCACTGTCCCTACTGCTTCCAGCTCCGTGACCCTCCAGAGCTGCTCCCTGCTGCTGGGGACAGGAGGTGCTGGTTGTCCTGTGGGCCTTGTGGCAGTGCACAGAAAGCCTTTAGCAGCCTGGCACCTGTTTCACTCCTTGTTGGGGACACACGGCACTGAAACCCAGTACCTACTCTGAGGATTCCCTCTTACAACCTGCAGTAAGAGCAGAAGAGAGACCCAGACTGTGTGACCCAGCACCACTGCCACAGGTGTGTTTATTGGGGGCAAAATAAATAGACCATAGACCTGTGGAGGCTGATGTGTCCCCTGTGTGCCAGACAAATGCGGGTATTTCATGAAAGTGGCAGGAAGTCCGTCTGAAACCTTGTCTTTCTTTTATGGGTGTGTAAAACAGGTCAGTCAGCACAGAAGCGCCAGTCCCTGGTCCCGCACACAGGACCTTGCTAGGCCTAGGAGGGATGCAAAGAATCCCAGACAGTCCCTGCCCCAGTGGCAGGATCTTGCCTGTAGCTTGGGAAATGAAATGAAAACATTAAACAGCGAGGTAACACCTAGCTAGCAGCGGGTGGGAAGGAAAGAGCCAGGCCGGAGCTCTGGCTGTGGGCAGCGCTGATGCATGAACAGTGGGACAGGAGAGGGCCTGGACAGGGGGCTGGACGGCTAGGTAAGGGTGACTGTGGAGGTGCAGGGGAGGTGCAGGAGAGTCGTGCCTCGCAGAGCCTGAGCCAGGAGCGCACGCCCGTTGCGGCTGTGACTCACTGCCCAGAGCCACTTATCTCTGTGTCAGAGTGGATGGGAGGCAGGCACAGACTGAGGAAGTACTTAGCTGTTCTCTGCTGGGCCAAACATAGTTGACATACCAACACCCATGACCTGTCAGTGGCCTCTCCCGGACACGTCATCATTTCCCTGGAATCAACAGGAGTCGGCTTCTACGCCTGACCAAGTGTCTTCCAGGGTGCTCGCCGCATCCGAGAGGAGTCTGTGTTCCCTCAGCCACGTGATGCTTGCCCAAGCTCCTGGAGAGCTGGGTCACTCAGTGCTTATCCAAGCCGAGGCCACTGTGCTCAGTGATGCCAGGCATTTATGTAGTAGCTACTACGTGCCAGGCTACATAGGTCCCTGTGCACATGTATCAGGTTCTGCACAAGACAGGCAGCTTTACCCACCCAGACACACATGGATGTGTGTGGGGGTCTTCGGGAATCCCGTTCAGGGGCCGACTGATCTGGAATCTGTCTTCATGCGCCCATGGCAAGGTGATGCCGGAAGGGGCAATGTTCAGAGACCAAGAAGCCCAAGGCAGTGGGCAGGAGATGTGGCCACTCACAGCAGGAGCAAGGACCTTACATAGTCACTGAGGGAATCTCAGAACCTGCTCTCTGCCCAAGGCGCTCTTTGTAACTCGGAGCACCCCTTGCAGTTAGAGGCACAGGAAGGCCAGCTGCCCTCATGGACCAGCATTTAGAGGGCACAGCTAAAGCAGTGGTGGGCAGAGACTGGGCCCACTTAGCACCTCCCCACGGGCCCTAGCTAAGCCCGGGATCTCCTCTGGTCTTGGTTCCCATCTGCGAGCAGATGGGCACTGCCCCTAGGCCTGGCTGTGGAGGGACCGGGCAGGCAGGGCAGGCCGAGGCTCAGGGTTAAACACTGGGCCCAGCAGACGTGGGAGGTGGGCCCGGGTGAGCACCTGTCCCGGTTTTCGTCTCTCGAGGGCTCTTGGGCTCTTGGCCACTTCTGCAGTCGGAGGTTGTGCGGCTTCTGTGCAAGCAAGCTCCTTGCTCTTCAGCACGGCTGCTTTAGCCTTCGCTTTACCCACGCAGACCTGGCCTCTCTTCCTGTACCGGGCCTGCTAAGAATAAAGGGCAGGCCAGGAGGGCAGCATTGCCAGGGCCTGGGCTCCATCCCCGGTGCTGACAGAGGAGAGGCTGCAGTCGAGGGAGCCACTGTCCTCACCTGCAGTGCCGCCGGTAGAGCATCCCCATCTCCGCAGAGCACGTGCTGCTCCACTGCTCCTGCTCGCAGGGCCTTTATTCTGTTTCTCTTTGGGAAAGGAGTCTTTCCAACTT
The DNA here is from genome assembly GCF_000260255.1 of Octodon degus. NCBI lineage: Eukaryota > Metazoa > Chordata > Mammalia > Rodentia > Octodontidae > Octodon > Octodon degus. The sequence goes on from NW_004524633.1 coordinate 3,193,063, forward strand.
CAAAGCTCTGAAACCACGACGGCTCCCACTCCACAGACTAAAAGTAGCGGTAAAGTTAGTGGCCGCCGGCATGTGGTTAAGAGTGACTTCGCGCCTGGGACTCCAGGGCTGGTGGGACTTTACTTAGGATGAAGCGGTGAATTCCATGATGGTACCCTTCTTCACAGAGATAGATATTCCAGAAGTCTGGATTTTACATCCTCAGCCTTCTGAAAAGAGTTCTGCAGGAAAGAGCGGTTCAGCCACGAGGTGCAGAGAGATGAGCAGCGGCTCGCTGCGGCAAAGCGGCTGAGGTCAGCAGCCATAATGTGAGCGCCTGAAGAGGGCAGCTGCGTCCCTGTTGCTGAGCCTGTCCAGGGCACACGCAAGCCCGGGGCCAGGTGGAGTAGAGCACACGTGACACCAGCTTGGAGCTCACAGCGCTGCTACATTCCTGGCACAGGGCTGGGTCCTCCCCAGGCTGTCTGCAGCCAGCAGGGTCTGCAGAAGTCGGGTAGGACCTGAGCCTCACGGTGCTATAGCTGGGCTGCTCGCTGTCCCCGCTCAGCGTTCTGGGCTCACAGAACCTGCGCGGCACAGCAGCAGATCCCAGCAGCGCCCTTTCTCTGGAGTGTGTGGTCCTGGTGGTTCTCTCCCCTTCTCCTTGCATTGTTCTCTGGCACTTTACCCCTGAGTGGCCTGTGCCCAGCCATGTCTGGCACGTCACTGCCTGGCCTGCCCTCTGGCCTCTGCCCACTGTGGCCAGTATCCCCGTGCCTGGCTCCCTGTTCCCAGTCCCCAGCCACCTCCTGTCTGTTCACTGACTGCTCCAGGCCAGCAGTCTGGGGGCCAAAGACTCGCCTTGCCCTGGAGAGCGGGCAGCATCTCGTCATTTAAAGAAGCTCTAGCTTCTTGGGACAAAGCCCTCGCGTCTGTCCTCTTTGCCACACTATCATGTTTTCGTGGCCTACTAACCACCATGGGATTTTCTTTGTTGTGAGGCGTAGTTTCTCCCCATCTGCTGAGAGGTGAATGTGTCCCCACCCCTTTGGGACAGTGAAGAATTTAAGGCTCTGGACCCTGTGCTGTTTCTTTTGTATCTTCCACATTGTGGCCAGCTCTGGATTTCTGGGAGTTAAAAAACCAGCCGATGCTGCTTTAAACCCAAACAAGAAGTCCCCGTATCCGCAGCCCTTGGCATCTGGCAGATGAGAGGCCAGCACGCAGATGGGCACTTTGTGCCAGCCAGCCTGGTGGCCTGGCACCGGAGCTGAGGGCGGAGATTTACGTCACCGCCTCCCGGAAGCCACCAGCACTCCTGGTGAGCGGCCAGTGTGGTTTTAGAGGGGCTTGGGAATGGCCCCTAGAGTTGATCTGAAGTGCCTGACAATCGCAGGCTTCAGAAGTGCCCAGGGCAGGAATAACTAACTCACCTGGAGGGAGGATTTTTCAGGAGCCTGCCAGCAGCGTGAGGGTGGCTCTCGTGCCTGGTGCTCAGGGCTGGTGCTCTTCTCCAAGTCCCTGGTGCAGTGGCCGGGGAGTGGGGTGGTGGGGGTTGTCTGTTTCCCTGTCATCCGGGAAAGTGAGCGGGAAAGCCAGGTGGCCACCTGTGCTTCAAGACTGGTTTTGGCACCAGGCACTTGCTTTTATGAGTGACTTTGTCACTGCGCACAGGTGATTCTGAAGGACCCGTGTGCAGATGAGCGTGCTGACGGGGCATGAGCAGGACTAAGCAGGCGCGGCCCTAGTCCTTGCCAGCTGAGTTACGGGCACACCCCGCCTTGCATGTGGTGACACGTGTGGCTCCTAAGTCTGCTTCCGCAAGAGGCACCGTCAGCCTGGCCCATGTGTGGCAGTCCTGGTTCTGCAGCTTACTGCTGGGTGCTGTACTTTGTGGCTCTGCCCTCATCTGGAAGTGGGGGTGTTGATGGCATTGGCGGAAGGGAAGGGTGTCCCGCCGCCTTCGGAGCCTTCTGAGGGCCGGCCCTGTGAGCGCACAGGGGGGCGATCAACAGGAGAGGGGCCCTGCAGGTTTATTACCCGCACGGGGCATCACATGGGTGAAAACAAATACCCAGGCGCAGCCAGGTGCAGAGGTGGTGGGGAGCAGAACAGACGAGGGTGACGAGAGACCAGCTATGACGTTCTGGGTGTGGTGTCCCGACTCCGTGCCTGGGATCCCAGCTCAGCCTGCCTGGCTTGGGAGACGCTTGGGAGAGGACCGAGGGTGTCTGAGCTGCACTTGGGATATCTCCAGGTCGGTAAGAAGCTCAGCGAGAACCTTGGGCCGCACCCAGACTCACACCACCCCTGGTCACAACTGCCGCACGCACCTGCCTGTGGACGCAGGGCTGACTGGAAGCTGTGGTGAAGGTTTAAATGAAGCAGAAAGCCATGCCGCCCTGCCCTCGGGGAGACTGGGCGTGGTGGCATGTGCCTGCAATCCCAGCTCTGGGAGGCTGTAAACAGGCGGATCACTATGAGTCTGATCTAGCAGAGAGACCCTGAACACCCTGTAGACCCTTCCCTAAAATACAAAATAAATACATAAATAAATAGAAAGCCAAAAGTAAAAGATGTGTTGCCGAGAATGCGATAGGTATGTTCAAAGCAAGGGGGACGACTCAGGTACTTCTTGGTTGCTGGGAAAAAATACCCAGTGCCCACAGGTTAAAGGAGAAGAGGGTTATTTGGCTTACAGTTCTGAGAGTTTCAGTCCAGCCCCTGGCTGGCCCCACGGCAGGGCGGCGTGGCAGGGCGGCATGGGAGGGTAGGAGTAGTCCATGGTGTGGCGGGCAGGAGGAGCAAGATTCCTTCTTTCTCTTCTCATTTCGCCCAGGCTGCAAGCGTATTGGTTGGTGCCACCCACACGCACCTTTTCACTAACTCCATCGTCCGCACTCAGCACTCTGCTAAACCAGCCAGTGGGTTAGTTCGGTATCAAGGACCTGTGACCCAGTCAGTCCCAGAAGCCCCATCTGTGAGTGCATGAGGCTTTGGGCGTGGGCGTCTATATGTAAACCAGAACAGAAGTATTTTGATTATTTTGAGGGACATTAAAGACCAAGTGTCGGGGCTGGGGAGATAGTGCAGTCGTCTAAATTCCTGCCTGGACCTGAGTTAATCCCTGATACCACATGCCGTGCCAGTGCACGCCTGTAATTCCAGTGCGGGGGAGGCTGAGACAGGAGGATCACTGAGTCCAAGCTGAGTAGTGAGACCCTCTGCCAAATAAATAAGATAAATAAAAAGGACAAAGTGTCATTGATCAAATGTTTATTTGCAGCAGTCTGCTGAGTAAGAACACGAGGCTGCGTCCTCTTCCACCTTACGCACTGGATCAGGCTCCATGCACCTCTGACTCGTCCCCAAAGTCTAGATGACCATAAAAGAGAAACATTTTTAATCAGTTCGGGACGTCGAGGCAGCTGGGGATGGCACAGCTAAAGACCCTGAGGAGAGAGGACGCCAGAGCTGCTGCAGGGCGTAGTCAGGATGTGGCACGAGTGTTTGAACCGGCGGGAGGATCTTCACGGCAGTGCGTCTTCTGCGACAATAAACCTTAAACTTTAGCACCTTTCCTGCATGTGCTGCTCACACCTATGTTGGGGTGCCCTTTCCTGACCTCCCCTGGCTTCCTCCTCCCGGTGGTGTTCAAGGAATGACCTAGGGAGAGAGTCCTGGGTGTGCCCTCAGCCTCATTCGCCTGGAGGGACCTCCTTCCCTGTTGCCCGTCACCCCCTTTGGAGGTCTTGGCAACTCCAGGGGCGGCCCTCAGGTACGCCCTCACTCCTTTCCAAGGCAGACTGTGTCCTCGGATGGACCCTGGTGAGGGGTGGAAGCTCAGAGAAGTCGAGGAGAGAGCTGGAAATCTGACATGGCTGGGGTGTCGCGGGAGCGCGGTTATTCAAGACCCGCTTCCATTTACAGCAGCAGATGCACCAGAAGGGCAGGCTGTGCTTTCTGTCTTGGAGACCGAGACTGTCACCTTTGCCCTTCTTGCTCGTTTAGTGTGATTTCGAGCTTTTTTGTCCAGAGCACTAAGTATTGGGCACTGGTTCTGTGGAGACTGACGTGAGAATGTCCTGGCTCCCGACCTCGGGAAATAAGTGCACACGTGTGTGTGAGCCGGTTGGCCTGGCCCGCTCCTATTTGTTGTTTAAAACCCATTTCAGATACCCCTGCTCTTGGAAGCCCTCCTTCCCCACTGGAGGCTGTGATTGTCTGCCCTCCGGCTCGTGTATGACACTGACAGCCGCTGGAGGGCTGAGACGTGGGGCACGTGGAGGTCTCTTCTATCTCCATGGTCCTGGTACGTGGGCACCTGATGTGTACTGTTGATGAGTTGTTAATAAAAGCAAACGCAAAGGGTGATAGCTCAGTGTGGTGCCTCTCGCGCAGCAGTGCTTTCCACCTCCACGGTGACGTAGCCAGCGTCTCTGAGGGCTTCCCTCCATCCAGGGGCTTCTCTCTCAGTAGCTCCTCTGAGCCTCCTGCCCCATGGGAACTGGGATTAGCCTTGCCACTTCCCAGACGAGAGCCCCATGGGACTTGGTAACTTCCTCTGGGTTCCAACCAGCCACCCAGCCCCCAACCCCAGGCACACTGAACTTCCTCTGCACGAGGCAGAGCGTGGGGCTTTGGACGGGACTCCTTGCCTCGAAGCAAGGCTTCGTGCATGCTGGGCTGTGCGGCATGCTGCCCACAGTCCTCGTCCCTCCGCTGTGGTTGACCTCTTCTGGCGGGGAGCACTTCTCCTCCCCAGGCACCGATGGAAACAAGTGACAGGGTAAGCGCTTCACTGGAACTGGCATTTGTTAGTCAGCAGGCCCAAAATCAGCACAGCGCTGCTCCAGGCACTGTGAAATCCCTCCTCTCTGGGCTTGGTCCACAGCTACCCTTTCAGGGAAAGCTCAGCTGGTGTGAGCCTGGGGGTGCGATATGCAGGGGCAGCCCGGCTCCTCTGTATATCAGGCGGCAGCCTTCCTGTGGGGACACAGCATCTGTGCCTAGCAGCTGTGAGCCAGTTGCATGCCTTGCGCGTCGTTCATCTCACCAAGGCAGAATATTTTCCCGGGTGGCCCGTGACTCCCCAGTGCAGGTCTGGAGAGCGGCATGTGGCATGCTCGTGGGGACCTCCTCTACTTCCTACCCAGCAGCGCTCGTGTGCAAGTTCCTGCTCTGACTCGTGAGATGTTATAAGCGCAGAAGGTGGATCTTCGGGCAGTCCGTATCCAGGTGTTCGCTTAGAAATGTCTGCTCCCCTTGCCGCAAGTGCTGCAGAAACTGAACAGCAAGGCTCACAGCCTTCTACTGTGGCAGGATGGGGTTCTGAGGTCAGGTGGGTGAGCTCAAGGTCATGCCTCCTCTCCAGGGAGCCGCTCCAGGGGTTGAACCCATTGCCCTGTGTGCCAATTGGCAGAGATAGCCAACGTGTCACCACCTGTCCCCATCACGCTCCCTGCTTTACTGGGTCCCAGAGAAAGCAGGTGACTCCTTGAGCCACAAAGTGACAGAATTGGGATTTCAACCCATGTCCAGCTGATGCTGTTGCCGTGGTGTGGAGCAGGGGATCTGTTCTGGAGAGTTTTATCTGAAGTGTGAAGACAGGGCTCAGGTGGGTGACAGGCGGAGCTGGCCTGGAGGTGACATGGTGATACTGCGGCGCCTTCTTCACCCACCTTCCTGGCAGCCCTTTCTCCCTGTAGCAGTGCCAAGAGTCGCAGGAGACCCCCTTTCCCACCGGGTGTGCGAGGGCTGTGTTGCAGCCGAGACCCGGTTGGCTTGGCTTGGAAGTTGCAAGCACTGAGGACTGCTCCTCTACTTCCTTGCCCCCTCAGGCCCCGTGGACAGGTGGGAGTCCGAGGTGCGTCACCGCCTGGCATCGGGTGGGGCCC
>NW_004524633.1:3200721-3216298 GCF_000260255.1 Octodon degus
GGCCAGCTCAGCCCACCAGGGGGCGGGGCTGGCTGGCATGTGGTGCTGGGGGATTGAACCGCGGTCCTTGTGCTTTAGCTAAGCTTGTTCTAAGTAGGTGCTTTAGACCACTGAGCCATCTCACCAGCCCCTGTGTGTCTTTAAAGTTAAGCAAAAATAGCTGGCTGAACAGTTGGTCATGGTAGGCTTGAAGATCCGGAGGCTGAACGTGCAGCAGGGAGTAGAAGACGGGGTTGCTGCAGGGGGCTTGGAGGCAGGCGCTAGCGGCGCTGACGCAGCAGAGGCTTAGACAGTGACGCTGGCCACGGTGGTGGCTGGAGGGGCCGGAAGCGGCCAGACTGCCCCTTACGCAACCAGACCCGGCGTCGCTCGCTCTGCATCTGTTAGAGTGCAACCCTTCTGCCAGCGAGTAGCAGCTGGAGGAGGTGCTTTTCAGCCTGGTCTGATGGGTGTGGGAAAGAAAGCTCTGTGACAGGAGCCTCACTGAATTCCACAGATGGGAGCAAGTGGAGCTGCTTGCATCCAGACCCAGACCCCACACCGGTGTGCTGTGCGGTTGGCCACTTGCGCCAACACATGCGGGCAGAGAACGGGCACCGGGCCTGCCGCGTCAGAGGTGCCCATCATGCTTTGGAAGGTGATGGGAGGCTCCCTCTGACCAGGAGGCTGGGCCTGGTCCCCAGGGCTCCTGCTTCAGCCGGGCCTGGAGGTGACTGCAAGGCCCTCCATTGCTGAGGAAGGAAGAGGAGGCTTTGGCAGGAGGGCACAGCTGATGGGAGCCCTGGCACCTGGAGGCCCCAGGAAGGCTGGCACAAGGGAGGCCTGGTGTGCAGCACTAGAGAGAACCCCAAAGTGAGGGAAACACGCTTCCTCCTGTTCGCTTCCCAAGTGGTTTCTCCGTGCTGTGCTTAGGCTGCAAGGCCTGTCCTCAGGATTGTGTACGGCGTCTGCGTGCTTGGCTCCTGAGGAAGGAATCAGGGCTGTGTTTAGTCAAGCTGTACAGTGTCAGAAGAGGTCCTGCTACCCCATTGTGTCACTACCCCAGTGGCAGTAATTTACAGCATGAGCAGCAGCTGGGGCAGGAGGCAACCTTTACAGCCGTCAGATTTGTTGGGTAACTTTGGTCAACCCCAGGGTCAAAAGCAGATTTTGTCTGGCACATTAGATAACTCTGGAGATGCCTGACACGTTCCAGGTAAGGTCACAGGAACATCCGCACTTGCAATAAAAGGAGTTATTTAGGAGATAGCTGCAGTTTCAAATGCAAAAGGAGGAAGGTCTTGTGACTGTTGTGGTCTTTGATAACTCGAGCCTCAGTTGGATGTTTCTGAGAGGGTGAAAAGGAGACAAGCCAAAGATGGGGAAAATCCTGGCGAGCGCCACGGGACTTCCGGGTGTGGCCTGCAGGGGGAGGCCCTGTGGAGACAGGTCCTGCGCTCAGCCTGCTGGCGAGGTCAGGAGCCCGGTGGGAAAACATGCATTTTCCCAGCTGACCTAGTATTTTCCAGGAATAAGTGTGTGTGTGTGTGTGTGTGTGGCGGGGGATCAGTTTGTTCCAAAAATGTTATCACAAAGCACTTACAATCTGTTAGTTTCCTGCTCTGTTTATCAAAGTCAAGAAAGAAAGGGGTGCTCTGAGGTGAGGGCGAGCACCTCAGACTCTTTCTGATTTCTTCCCTCCCTGCCTGCAGAGCAGGATTTGTGGCATCTAACAAGAAAGTACATGCTTTAGGGGAATAAAAACAATTTTTTAAAAATATCCTTCCCTTAACTGCTGAGAAATTAGTATTCACAAGGACACATGAAGGTATTCACCAACGTAAGCGTTATTTTTCAGTGCAGATTGTGAGCACCAGAGAAACAAACATAGGAAGAAAGAAACGGTGCTTGGTGACACTGGGATGCCTTGCCTTGCCTGTCTCACCTGGCACAGGACCACGCATCGGAGGACGTGGGCCTGGGACCCAGGTGTGGACTGGCACGGCTCCCCAGCGCCTTCCTAGCTGGAGATCTGACCCAGTGACGTCCCCCTCTGACCTCCCTGTCCAGCTGCTGTCGGGAACAGCTGGGGGCCGGTGCGTGTGTCCTCTGCATGTTTGTCAGGCTCACAGGCCCAGAGTAACTGCGACAAGGCTGCCTTTGATTTAAACCCCTTTACATCTTGCACACCAAGCCCAGGACAATCTATTGAATAAATGAGGATACCAGGAGACAACTCTTTACTGCATCAGTGGCCCAGTTTTGCCCAATGTGTTTCTGGCCCGAACTTTTTTGACGGTTTTTAGAGCTGAGAGTAAATACAGTCTCTTAATTAGGAGATGCCTGAGAGTTAGCTAAGCAATGGGCAGAGACGTTATTTTCCACTTCTGTTGCTTCGTTGTTTTACCGCTCTAAGGCCAGGGTCATGGCTTCTTCCAGTTTCTTAGCCATGGCGGTTTAGCATGGTGTTGTACATTTGCCAACGAGCAAGACATTTCTGGATGGGATTTTAAGTAACCCCAGGCTGTTCCTTTCATGGCAGGCCAGCTCCGTTCCCACTTGCCATTCTAAGTTGGGGTTTGAGCTTTGACAGGTGTGTGGGTTTGCACTTGTATGGATTAGGGCTTCAGTGGCTGACCTGACACAATACTTGACACACTTCAATGGGGGAAGCTTTGCTGGCTCGCACGTTGAGAGGTGCCCGTCCCTGCTTGGCTCGCTGCTGGGCAGTGGCAGCACGGCCGAGGGGTGTGGTGATTGCACGCTGCTCATGGCAGAGCGCCTGGTCAGCAGGGAGCGTGGTAGAGCCCGAGGAAGGGCCAGAGCGAGGCCCCAGGGCCGGGCCCACCACCCCTTCTAGGTGGGCACCGTCTCATCATCCATTCAGCCTGGCACCCATCGATGGGTTACGCCACTGACAAGGTTGGGGCCTCATGCCCCAGCCCCCTCTTTGGGAGTCTTCTGATTCCGTCCAGGGACACCCAGGTGGTGGGCACAGCCTTCATGCCCCTGGCTACCCGCCAGCCGCCAGCGCGGCGCTAGCGGGGCTCCCCCTCATTCTGCGCTGCAACCCTGTTAGGTGATCTCTGATTCCCAACTCTAGATGCCAGGCTGCTTGACTGCTTTCCTCCGTGTCGTTGCCACTGTGCTTCGTAAAGCCACATGGTATTTTTTAAAGTTCTTAGATGATCCCAAAGTTTAGTAAAACTAAGGAATCACTAGCCATTTAAATCTATTTCTGTGAAAGTGGCCTTTCAGGTTAGCAATCACTAAACTTTACTTTTTTCCTGAAATCCTGAGCAGCAAAGCTTTAGCATATGCTTTTAGGTGCCACATTTGATGGGCTATTGTAACGGGAGAATGCTCAAGTACATCTGAGAAACCATGACTCCCTGCCATGGGGTGGCCAGCCCGTCGAGTTCGTGCTGCGACTAATTCCTGTGGGCAGTAGTGTGGGCAGGTCCTGCGGGGCTGGCGGACGTGAGCCGGTCACGCATACCCTGCCCAGCTGAACGGATTAATGCACTCATGGGTCAGTGTGTTGATGGGTTAGCTGGAGTGGGTCTGCACGAAAACCAGTCTGGCCATGACCCTGCATGTGCAGTTGTCACCTGTGGTGCCCTGAGCTGTCGAGGGTGCCCGCCAGCAGGAAGGCCGCCACCAGAGGCCACCCACAGCCTTCTGGTCTCCAGAGCTGTGCACTCTCTTCTTTAGAAATTACCTCATCTGTGGGGTTTATTTACCACATAGAAAATGGACTCAGACATTCATTAAAAGGAGGGTCCATTAAAACAAAAGGACAAATGGAAGGAAAATATGTGGTACATTCTGTGGTATATTTGAAAGTATTTGCTTTTCAGACAGGTGGGGCCTGGGCTTGGAATCTGAGTGTCCAGCTCACAGATGTGACCTTGAATGGCACACACACCTCTGAGCCCCGTGAGGCCGTAGGGAGGCAGCTCCCTAGCCCGAGGGCTGTCAGCACCCGCTAAATGGCATCCCTTGGGCACTGCCTCTTGAGCTGCATGCATCTCCCTCCTCAGCTCCTTTCCAAAGCCTGTCACCAGAGTCTGCTGCAAGGGCCCCTGAGGCTTAGCTGCCGACCCGCCCCACAGCACGCTGTGCGCCCCGAGCACCGAGGGCGTGTGGGCTCCTGCGCTCCCTTCCTGGTGCGGGTGCAGAGTGTAAGCAGACGGGCAGGCATCAGGGCACAGACAGGAAGTCCTGCACCGCATGGCCACGGGCGCCGAGAGATGTGTCCGTTTTCCAGAGAGGTAGGGGATGATTTTGTGGCTCTGCACGGGTTGGTGACCCACACAGGAAAGGCAGATTTCACCCATTTGTTCAGAGGAGGTCGAGAGGGATGGAGTCGTGCCACTTTCCACTGAAGTGTGAGTCTTGAGGAAACAGGCTGACTTCGTGGCTTGGGCAGAGAAAGACAAACAGAGCCCAGACATTGTGTTGTATAAGCGTGTATGCGGACACATGGAGGTGCCTGGAAGGCAGAGGAAGCAGTCTGAAGAGGCAACTCTAAGACAGGGTTGAATGCTGCAATATATAAGGATATTAGTATATTATCACCGAATACAGTAGGCATGCGAGAATCCATTCTGTGATGGACAGGTAGAAGGTAGATCGGTGGATGACAAGGAACATTTCTTTGCAATGTAGTGCCAGCTGATAGTTGTGGAAGAAATGGTGGATTTCAGAAGTAATCCTTCCATAACCCAGGAATTGCTTGAGTAGGAGCCATGGACGGATGTTCAATTTCAAAGAATAGGATATTTGTGTAGATTTTAAGTAACTTCTCACATCGCTGATTGGCTGAGAGTAGGTGAATGGCACCTGTGTAGTAAGGAAAGCGGGCACTGCCATGGCCAGGTGACCAGGTTGCTGTAGCCAGCGAGAGACAGACAGATGCCCGACAGCATCCAGGTATGCGAGGCGAGGTGTGTAATACACGGCGCAGGGTGTGTGATACCAGCACCATGTGGCACTGTGGCCGGGAATGCGAGCTGAAATCTGGTCAGTGGGCCCATCACTCAGTCCCATGTGAGGACTGTCCCGGGTCACCGCTGGCCTGTGTTCTTCATGGGCCAGTGTCATCCACTCAGAGGCTGGGGGATGGTTCCCAGCTACAAAAGACTGAAGACTCGTGATCACGCGTGCAGGAAGTGATCCTGGACCAGGTTTTGTACTGGAGGGAAAAATGCAGGGACGGATGTTATGGAAGCAGTTGGAAAAGTTGGAATGTGTCCACTGGCTAGATGCGTGTCAGCATTAGTCACACCTGTACAGCATGAAACGCCACATTTGTAGTAAGCACTGAAGTGTTAGCAAACAAAGGGGGCGTGGTGGAGGCGGCTCATCTCTCAATAGTTCAAAAGATACACACAGAGCAGCAAAGCGGCAACAGTGTTGAAATTGATGAGCTTGGTGGAAAAGCAGGTACAGAGGAGTAGGCCGGATTGTTCTTGAAACTGTCCCATAGATTTAAAAACTTCCAAATACAGGATTAAAAAAATACTGGGTATAGTAAATAAGTGCCGCTCAGCCTCTGCCACCACTTAACGGCCTTTCTCCAGGCGAGACCTTGAGCCCTTCGAGTCCTCCTCTCCTTTCTTGCAGGTGGAGGTAACACAGCAGCAGCCCTGTTCCCCAGCAGAGACGCACGGGTGCGGGCTCCCCGGCTCCAAAGGGCTGCGGGCACCCTCAGGGACATCTTAATCTAACGCATCCACACCTCCTGGGCTTGGCGCTGGCCTGAAGGCTTTGGGCCTTCCTACGAGCAGTTTCTCGTGTTTGTCACTGTGAGACAGTGACGCTCCGCCTGCCACCGCCATCAGTTATGGCAACAGCCAGCACCGCGTGACGTTCTGCAGCCTGCACAGCGCCTTCTGCATGCCCCGCAGTGCCGGGCACTCCATGCACACGCGTGTTCTCATTTGATTGTACAAAACCCTTTTAGATAGCTGTGGCTGTCCTTGGGGTCCATCCACCACCTTGGTGGACACCGAATTGTTGGGTGCTCAAGTTCCGCATATAAAGTGGCCTGGCTTCTACCAGTGGCCTGCAGGCACTGTCCCTAGATGGCCTGTGGTGATGGATGCAGGCCCCAGGCCACACAGATAGTTGTGTAAATGACGACAAATGAGCCCGTACATGCCCAGTACAATGCTTTTCAAATAGTGTCCCCCGCCACTGGCAGGGCCTGTGGGCCCGGAGTCTGTGGACAGGGAGACCAGTGTGCTGGTGACTGAGGAGGCTGCTGGGGTGAGAGGAGGAGGGAGGCTTTAGGCCCAGGAGGCTGCTCTCAGGTTACACTGCCAGCCAGGAGCTTCCAGGGCTCCTCCTGGCCCTGCATAATCTGTGCCCAGCACCCTGCATGGCACAGCGTAGTGGAGGCCCGATGGACATTTGCAGAAGGAGGAAGGGAAAAGGGTGTGCCAGGCCATGAGAGGTCCCGGTGCTGGATGGCGCTGGCCACGTCACTGTCCCGCACTTCGCGTCCACACCCGGCTGCTCTGCGTTGGATGTGAGCAGCCTGAGCACAGGAGAGACGCAGCCAGCCCCGGCCTTCCCTCCCACAGCTCCGCCTCTGGTCCTCCATCTGAGTAACACGGGTAGACAGACTTAGCGTCGTCGCCTCTGCCCACGTTGCTTCTCTGAGGCACCTCGTGTGACTTGGTGCACCACGTTTCTGGCTTTCTCCATGGCTTCGTGCACTGTTTGCTTTCTGTCTCCACACAGATTTTCTTGGGAGTGAGAGCCAGGCCACTGGAGCAGAGCCGGTACTAGCCCACAGGTCACTCCTGTGTCATTTACAAGGAGACACTTCCTGTGGCCGCAGCTGTGACGATGGGCTGGTTGGGGCCTACCTCTGGGGGAAGAAAAAGCCTCTGCCTAGAGGACACATGCTCTGCTGGGAGGCAGAGAAATGCAGCCACCGTCCCTTCTGTGTAGTCCACACAGTGAGTGGTAGAGTCGACTAGCGCCCTGGGGCAGCAGCTCACTGGAGGCTCTGGTCTGAGCCGACGGTACCAGCACCCAAGCCCGCTTTTCCCCTCCTGGGATGGAGCAGGTCCTGGGCTCTGCACCTGGCCTTGAGGACGCCCAAGGGATGCTGGGCTCCCCCAGCCTCTGCCCCAAGTGGCCTTCGAGCCTCTCCCAGAAGCTCCTCTGCCCCTGAGCACCTCTGGCGACACCAGGGCTCAGCCTGCTCTGTGGTCTGGGCATAGAGTGTAGTGGCCCTTGTCTGGTGTCACATTTGGAGAGGGAGCCTTGGCCTTGGCCTGTGTGTACCCAGAGAGCCGTTCCTACTCCTCCTGCTCCTTCTCCTCCTGCTCCTCTTCCTCCTCCTCCTCCTCCTTCTTGTGATTTGCAATTATTCTTTATCAGTTAAAATATTTTCTCTTAACATTGCAATGTGTTAGGTATTTATTGCCAAAAATCTATAGTAATAGGAAGAAAAAAGAAAGTAATGAATACCAGTAACTCAGATATAATCACTGTGAATGCCAAAGTGTATTCCTCCAGTCTGTCACTCCCACATGTACACCCATGTGCGTGAGTGTGTATGTGTGGGGGTCTGCATGTACACACACGCACACACACACACCCCTCATAGTTTCACCTCCATTGCATTTTGCAACAGTTTGGAAATTTGGAGATTATCTCAATTTATGGAACCAATCAAGTGATCTGCAAGTGAAAAGTGGTGCTCCTCTGTCAGGGATGGAGGTGAGATTACACCCCAAGTGCCACAGATCAGGCGTCCAGGCTGTCGCTCCTGACAGAAGCTTGTGGCAGTGCGCACCTCTCATGGATGCCAAGTGCACAATACACAAAGAAGCTCTCTGGGCTGGAGCGAACATATTGTGTTCTGTCTTCATGATGAAATACAGATTTCCCATTAAAAGGAAAATCTCTTTCTTTGAGAAGGTTGAAAAAGATGATACTTACAAAAAAAAGGAGGGAGAAGAAAGAATCCCAGCTGGTTAAATTTAGGGCGCTGAAAGAGATCCAATTGACAGATAATCCCTGGCTGCCGGCCCACAACATTTCCATTTGATTGTGCATTGGATACATTTTCATTCATTTTAAGCCCTCGCCTTTCAGTATTTTGTTCCTTGGAGACAGGCAAGCTAGTACTGAGAACTCTCCTGGCCTCCACCAAATGGCTTGATTTACTTAAGTGGTCTATTTTCCCGTTCCAGGAAGGAGGGACTTGTGTTTGTTGACACATTTCTGAGAATCTTTGTGTAAAGAAGTGTGGCAATCTGTCCGTGGTCCCCTCGTGCTCCTGTTGGTGGCCTTTCGGGTGGAGCAAGGAACTCTGTGCCTTCCTAGGGGCCACGCTGGACCCACGGGCGGGAGAGCTGGCCTCTCACCCACAGGGACGCTGACATCATGCTGGGCCACGTCTAACTGCCTTGGATGGTAATTTCTGCCAAATAGGGGAGCGTCATCCCCCCTGCGCTGCGCGCCCAGGGCTGTTGCGGAGCTCGGCTGACCTCACCCCTCGGCTCCCCTGTCCTTGGTGGAGGTTGTCAGATGCGCATTTTTCCAGGCCCTGTCCTGAGCAGCAGCTCAGAGCCCACAGCTGTGGGGACCGGTGTTGGGATTTTTCCTGTCCCAGGAGACTCACTGTGAGACTGGCGTAGAACCACTGATTTCACAGAGGAGCTCGACATATCACGGAGACAAAAGCGGCCCCCACCTCAGCACAGGGCGCCGCATAGAGACTGCTCAGGGCTGTGCGGCCGTGAGGTCGAAGCCCCCGGAGCCGCTCTGTCTGGGCCTGGACGTCCTCGGTCCTGGAGAGCACGACTGTTGTGGACAGTGCTTCTTCCTCGTGAGGTTCCATCCAGCTTGTGTTTTTCTTTCTTTCTGTTCCATTGCACTGTAGCAGAATTGGCTCCCTTATCTTCGGTGCTGGTTGAAGGCCCCAGGTTGGCCTAATGACAGGCTCCTGCGTGTGGCCCTGGGCTCCAACAGACCCTGATGGGGAGCCCATTTCTCAGAAGTGGCTTCCGGAGGATGAGACCCAGCTCCCACTCTCTTCCCTGAGCCCTCACTCCCAGCCATGTGGAGACCCAGCTGGCTCCCTGCTTCCGCTGAGGCTGGCTCCTCATCACGTGCTTGTCCCTTCCATCATCCCCTAATCTGGAAGTAGTCGACCTCGTCCATCACTGCTTTCGGGCTGGGGAGATGGGTCAGTAGGATTTTTTTTTTTTTGGCTGCCACATGATGCCTTCAGGGCAGGTCTGGTTTGGAGTGAGGATCTGGGGATCGAACCACAGCATCCTGAGCCTGACTGCTTTGTTTAAGCAGGCACTTTAATAACTGAGCTGATGGGCAGGCCCCCAAAGGGTCAGTAGAATAAGTACTTGCCTGGCAAGCTCAAGGACCTGAGTTCAATTCCTGGTTCGGCCAAAAAATAAAAAGCAATTTAGGGCTTGCAGGTTAGCTCAGTTGTTTAAGCGCTTGCTTGGGCAAACCCAGTCAGACCTGGCGGACCGAGGTTCGATCCCCAGCTCCACATGCCTTACTAGACGTGTTCTTAAGGCAGCCTGGCCCAGCCCCCCCCCAAAAAAAAATCCTTCTCATCACTGCTTTCTCCTGTGAGGTTGGTGAAACAAACTCAGCCCGTGTGAACAACTGAGCCGTGTGTCGTTTACTGCAGAGACTCGTCAGGGAGCGACACGCGAGGAGCTCTGCCCCAGAGGGGCAGACCTTGGAGGAGGCGGCAGTCCTGTCCCGTCTGCTCTTTGCCTTTCTTTCCCTCCTTTTTTTGTCTGCTTTATTTGTGCTATGTCATCTCCGGCTTTGTCTGACATTGGCATAAAACCAAATGTGCTGAAATTTCCTTAAAATTTTCTCGTTGAGAACAATGGAAACTATCCGTGGTCACCTGTGATGTTTTTTGATACAGGTACACATCACGGGATGGCTCAGCTTCAACAGTGATGGAGCATGCGCCTTGACTCCTTCTTTAACTTCTGAAGTAGTGTGTGAAGAGAGAAATTATAGTCCTGCTCTCTGGAGGGCGAGCCTGAGCCTCTGTGCGGGAGGGGACTTGCGAGGCTGAGGAATGTCAGTGGTGGCTCTGAGCCCTGTTCTTCAGATTCCAAGCCGTGGCCCTTTTTTCCTTCTGTGGGCTGCCGACACCACAAGGCCCTGTGTATGTCTGTCCTAATGCCAGGCCAGAGCTGGGTGCTCCCTAATGCCCTCAGGAGCCTCTTCTTGGGGGTAAGGCTTACTCAAAGCTGCCATCCTGGACCAACCAACCAGGTCCTTCACAGCCTGGAGGCCAAGTCAGGCTGGAAAGCACCTCGTGGGAAAGTGCAGGTCCTCTCGGATCCTGCTGTGGTGTCCTGGGTAAACACTCTGACAGACTAAACACACTGCCCCGCCAGCCAGAGCGCCAGTCCCGTGCCCGTGTGCAGACTGGTGTGTTAGTCATCACATGGCGGGCTGGCTGGGACAGGATATTCAGCTTGGGGCTGCTGCGTGGCCCTCCATGCGAATGGGAGTGTTCTCAGAGCTGCAATTTCCGTTCTGACCTCCATGGACAGTCCTCATAGAGAACACAGACATAAAACAATTCTGGAAATGTTAAGAAGAAATTGCATCTAATGGGGGCTGCCGCTGCCAAAGAAAACATACTTTGGGTGAAAGCATTCCCATCCAAACAGGGAAATCTGAACACTTGTCTTGGATCTGCCATGGAGCGTGAGCGCTTTTCCGTGCCCTTTAGTAACCTGTGTGTGACGCAGGCACCAGCCAGCTCCGCACAGCTTGCATGGCTGGGGAGGCGGCCAGGGAAGGGGCCCACACAGACCGAGGTGACAGCTGAGACCTTGCCAACTGGCGTCAGCTAGCAAACCGTCCTGAGACCAAGGCAGGAAGATTTGCTACGCAGGGAGTCCAGGCCCGAGTGGGTCTTCAACTCCTGATCCTCCTGATACCAGACACCAGTGCCTCAGAAGCGTGTCCATTCTCTACCTTCCAGCTGTGGATTGGGAGATACACAGGCTGTCTTCTCAAGTTGGGCTTGGGAGCCGGTACCCCTTGGAATGATACTGCTAGTGATCATCAGTCACTGTCACGGGAGGGCTTGTGGTACCGCAGCATAGAGACTGTCCTTAAATTACCTCAGGCAGCCCATCTTGGTAGCACTGCTGTTACTGCCATGTTATAGGGAAAGCTGAGCACAGAGCGGTTGGGTAACTGGTCCGAGGACACAGGCTGTCCATGGCACGCTGGAATAGAAAAATAGAGCTCTCAGACCTGCACGAGGCAGGCTACTGGGGTGACCAAGGATAAAAGGAAATGAGAGAACTGACTTCTACTTATTTGTTTATATCTCATCCTTTACATATTCCTGTTTTATGTTTTACAGGATAGAATCATGTTATAGAACCACATACATGTAAGTTCTAAATGAATAAAGTATAGATATAACAGAGGCTCATGTTCTTTTTTTTTCCCCTTCAGGACAGTCTGTGTTGCCCGGGCTTGAACTCACTGAGATCCTTCTGCCTCAGCTTTCTGAGTGCTGGTATTACAGGGATGCTCCATTACACTAGCTTTGTGGTCCTTATTTTTAACTGATGGGCCAAATAAAAATGGTACCTTATGTGCTTAAATTCAGTTGAAAGGAGAGTTTCTTTTCTTGACTTGCAGCTCAAACAGAGTATCTTGGGAGCTCTGATACTTCCAGAGGTGTGAGGTTGTTGAAGCAGATACTTCTGTCTGCTTTCTCACGGCTGTGTTCCGAGTACTAGCTTCCTGCATAGAAGACAGCCAACTTGGAAGGCGGTCCTAGAGGTACGAGAGCTGGCTGAACACACGTAACCTCATAAACTGAATTTGTGCGCACCCTGAAACTCGCATGTTGGAGCAATGTGATAGTGCTGGGGGTGGGGACTTGGTAGAGACCAGGTCACTGTGGAGGCCTGTAATCCCAGCCCTCAGGAGGCTAAGGCAGGAGGCTTAGGTGGGCTTGCGGGCAGTCTGGGCTGGGGGGTCAGCCTGGACCCTATGGTGAGACCCTGTCTCAAATGCTCCCCAAATGGGATTAGTTTCCTGATAAAAGAAGCCCCTGAGGGCTGCCTGGCTCCTTGCCTCAGGGGAGGATTCTAGCAAGAAGGCAGTCTATGAATCAAAAGCCCCTGTCACTCCTCGAAGTGTGTCCACAGCTTGATTAGGATTGGCAGTCAGCACACCGTGAGGAACGAGTTCCATTGCTGGTGAGGCCCTCGGCTGCGGTCTGGCTGCAGGCGTCCAGATGAAGACCTGTGCTGGAGGCGCCGTCCCAGGCTCAGGAGCCTGCGGTGCCAAGCGACGTTGCGCAGTGCACGCTGTGGGCAGCCTTTCTGGCCATCATGAGGGTGGTGGGGGGTGCCGTGCACCTTCCGCAGCTCCAAGGCAGGCGCAGGTCTTTTAGAGAAGGTGTCGTGACAAGCCAGGGACACAGTGGCAGAAGCAAAAGCTAAAGCGCATGACCTGCAGTCTAAGTTCAGTTCTGCAGTGTGACCTCTCCTGCCTCCCTGCCCGTGGGTGGTGCCTTTATCGGACTCCGATCCCCCAGAGAAGGGGCTACTTCTGTCTAAGCCAAGCCAACAGGGGAAGGATCCACCAAAAAGGTAGGATGAGCCCAGCCTGGGCAGGTCAGGAGAAGAGAAGTATTAGGGTGGTGTGGAATGTCCCAGGCTGAGCTGGCTGCTCGCTGGGAGGTGGCCTGGTTCCATGCTGGCTGCCCAGTTCTGTGCTGGCTGCCTAGTTCCATGCCAGCTTTGTCAGTGATCAGCAGAAGCTCAGAGTGGTCCCACCGCGTGGCCATGCTCACAGCCTGGACTTCTGGTTGTAGGGGGTGCTCCCTTCTGGCCTGGTCTTTCTAGCCCTTTGATGGCCTGTCGGATCTCTCAAGAGCAGCAGGATTTCATACCTTTTCCAGAAATGCTTAAGTTTCTCAAAGGGAGTGACACAGGAACTTTAGGGCATCCTTAGTGTCTCTCCTTTTTGACTGTCCCAGAATGGCCAGTGCCAAAGGTCAAGGAAAATTGTACATGGCAAGGTATACAGGGCAAGGAAAGCTGGTTTTGTAGGCTGGGGTAGTGGCACTATTTTCATCAGGCATTTATAAATGCATTCGTTTTGCTTGAATGATCCAGTGTCTTGGTCTCTGTGTTGGAGCTGTCAGAGTCCTGAAGATTCCGTGCTTTTTGCCTTGGAGTCTCAGCACAGCGGTGCCTGAGACCCACCCAGCCCTGTGCCCAGAGGAGTTCTGTCGGCCTCTGGAGATTTGGAGACCCAGGCCAAGGTGCCAACAGGCTGAGCCAGTACCACGGCTGCTTGTGAGGGCAGCCACTCTAGGAAGCAGGCGCTTATCCCACCTACTTAAAAGAAATGAGCGGAGGCCGCCCTACAGGGGCCAGACTGTTCTGAAAGCACACTGAAGAAAGCAGAAACTTCATCCACGATGTGAATCTCCAAGGGCAAGATCCCCCTCAGCGTGCAGCCCAACGCCCTCATGTGACAAACGGTGAACCTCGCTGGATGTCCTGGAAAGGCCTAGGATGTCTGAAGACAGCATGGCAAACCAAGTGAGCAGGAAGCCCTCTCGGATTCCACTATGCGTGCTGGAAGCCTGAGGACCTCGGCGAAGGCCGACAAGTGATTGTCCTTGGTGCTGAGCAAGCGTGTGATCGTGGCTCGGGTCACTGAGCAGCCCAGGACTGAGGCCACGAGTCAGCCAGCCCAGCGCATCCACCACACCCAGTCTCAATTGCTGTCCCAGTATGTACCAGGGGCAGGACCAACATGGCAGGCCTGGGATCGAACCCCCTCCCCTGTGCCTGCTTGCCGGTGCTTTAATCTGCTGAGCTAGTTGGCTAGCCCTTCACCAGGGTTTTCATAGAATGTGGGAATTGGCTGTCCAGCCTAGGGCATGACTCTGTGACCAGCACTGCTCTAGGAGTCCTGAGCCAAAGTCCTCAGGAGCTGACGTTCTTGCAGTAAAGACAGACAATAAAGAAGCAAACGAGGTACTAAACGAGAGTGGTGGCCCAGTGATCAGGGAAGAGTGAACATGTGAGGGGCACGCCTGGGCCCGGGCAGGGCTCGGTCCGAGGCCGGGATGTGGTGCGGGGAGGCCTGGCCAGTCAGGCGCGTGCATGTGTGAGGAGAGCGGTGTGGGCTGGGGCGCTGCCAGGGGCACCCTTTTGGCCTCCTTTGCCCAACTTGCCAGGCCACACAGGACGCAGCTATTCCGTATTTGTGCTTTCCTTAAGGACCGCCGCACCATCTGTGCATTCTTGTTTGGTTATGTCAGCTTCAAGCTGGGCAAAACCTGGTTGTGCCCTTGCGAGCACTCGGGACAGAGGCTCTGAGGCAGGGTCAAGCTGTGTACCCAGAGATGCCCCAAAGAAAGAAACCTGGCGCAAGGAGAGCTGCACTCAGTGTGGCAGGCGCCACCAGCCCTGCTCGTGCCTTCACTGCTCAGTTTCAGAGTGTAGGCGCCGCTGTGACGGAAAGAGACAAAGTTCCTGTGCTGGTGGAGTTTCCCGCCCAGTGCAGAGAAACAGTAAACCCAGGCAGAAGGCCGTGGTGGTGGAGACAGAAAACGGCTGACTACACAAGGGGGATGCGGAGTTGCCGAGGGGGGCTGTCTGTTTCCAAAGGAGGAGGAGGAGAGGCTGTTAGGTGCGAACTGGACCAGAGAGGAACTTTGCAGCGAATGGAAGCAGAAGCAGGTTGGAGAGGACCTGACTGAGAAGTTTGCATTTCATGCCAGGAGCAGAGGGCAACCCTGGGCACGCAGCGCTAGGAATCTGGGAAGCAGAGCGCACTGTGACAGAGCCTCCCTGGAGTAGGATCCCGCAGAGGAGGCCAGTCCATCCATCCATCCATCCGCTAGGAATCTGGGAAGCAGAGCGCACTGTGACAGAGCCTCCCTGGAGTAGGATCCCGCAGAGGAGGCCAGGCAGGGCACAGAGGAGGCCACGCAGGAGCCTGGGCGTGGCGCAGAGAGGACACCATCTATGGGCGGCTGGCTTGTGAGGGCTGTCAGGGTCCCAGGACCGGGCTGGAGGCCCAGAGTTACTTTGGATGGATCACAGAGTGCCTCAACATAGGCAGGTGGAATCTGATGTTTATGTTGAGAACCTCTGGGCGCTGCAGCAGAGGGACTCCTAGGCTTTGATTTCAGAGTGTCACCCAGCATGCCTCAGAGCCTTTGGAGGACAGCTCTTTGGTTGAAGATAGGGGTGATGGCAGAGGGCTTGTTGCTTTTGCCAACAAGCAAAAGTTTCACCTAGATCATGTCTTTCCTCCATGGTGGCTTTTCTCTTGGGGAGGAAGTGGTAAGGACTTGAGGTTCTGCCACCAAGCTACATTGCATAGCAAGTACATGGTCTTGCTTGGGTGGTATTCTATTTGGAGAAGGCATGGGCCAGTGAAAATTATGGGTCCTTAACCCTGGGAGAATGAAAATTACATAATTTAAACTGTGATTTAGAAAGGTTGACAAGAGTGACTGTGGGGAAGCATCCATCCACCCATCCATCCACCCATCCATCCACCCATCCATCCA
>NW_004524633.1:3218653-3259447 GCF_000260255.1 Octodon degus
CCATCCATCCATCCATCCATCCATCCATCAATGCACTCACACCTCCATCTGCTTATCCATCCATCCATCCATCCATCCATCCATCCATCCATCCACGCACTATTTACCAAAAGCTGTGCCAAGAGACAGAATAGAACGTGGATATTCCTGTGTTCAAACCACATTTCTGCCACTTATTAGCTGTGTGGCCTTACAAAGGCTTTAATCTCTCAGGACGTCTGTTTCCTCATAAAGTAACAGTAACACCACTATGCTAGTGGTGATTAGCGATACTGTGGATATGGCACCCCAGCCAGGGCTTGGCACTTAGCGCTTGCTCAATAAATGTTAATTCTACTGGGCAAAGGTAGATGGAAGGCACTGTGGCCTGGAAGTTGCCACCATGACAGTGGACATTTGCCTCGATGAGGCCTTCTTTGGGGTCAGAAAGGGGCCTGTAGGGCAGGGGTGACTCTGAGAGGCCTGAAAGGAAGCTTGGATAGACTCGGGGCCTGCAGGAGAAGGACAGCATGGTTATAAGTGCAGAGAATAAATCTCATCCTCTCCCAAAGGAGGGAATTGGGAAGGAAGAGTCTGGGGAATAAATAACAGTTTAAACAACCTGACGTAGCTGCCAAATGGGTTCCAGGTTCTAGGGAATATAGTGGACTTCAGGAGCGAAATGTGAGGTAGGCAGGTGGGTGTGGGGTAGGCAGTGGTCGCAGTGCTCCAGTGAGGGAGTAAATCCAGTTGTTAGAGTGAAGACTCCAGACAACAGTGATGTATGGGAGAGAAGCCAGAGTGTCAGGGCTTTGGACTCCATCCTGCTGCCCCACCGTACTAACAGTAGACTGCACTCAAGTGGGGTGACATGGCTTCTCCGTCACCCTCAGGGAAGGAAAGGGGAGCGAATGGAGCAGAGCCCCAGGCCCTCTGTGGGCACCACCCTCCCGTAGCGAACACCCCCTCACATTCCACAGCCCAGGGGTGACCATGTCACCACTCCTAGCTGCAAGGGAGGCTGGGCACTGTGGTGCTCCTGCTGGAGGTGGTGTTCCTAACCACAGTTCTGCTACTTTGGAAGAGGAGGAGCTCAGCATTTGGGGCAGCCAGTAGTCTGCCAAGGGCAGTCGGCTCTTGGGGTTGGGCAAGGTATGGAGACAAATCGTGCAAAAGGAGTACTGGGACTGGGGCAGGATTCTGTCATGACAGTGGTGGGAGCCAAGACACTGATGAGAAATGCACGCTTGACAGACCACAGCGTGGACTGGGCTCGGCCGTGGAGCTTAGGGGTGCAGTGGTCAGACATATCCGAGAAACCTGGATCTGGGACTGACACCTTACAGGAGGGGACAAGCAGCAGCAGTGGTACTTGTCTCGGTCGAGAGGGTTAGCAGGCTGAAGGACCTCGGAAGAGGCTGGGACCCCAGGGCCAGCCAGGGTGTGTGAAGTTCAGTTCACATGTCTTGAGGGGATTCAGATATTAATTTTATGTTTAAAAAAAATCAGAAGCTTTTAAAGCAAAAAAAAAAAAAATACTCTTAACTGAAAGGAACTAATCCTTTTTGGGGAGTTTGCTAATGGGGGCATAAATTTTTTCTTTGGCAGATTTTTTTTTTTAATTCCTCTTTCCCTGAGATAATCTTATCTCAATTTTGAATCAGAAATCTTATTTATAGCTTTTCTGGAGAGAATTATTTCAAAGAGGGTAGATTCTTTGCCCTTTGGACATATTTTCTTTTTTAAAAAACAGATAAGTAAGTCCTCCTTTTTCTTGGGAGAGACAGTTAAAATATTAATTTAAAAACAATGCTTGTGGGCTGAAAGGGGGCATAAATCAAAATGAATCCATCTGCTTCCTGTTTTGTGAGGCTTTTTCTTTTTATTCTGTTAGAGGGAAAATGAAAACACCAGACTTTTACACGTTCCCCAGGACAGAAGGGGCTTCACCCACCTGATGCCCCTTACAGACCAGATGTGACAGGAGCAGGTGGCCTTCCTGGGACTCTGTCCCACCCTCCCTCCTCAGGGTGGCTGACTGAGGCAGGAGCTGGGCCTTCAGGGCCCCAAGACGAGCATGACACACACCGTGGGTCACTGCAGTCACACAGGTGGGCTGCTCGAGGGTCCACGTGTCCTGCCTTGTGCCCGGGCTCGATGGTGTTCTCACTTCCAGAAGGGGACAGCGCAGGGCCCCTAGGCTGGACGGCCATCGGCTTCCATGGCCTGTGGGTGTGGGCTGCCATTATCCGCAAAGTCTTGCCCATGGAGAAGAGAGGAAGGACGGCGGCCTCATGCACTGTGCTTGGGGGAACCCTGTAGTCTGCTGTGTGGGCCATGTAGCTTGCAGGCAGGGAGATACGCAGCTCCCTGGCCTCAGGAAAGGGCACTGGGGGATGTCCCCTGCCCATGCTGAGTCCTGGGCTGACTCCCCGGCTGTGACAGTCCTTCTGTGTTTCCCTGGCTGGTGGTTGCTCTTGGGCCTTGAGCAGTACCTGCGTCTGAAAATAGCAGCTCAGGCCTGGGCAGGCCAGGGGTCCTGATGTTTGAGCTCAGACCCCAGGAAGCTGCAGAGTGGATACACACAGGGTCCCAGGAGCCCCAGAGCCCCAGATCTAATCCACAGGGGTGGGGGGTGGGGCTAAGTGGCGTGCTTAGCCGAGTGGCCGGCACAGCATGAGCGTTCAGGGGGTGCTGGCTCTGAATCATCGTCCGCAGCCCTGGGCAGCAGGCTGAGTCCAGTCCTGGTTGCCTTAGCTCCCTCCCTGAGGAGCCCTGGGCCCCGTGTCCCGCGTCCCGGTCATTCATTTGTGAAGTGCTCACGAAGGTCTCTGTGTCTTGGGGTAGAAGCTTGCTGGGCCAGCTCTGTTGAGAAATGCATTTCTAAAACCCAGTTAACACTATGCTTTGTGAGTGTGTGCACGGGACATGCTGACTCTCTGGTGTTGGGCTGCCGCATGTGCAGAGCAGGCCTTGGTCCCTTTTCGAACCCCTTCCCTCCCTCTGCCCCATTTTCCTTTAAACTTGAGAAAGACTGAGCTTCCCACCTCCCGTTACCCGCCCTTTGGCTCTTTGCCTGTGCGCTGGGCCTCTCGAGCAGGAGGAGCCGTGGGATATCCGGGCTCGGGGCTTTATCTCACACAACAATGAGGCCTCAAAGCACATTCATTTTCTTACAGATGACTTGAGTTTATCTTTTTATGGCAGAGTAGTACTCCATGGTGTGTAAATAGCACATTTTCTTTATCCATTTGTCTCTGGGTGGGCATCGGGCTGCTTCTGAAATGTAGTTGCTGTGAGCTGCGCTGCTGTAAACGTGGGGTACAGGGATCGCCATGGTTGGCACCCTTAACTCTCCGGGGAAGGTGCCTAGAAGGGCGTAGCCGGGTCAGACATCGGTAAGCAGTCGGTGGCTATGGTAGAAGAACTCAACCCTGAGTAAAGACTATTCGGTAAGAAGCAGGTCTCCCTGCTTTCTCCCCCGACTCTCAGTCCTGTTTCTTAATGCCCAAATGAGTGCTCGGCTCTGCTGCCACAGCCTACGCCTCTCCCTGCAGGTGTGGCAGAGGTTCAGACACAGCCCGTTGAGCGCGTGGGAGAGTGTTCGTCCTGTTCAGTTGTTCTGCAGGCTCCCTGGTGCCGCCTCTTCTCGGGGCGGGGCGGAGGGTGCGGTCAGCGTCTGCTTTGGCCCTGGATTCAGCCCTGCTCAGCGGGCTTGGTCCCTGGCCAGTGTCTGCTGACCAGTCCGTGGCGGCGATCCTGGTGTGATGCCGTAGCCAGCGTCTTGCCTGCTCCTGTGCAAGGACAGGTGTGGCTGCCATCCACTGCCACCACTAGCCCCTCTGCCCTTTCCTGAAGGCAGGGTCTGTTCCGCCGTTCCTTCCCTCAGTCTGAACACGCCCCACTGCCAGGGCTTCAGACCTCAGGTACGCAGGGTGTCCCGTTCCCCACGGAATGTGGCCACACACTAGACTGACACGCACATGCTGCCCCTGCTGCCTCTGGGTGGGCAGTGCAGGCACATGGCACCAAGAGCGTATCCTCTACGCTGCCCACGGGCAGAAGGGATGGAAACCCCATCGCTTATGTGCTGTCCTCTGCCCTGTCCTCCACCTCCCTGCATGTGCAGTGGTGCGACAGCTGCTGGAAAGGACATGAGAGCACATGGGCTTGCGGTCCGTCAGTCACCCGTCCATCCGTCCGTCCGTCCGTCCGTCTTGGCTTGGCCACTTACCCTTCCAGCTCTGCCCTGTGCAGTGCTTTGCTGCTTGCTTTTTCGCTGGTCAGCATCCCTCTCTGACTTGCCCTTTGCTGGGAAAGGGGATCTCAGCCCTGAAAAGCTGTCTGTGGAGTCGGCTTCCTACTGAATGGCAGGTGACTTAGGGCTACGTGAGGAGGACAGAGAGACACCTCTGTTCCTTCTCCCTGGCGTCTTTGCTCTTCTTCAGATTCCCTTGCCTGTCACCTGGTGCACAAGTGGCACCCCAGGAAGAGGCTCCCCTCTCTGGGGTCCCTGATGGCCACCTGCTCTGGTGTGCTTCAACCCTCTGGTGACAATTTTGACAGTGGAAGCCCAGGGGAGGGCTCTGGTGAAGCCGCAGCAGGGACGGCAAGCAGATGAGCAGGGCATCCAGGGCATGCTGGCCAGCTCAGCCCACCAGGGGGCGGGGCTGGCTGGCATGTGGTGCTGGGGGATTGAACCGCGGTCCCTGTGCTTTGCTAAGCTTGTTCTAAATAGGTGCTTTAGACCACTGAGCCATCTCACCAGCCCCATGCTGTCTCTTGATCCAGAGTCCAAGTCTCAAAGAGGAGGACCTTTCCTGAAGGAGGAGTTAGGACAAATCTGAATAGAGTAGCACCCGCAACGCTAGGTTTTATTCTGTCACCTAAGACAGATCCAGATGGGGCGCTGCTTCCAGGCCCCCCGGCGGAGCCAGAAAATCCTGGGCTTCCTCCCGTCTCTCTGCACCTTCCATGCCTGTAGCTTATGGTTTCACCTGCAGGCAACTTGGGATGGCTCCATGCCGCGGGGGTGGACTGTGGAAGGGAGAAGGACAAAGGAGGCAGTGCCAGCCCTCTGCCTGCCCTCTTGGGGGTGAATTCCGCCCCCAAGAGCACTTCCCTTCATATCCCGTTGGCCAGGACCACACGCCCTGCTGCACCTATCTGTGCCCACAGCTCTGAGTAAGATGGGGCTTGGGGTGAGGATGAAGGGTGGATGCCGGGCGGCAGCTTGTGGCATCTGTCTGGTGCGTGTGGCCTGGCCATCCCATGTCACGCGTGTGTGTGCCTGGGATGCTGTGTGCAGCCCCCAGGCACCGGGTGGAGCTGTGGCGTTGACCCCTAAGCACATCACCTGTTCTGAGTTCAGGCTGCCCAGCCCTGTCCAGGGCATCTGTGACCGTCTCCGCTGGCACTGTGGGCAGTGTCTGCTTGTGATCTGTGGTGCTGGAGCCCACAGCCAGCACGCACTGACCTACCTGTCCCCGAGATCTCACCCTCCTGCTTGACTGAATCCGCCCTGGCCGCGCCCCATCCTTTACCAAGCCAACTCTTGCACAGGCAGCCTCTTGTGTCACGAGCGACCTGCTCATCCGCTCTCCCGTCTGTGGACTCGTCTCTGGCCTGCACTGCTCATTCCGCTCTCCTCTGTCGAGCATTGAGTCCCAGGAAAGCCTTCGCATCCCTGTCCTGTCAGTTCCCCGAGCACACTGCTGGGCAGCGTGGGGCATGTGAGACCGCCGTTGTAAGTGCAGAGCCCCGCTCCCCCCACCAGGACCCCGAGGCCTGGCAGAGCAGGGCTGTGAAGTGAACTTTCAGCCTCTTCTAGCCTGGCAAATCTTGATGTTCTTTGTCGAGACAGTTAGTGACAGCCTCAGCACTTGGGTCCCCAGGGACAGCAGGACGTGGGCCCTCTGGCCGCGGAGGCCTTCCGCAGCCACTTGGTGATGGGCGTATCTCTGATCTCATCAAAGCGCAGGGTGTGCTGCTGTCTGAAAGCCTCCCAACGGCAGCTTTGTGGCCCAGGCTGTCTGGGGACAAAGGTCTCAGTTTGTGCAGCTGAGGGAACTTAGGAGACGCCGCCAGACTCACAGGTAGGATGTGGGGCTTTCAAACATGGTTTATTTTTTAAGAGGACTAGGTCCTTGGCACTAATCCTGTTTGGATCCTGGAGTCTGTGGAGCAGAAAGATGAGCTGCAGAACTCGAGTTACGTTTGTTGCTGCGTCTGAGCAGAGGCTCGGCCTCAGCGCGTGCGCTGCGTGACTTTGCTGGAGCTGTGAGCATTCCTGGGCGGGTTCCTGCCAGGGGCCGGGGTCCCCCAGCCCTACGTGCAGCTGCAAACCTTTGAACTCTCGCCTGGCTGCTTGTTGCCTATTGTGGATATGCTTAAGTTTCATGTTTCTCAAAACTATGACAAGGATTAGATTTTCTAGGAGATGTTTATTATTAAGAGAACCAGTACTGGAAAGCAAAATGACTTCAGAATGAAGAGTCAGTGTAAAGGTGACACTGGAGAATAAGGGGGGAGAACAACTGCGAATAGCACAATGCCTCTCCAGTGTTTCAGGGCTGGCACGAGGACCAGCAGTTTCCTGCCCCAAGACTGGGCCAGCATTTTCTTTCCTTCCTTAGTTTCTTCTTTCTTTCTCTCTTTTGCCATTCTTGCTTTCCTTTTCCTTTCTTCTTTTCTTTATTCCTGTTTTCTTTTTAGCTCCTTTTAATACTTTCAAGAGTATATGGTCTCTTTAGTAGGAGAGGGATCTAATTTGGGGACAGAGGTGTCCTTGAATCAGCGAACAACGATGGGTGCCGCTGCAGTGTGCCAAGCACTGGGGTATGTGGCACACAGATCGAAAAGAGAAAGCAGGCAGAGAAGGTGCTCTGTTGGGGAGTCTGCACAGGTGGCCGTGGCTCTGGACAGGTGGGCTTCCCTCCCGCACCAGAAGGAGTTTCCGTTGCCTCCTGGAGATTTAACCTCCTGGCAAGGGACAAGTCAGTCGGATGGGTGTGGAGAATGCCTGGGCTGGGGCTGGGCTCGGAGTCTGAGGATAGGCCAGGTGTGAGCCCAGCCTCTCCCCTGCTGAGGAGAAGTGGTGGGCAGGAGTGAGTGACAGAGCCAGCATGGGCAGAGGCAGTGTGTGTGTGAACGGGGCCGTCCTCCTGTGCCCACATGGGCTTTGGCTTCAGAGTGTGTCTCACTGTCTCCCCTGCGACAGGGGAGAGCAACTCGATCTGTGGTTTCAGGCCTCCATACAGTATCTATTTGGCCCGCTATGTCCTTGGGTCAAGAATGTAGATAGGCCTCTGATGGATGCTTGTGTACTACATGTATAACGGCTTTTTTCCATGACATTAGTACCTGAACAGTACAGTAGAACAACTACCCAGGTAGCAATTAAACTGTAGCAGGAAGTGTTAATAACGTAGCAGCAATTTAAAGCATAATGCAGGCTGTGCATAGGTTATGTGTGAACACCTTACGTTTTACGTAAGACCCTGGAGCAAGTGGATTCGGATGTCCACAGGGCTGCTGGGAACAGCCCTCAGCTCATGCTGGCCTCTCGTCCACAGTCTGAGTCGCCTGGTGGACCTCACCCCTTCTCCATGGAATGGCTACCGCGGTGCTTGGCAGTGTCTTGTGCTGGGCCAGGACCAAGTGGCTGCCACCTCCCCGAGGGGTGGCAGGTGGGCCTGCCCTCGTGCTGGGCCAGCGCGTCCATCTGCTCGCATTGATCGTCGGCTCCTTGAGGAAGCCCGGCCCTCCGTGGTGGGCCACGCGGACTTCCTTCAGCAGAGTGCACCGCAGTGGCGCCGTTGCCAGTCGAGGCTGGGCGGCTGAGGGTCCAAGCAGTAGGTGAAGCCGAGGAAGGCAGCTTGGCAGGAGTTCCCTTAGGTGCTAGCTCTTAGGGGTGCAGGACCCAGACACCTCCATACTAACTGCTGCTGTGGTTTGCTGCACACTTTTAAGTGTGACATGCGCTTCCCATTTCACCCGTTGCTCCCTTCTGTCGTCAGCTTCACAGAGTATCACTGGTGCAGAGGCTGGCTGCAGTTGACGTTAGGACGTTTGGCCCAGGTGCATAGCGTGGGTGAGTGAGGAGCTGGGCGCGGGTCTGGCTCTCTGTGACTCCAGAGCTGCCGGCAGAATCTGCCTCCTGTCCCGGTCACTGCCGAGGCAGAGACTTGGCAGGTCGTCGCCACCCGGTGTGACAGTCAGGCCCCCTGGCTCCTCAGGCCTTGCTCCTGGTGCAAGGGCAGGTATCCTGCGGAGCGGGTGGTCGTTGCCCCTGGGGCAGGAGTGCCCCTGCCAGCAGCAGCTTCTGACGTTACCTTTGGCAAACACCCACCTGTCTGGGCAAACTGACAACAGTTCCTAAGTTTCCTTCGTGGCACCGGGGATTGAACCTAGAACCCTGCGCTTGCCAGGCAAGTGCTTATTCTACTGAGCTATGTCCCTGGCCCCTTTGAGTTTCTAAAGGCCAGGGGTAACCAAACAGGAGGATGCTCTCTGCTGGAAGCCTGCATGGTGGCTGCTTGTCACGGCCCTGGGAGCCAGGATGCGCTGAGAGAAGTGTGCTCTCCTGCTCAGCAAAGGCCTCTGTCAGTGGGAGGTGGAGCTCTGCCTCCAGGGGCTAAGGGTTGGGCTTAGATCAGGAGTGCGAGAGGACAGTCCCTTACAGGAGGGTCAGCATGGTTCACGCTTACACTGGGTGTCAGAATAGTTGACAAAATAAAGCACTGAGGGCTGGCGAGATAGGTCAGCAAACTAAGAAGCTGCTTTGGCAAGCACAGGGATTGCAGTTCGATCCCTAGCACCACGTGCCATGCCGACCCTGCCTCCGGGTGCGCTAAGCCAGCCACCGAATGGTGGCATGTGCCTGTAATCCCAACGCTGGGGAGGCTGAAAACAGGAGGATCACCACCAGTACGAGCTGCGTAGTGAGACCCTGTACCATGTACCAAATGCATGAAAAAAACAATAGCACTGAGCTCGAAGAGCTCTTGAGGTGACCCCAGGAGGCAACAAGCAGCTGGGGTCCAGGAGTTGAGTAGACCTGGGTTCTAACTCCGCTTTTCCTGCCAACTGTGTGGCCCCAAGCAAGTCACTAAGCCTCCCCAAGCCTGTCACTTCCTGTCTGAAGAGAAGGTGTGGCTGCTGCCTGTAGGCATCCGTGAGGACTGTGACAGGGCTTGAGGTTCAAGAGTGGCACCTGCCAGCCCTCGCCGTGCCTGCCGCACTCCATCTGCTGTCGTCCGGATCTTCATGCCCTACAGCAGGATGTCTCAGATGTGGTGAGGGCAGCCGCTGCTGGGGAGGCCGTCAGGCGGCGTGCAGGCATGGCGTGGTGAGCAGTCGGAGGCTGCTTCCCCAGGCCTGTCCCCTGCACCGAGTTCGGCTGTGCCTGTCTGTGCTGCCCAGGCTCCTCGCAGCTCTCTGGTCTGCAGGCTGCACCCAGCTCCACGCGTTAACATAGTCATCACTGTGGCTTTGCCTGTGAACAGTCTGTCCCACACTGGGGCATTTTTGCACAGGATAGAGGTCAAGGTCTGTATGACTTCTGGTAGGAAAAGCATGGTCTCACAGAAGTTACCGGTCTCGTCTGAGCTGAGTCTTTAGATCAGAAGAAGATGAGAAGGGAAATGAGTCTCTTAAAGAGCTGCACCTGCGTCCTGCACTCTGGCCTCTCCTCCAGCCTCCAAGTGGCTGCAGTCCTGACTTAGAGCCTCTGGGTTTCATATAAATATATATGTGTATTTGGTACAGGGTCTCACTACACAGCTTAGACTCATAGTGATCCTCCTGTTTCAGCCTCCCCAGCACTGGGATTACAGGTGTGTGCTACCACACGTGGTCTTGGTGGCCAGCTTGGCACACCCAGGGCAGGGCCAGTACCACATGTGGCACTGGGGTTGGAACACGGGTCTTTGTACTTGCCTAGGCAGGCGCTTGGACTACTCAGCTATTTGCACAGCCCCTGGGTTTATTTTGTGTATTTGTAATCAGATCTTTTCCTGACTGGCTGTTTCTACAAATCTCCTAATAATATTGTTTCCACTCCAGTGGAGGGAATCGGCATTGCATATGGCGGCTAAACTCCTTACCTGGAAAGCGGTCACCGTGACCCAGGGGATCAGAGGGATCCCACTCCAGTTCAGCTCCTAGCGCCAGGTGACAGTGCCTCCGCATCTTGTTCAGTGGTGTCCCCCACTTCATGTGGTCAGCAGACTCTCTGTCAAGGTGGTGCCATAGCCAGATTCTCCACAGATTCTCTGTGACGTTATTCTGCCCCAGCAGATTGGGAGCTTTCTGAGGATACCCTAAGGGGACTTGCTAAAATGGAGGAGAAACTCAACTTGAACAACTTTCTCTAAGTCCCGGGCCTAGGCTGGTGCTGGGCGCATAGTAAGCCCTCAATGATGCCGGCAGTCACAGTGGTGTTTGTTGTTGTCCTGCCCCCGTGTGGGACCTGGCAGGC
This sequence comes from Octodon degus, assembly GCF_000260255.1. Lineage (NCBI taxonomy): Eukaryota > Metazoa > Chordata > Mammalia > Rodentia > Octodontidae > Octodon > Octodon degus. The sequence continues at coordinate 3,229,113 of NW_004524633.1, forward strand.
AGGGTTTGTGTGTCCACTGCTTTGTGGGAATGCATGGGAGAAATGTCCTTCCGCTCCTGAGAAATGACATCACTGAACACAGGTGCAAGGAAGCAATCCCTGCAGAAGATGGGAGGTGGCAGATAAAGATGTTGCTGTGGAGGAAACACAGTCCGTGTCCTGTTGGTTTTCGCCTTCCTTCCTCCCCCTCCCATTGCTACCAGATGCTGCGGGCACCGTGTGTTTGCAGTTGCTGGCGTGTGGAGGGCGCTCAGTGGGCATTCAGGTGACCCTCTTGCCCTCAGCCTGCCAGGTGCTTACGTTGCCTGGACAGTGAGCTCCATGAGAAGAGGAGCCTTGCCCTCTGGGCCTCAGCTCCCTCCCCCGCCTCCGAGTCCCCGAGTCCCCAGGCCTCTCAGCGGCCTGTCGCCGTCCCTCTATTGCATGTGGGTTCTGTGGGTGGGCATTGTGCCGTGATGCTGTGTAGGGTTAATGTTCATGTGAAGACAGAGCATAGATTTCATGCACTTTTATCCTGGAAATTGAGTTAGGCAGAGGCTGGCTCGGGAAGGCCCTCGTAGGGCGGCGGCCTGGGTCCTCGTACGCTCTGTGCTCATTGAGGTCTTGGGAAATTTCTTGGGCATATCTGTGTCCGTCCCTCTCGCGTACAGGTCTGTGTGTATTTCTACATCTGTTTAGAATTTACAGGTAGAAGTAGGCAAGCATTTTTTCAATCAGATCAAAGAAGGTTAAATGCTTATAAATGACCTAATAATTCACTTTTTAGGAATCTGTGCTCCAAAATCAGCCTAAGATGTAGGCTATTATGTTTGGATAAAGTTATTAATAACAATCCTATTTACAGTACTAAGAAAACCTGGATACCAAATAAATGTCAGCAATGTGGTAATGATTACTTAAATTTGGTGGGTACGTAAAATATAATTTATGGTAAGGAGCCGTGTACAAGCATATTCTCATAATCCCAGCTCTTTAAAAAAGCAGTATGAAAGTCGAGGAAGTAACTTCAAGTGACAAAAATGCTAATCCCTGGATCATGGGATTAGGAAATGTTTTTTTATTCTCTGATATTTCTCTTTAGTTTTTTTCTTTTTGTGCAATGGGTATTGTATTTTTTTGAAAAAAGAAAATCTGTGTCTATAACCTTACATATTGCTCCTATACTGAGGATCAGAAATATCAGTGGCAGTGTCTTTGCTTCATGGGAAGTGGGCTGTGTGGAGAGTGGCGCGGGCCACGGCCTTCTGTCCCTGAGCTTGCTGTGTACACCCAGCCTTGCTGGGACCCACGTTCCCGGCCCCGTGACCACTGGACCATGCAGGTCTCTGCCGATGACCACAGCATGTCTAAGGCGCAGACATTCCCTCGACCCAGATTTGGTGTTTGCTGGAGGTGAAGGGAGATGCCTGGCCCTAATTCCTGAGGATGCTCGTCACGGGAGCCAGCACTCCAAGGGGCCACCTCCAGACAGCACCGTTGTTTACCCCACATAGCACCTTCCATGCCACTGCACCCAAATCCTCCCTTCTCTTGGCTCCCAGGGAGTTATGGGAGATGCTGTCTGTTGCGAGATGTTTGCACGCCCTGGAGTGTCTGTCCCGCCCCTTCAGTCCAGCGTCAGGTAAGGGCACAGTGGCTGGGGAGCCAGCCTTGCAGCGGGGCGGTGGAGGGTGTCCTCTGAGACACACTCCTGCGGCCACTGGTCAGCGAGTCCATCCCCTGGGAGCCATAGCAACCATCCAAAGCCTGTCTCAACGCAACATGACTTAATGGACGTCATCCCCATGGCTTCCCTGCCCCGGCAACTCTGCGTCCTTTGCCTCCATCCAATCTCACGGACGGCCCGGGCCAAGCCGTTTCCTTTCCCACACCCTCACAGAGGGTTGTGCTGCTGACCCTGCCTTGAACCCCTTCCCGCAGGGACAGCGCTCTTTCCACCCCCCCTCACCCCAGCCCCTCGTTCTTTTCTTCAGCCCTGCCTTGCTGTGTCCCTCCTGTCACCGCACCTCCTGCCTGACAGCCTCACTCCTCCTCCACGCCTCTCCTGCTTCCTTACACCGCGAAGCTCCTGCACCAGGCTGAGGCGCTCTCTGTCCTTTCCGTCCACACCCTACTCAGTTTTGCTTACAACTTTGTGCTGCGACAAGATATTGGCCCACGACCTGCCCCTCAAGTCCTCCTCCCCACCCCCCTCAGGTTACCCAGACCGGCGCCTTCGTTCTTCAGTCTTGATTCAGCCTCCCTTCCTCAAATCCCCATCTGGGTGCCCCCGCCTTCCAGCTGTCATGCACCCCCATGGCTGTGCTTAGGGCACTTCCTGGCCTGTGCCCCTCCCAGAAGACTCTGGACTTGATGATGACAGGGCTGTCACATTTTGTGTTCTAGAGTTCAGTCCCATGTTAAGCAATTGTTAATATATCTTGATGGAAAGAGAAAGAACTTTTGTTTCTTCAGATCAAGTGCATGTGGACGGGAAGTGTTACTTTGTGCTCCTGGTCCTTCCTTAATGCAGACTGGAAAGCACTCGCTCCCCTTGGGAAGCCCTGTGAGCCCTCAGGCTGCCTGGCCCCAGCTGGTCTCCTCCATCCTATCTCCGGGATCGGATGTGCCTGCACGCTGGGGCCAGCTGCGCCTAGGCGGAAACTCTGGGACAGTAATAAACGTACATGGCTGCTGTGTGAGACCGTGATCAGAGAGGGGCTGATGTCTAAGCCAGGATGGGCGCCTTCGCTGAGCGCCTGGAGGCCCCTCCTAGCTGCTTGACTGAATTATTCCTACTCTCCCAACCACTCCAAGAGCTAAATGTGATTATTCCCATTGTGCAGCTGAGAAAGCTGAGGCGGGGAGAAGTCGCAGCTTCCAGAACAGAGCAGAGATCTGCCAGGCGAGCTGCGAGTCGAGCCCTGCCCCTCTGGATGCGCTGGCTGGTGGAGTGCAGAGCAGACTCCGATCTCGGGCTCCGTGAGCCTAAGCCGCAGCTCCGCCATTGCCAGGGAAGTGGTGTTGGGCCTGCTGTTCAGCCCTCAGCCGTCACGCACCCACCTGGCACCAAGACGTGTGTCAGCCCTGGCCGCTGTACTCAAGGAGCCAACATATAGGCCACGCTTAGGATGCAGCTCAGCAGGCCGAAGCGTGTGGTCTGCACGCCTGCTTTTGTGATTTAATGTTTACTTGGTCCGGCATCCAGGTCCTCGGATTATCAGGGACCGGGGTGGCTTAGCCATTGCTGGAACTGTAGACATCTGCCAGTTCTTGCATTTCACTCTGGACTTTATTATGTAGAAAATGTGTCTATTACCAAGAAGATAAAAATAAATCATCTGCAAAACTTCACTTGAAAGGTTTCGTAAATCTTGCAAAGGCTGGGCTAAGTTTGGAGACTGCTGCTAGATGGGCGGAAGGGCTCTCGAGGTGGGCCGCTGGGCGGCAGGCCGGTGGCGGGGTGCTGGAACTGGGGTCTCCCCCCGCCCCCAGGTGTGTGCCGAGGGCCCAGCTGGCTCAGGACTATAAAGCCAGCGCTGGTCCCACTGTAGGCAGGGCCAGAGGCCAGACACGCGGGCCGCCGTCCGCGCCCGGAGCGAGCCCACTAACCACTCCGCCACTCCTGCCTGGCGTTGGCCTTGAAGTTTTCATCCTGCTCTCGGTGCGCTCAGCCCGTATGTCTCAAGGCCCGGACTGAACGCCGTTTCCTTCTCGAGGCATTTTCCTCACAGACTCCGCTTTCTGCCTTCCGTGTGTGCCGCCGACACTCCTCGCCTGGGCTCCCTTCACATTCGTCGCTTGGCAGTGAGGATCCCGAGCCCGGGGAGGGTAAGGGTTTCCCGCAGCCGCAGGGCCACGCCCCCCTGGTCCTTGCTGCTCTGCCCCCAGCAGCCGGCCGGCTCCTGGGAAGTCGGTGCGGAGCGGGGGCGTTTGACCTGTTGTGTTGCCCTGCAGAGCCCAGCACAGCTGGAAGCGCAGTACCTTTCTTTATTCATTCAACTCATGTTTATTAAGCTGATGAGGCATTAGGTCTCGGGCGCTGCGCTGAGCAAACACCAAAGAGAGCGAGAAGGGGGTGTGGCCATCGCTTTTTTTTAATCTCCCTTAGTGAGGGAGGTTGCCTGGGGTTCGCATCTTGAGCCCAGTCAGGGCAGACAGCCGACAACTGAGAGAGGGTAGGCTGGGATCCACAAGGAGCAGGGCCCTTGCTACCTGGACTCCACCCGTCTGACTCACGAAAGTGACCACCGCGCAAGCGCAGTTGCTGGTTGCCATGTAGGAGTGTGGGTCTTGTATTGAGAGATTTTCAAAATTCTCTGGAAATCTTGGAAACCCAGACTCTATTGCACAGTTCCTCAGTGTTGGCAACATGCAGTGGGCAGATGCTGAGCGTTGAGCTGCCCTGGGGGTGGGGTAGGCATCCTGCTCCTCCTCTTCCTCTTCCTCCCCATTTACCCGGATGTGGATCCAGGTCTCCCTGCCTGGAGACCTGACCTAGCTCTGCAGCAGTTGCCGCACCTCCGTGACCCCTTCCCTCCTGGCTCCCCCTTCTGCAGTGATGACTGCCCCATCTCCTCCCTCCTCAGTGACCCCCACACCGTTGCTAGATTCGCCTCTGTAATTCAGCTCCTGTTCCTTACCGTGATGAATGAGGGCACAGATGACAGGCCGAGGTCACTGGCTAAGATCAAAGGCTGTCCCTGGGGTGCCTGGGCTTATTTATGACCTAGCCACCTGGGGAAGCTCCACCCATGATAATGAGGGGCCCCCACCCCAGTCCTTGTTCCTAGTCCCAGTGGGAAGAGAGAGATTTGTAAAGCAGCTACCAGAGACCTCCGAAAGCTGGATCCATGACAACCCCTTGGGAATTTTCCTTCAGCTTCGTGATTTCCTGACTGCAGATTCATGGTGACCATTGTTTCAAATATTAGCACAAATCGTATTAGGTGATTCTTGTACCCGTGACCCCTGTGGTATAGGGTTCCTTGGACGTCGCCTCCTGGACCTCACCCAGATCCAGAAAGATGGGGCCCAGTAACACGATTTTACTGATAGTTTCAGGAGACTGTGGTGCGTGTGAAGATTTGGAACTTGTGACACCAGCGGTTTAATGATTACTGTGAACACAAATCCGGAGCATGCCTGGCTCCTAGCACCCAAGTGTAGAGCTTCTTTCCCCAAGTACAGAGTACAAATCATGTCTCCTGTGGTTCTTCCAGGGCCACTTGGGTGGATTTTTTGTTCTTTAACTTCCAGTTTTGTGCCTGATGTTCAAGCAGAACTCACGGGTTTAACCCGCTCCACTCAGAACTCCATGGGCGTCATTGCTTCCAGAGCCTCATGTGAAAGTCCATAGTGAGTCCCCATGAAGAAGAACTCGAAGGAGAGCAGCTCTGGTGTCAGCGCCCAGGAAGCAGGCTGGGGAGCACCGCGATGCACAAGGGCAGCAGCCGAGGGAGCGGCTGAGCAGCCGCATCTAGAGTCCAAGTCTCCCGGCTGGGGGCCCTAGGAAAATCACTTTGTCTCTGAGCCCCTGCTGCATTGCTGACAAAACAGAGATAATAAAGTCAGCTTTGCTGGACTCTGCCAAAAAGCAGGTGAGGAAAGATCAATAAAAGCTCACTTAACTTAATAAGCGGTCGGGACACACTGCTGGGTATGATGCCGCCCAAATCGCAAAGTGTTAGCGGAACACGCACCTTCCGCGTGGTCGCCACTTGGTCTTGCCTGCTGGGTGCTGCCAACACGCCGGCTCGTGTGCTCAGCCCACCTGCACACTGTCTTCGCTCCCTTTACCACTTAGTGTGAAGGGAAACCCTGAAATGAGGAAAGGGTGGAGCCGAGACCTGCTTGGCCTCTTGCTGTGACTTCTTGTGGGATATTCTGCCCTCTGAGCCTCTGTTTATAACTTGCAAAATGGGTTTGCACTCAAGGGCTTACAAGGTTTCTCCCAGCCCAGCCTTCTGCTTGAGTGAGAGCTCTTTTTTATTATCAGTAACAAATGGGGAACTGTTAGCGCAGATTAAATATTGTAAACCAAGAGTAGTAGCACAAACCTGTAATCCCAGCAGCCTGAGAGGCCGAGGCAGGAGGCTTACAGCTTTGAGTCCAGCTTGGGCAAATCAGTGACTTAGTAAAATGATGTGTGAAAAAATAAGGCCTGGGATGTAGCAGCGGGAAGGCCCGGCACTCCACCAGTGGCCAGGCTGCTGCTTGGCCTTTCTCCTTTTTTGGTGCCAATGGACAGTACAGTGAAGTGGCTGGGAAATGGAAGAGGAGGACGGAAGATACTTGAGCGAGGAGTCTGTGACCTGTGCAAGCTAAAACACCTCCCAGATGAATACTCGGGCCGAACTGGAAAGTACCAGTGAAGATAATGCTGTATGCCTTGTCATGGACCCTCACTGGCAGTGGACTAACAAGCACTGAGATGGAGCTGGGGCTGTCTCTTTCTTCCTGCCTTAGAAACAGCAATGAAATCTGCACTTTTAAAATGGAAGATCTTCAGTCCTTAGGAAAAAAAAAAAGTATGCAAAGCTAAGATGGTATAATTAGCTGCCAAGGCAGTTCTCTGAAACCCACTTTTCTTTGGGGTCAGCTGTCTCCCAGTGAAGCAGTTATGCAGAAACTTTTCTTTTTCATGCCCGGAAGTATAAAACTTAAAAAAATCATGGGATCGTGAAATCGCTGAACACACACGAAGCGGTGCCACAGTGTCCCTGCCCTGTGCCAAAGCAAATCTCAGCACGTTGTGTAACTCCTCCTCACCGTGGGATCCCACAGTGCTGGCTGGGGCTGATGCATGTGGCTGCCAGCCTTGCCCAGGGCAGGGGCAGTGGTGTCTTTTTGTGCGAGATACCTGCTCCTGGCACCCACAAGAGAGCATGTGCTCCAGCCCTGGCCAGGGTCCGGCACTCAGCCTGCGTGCAGGGCTGCTGAGGTACAGTCCACAGGCCGAAGGGTAAGTCACGGCTTGCAAGCGTCTGCACATTCATTTGGAAAGTATTTTTGATCGTTCTTTGGACCAATAGCACTGTGGGGAATTTGGAAAAATGTATTTTATATGGTTCCAAAAACAAAATATATAGTAGAGCTTTTGCCCTCAAGGAATTTACAGTTCTTCAGAGGCAGGATGTGCATTTGTACATAAATTATACATGTGAAAATTAGACACCCACGCAGGCCACTGCAGTGGAGCTGACAGGTGATGTCCCAGAGTGGGAGGCATGGAGAGGGACGACCCTGACCAGGAAGCACAGCAGGGACAGCCCAGCGTGGAGGCCCACGTGCTGCCCTCACAGCCCAGCGGCGCTCTGTAAGTCTGAATGTGACATCGGTGAGCTCACAAGCTCTGCATGTGTGGGCGGCCCATGCTGAAAATCTGAATCCTGGTATCGCCGCAGAAAAGGCGCAGAACCTGGAAGGTACTGCTTGGCTTACTGAACAGAAGCTACCTCTGTCTAGTCCAGTGCCCACATCATGACACCAACCACACACACGGTGTTGCTAGCAGGGTCCTGGAAGCCACTGCCAGCTTTCTGTCCCTTGAGAAGGTCTTAAGGTGAGGCCAGGGTGGGCTCTTCACTTCCCTGGCATTTCATTGTCATCTTAGTCTTCTCAGCCAGTGTTGGCTTATTGTTCATTAATATCTTAAAGAAAATGAGAATGGCATGTGTGTGACCATTGAGCCGCTCTGGAGGATGGCCCGGCTTCCCTGGGTTTCCTCATCAGTAGGGAAGACAGGATAGTAGTACTGACATCAGACGATTATTCTGAAGACCTGAAGGGCTTCATGGAAACCACTCAGCAGGAGGCAGGCACGGGGGATTCTCCTGATGTCTCACCATCTCCACACTGGCCAACTTGGCACCGCCACAGCAGAATACCTTAAGCAGTTGCCCTGTGGAGAGAGGTGGCGGTTTATTCAGCTCAGAGCTTTGGGTCTCAAGTCCAAGGTCAGGTGGCCTCATGTGTTTGGACCTCTGTTGAGGGTTCCCGATGGCAGTGGCAGGACTGTACAGCAAGACTGGGAGATGGAGACCCTACACCGCCCTGTGAGACCATGCCCCCTGAGCTCCCACCAAGGAAGCTGCAGCTCCTGTGGGTCCTCAGCACCTCCCGTCCTGCCCCCGGGGCCCCAGCCTTTCTATATTGTGCTGTGGAGACACTCGGGTCATGTGGAAACCATAGCTGTCTCGTCACCACCGAGGTCTCCCCAGCATCCATCCCCACCGCACATACCCCTCCACGCAGCCCTGCTTCTCTGAGGTTGTATAGCTGAGGTGCACATATCCATGCCCCAGGTGTTCTCCTCTATGGCAGAAATATTTGTGTCTTTCTTTCCGTGTGTTAGATCTTAAGAAATGTGTTTAGGTTCAGTTTCCCAAGAAATCATTGATTTTGTTGCTCTGCACAGATCTATACCTGTAGAGCCATCAGAGTCCTTGGTAACCCCTGCATTTTCCCAGCGGAAACCCTGAGTGCTAGCCGGGCTGTGCAGCCATCATTGCTGCCTGCTACCTTGTCTGTAGCCCAGCTGAGACTGAAACTAGAAATCTGATGAAATCCTTTGTGCTTGCATCCAGAGAGGGCTGAGGAAAGCAGTCGCTCGTAAGGTCTGTGGAGAAGCTGCTCAGTTAGATGCCCAGTGGGTGAGGCTTTGGGAAATCTTTTGCAGTCTTTATCACTGTGACAAAGAATGTCCTCTAACAGTGCAGTCATGGTGAATAAGGTCATGGAGTAATAAAGTCGTATGGATGTGGACCGTGAGCTGCATGGCGTAAGTAATCTTGGTTTCAAAAATAGTTGCACTTTCATTGGGCACCGACTGTGTGGTAGATCATTTGTATGCTTTTCTGTGGAAAGTTCAATGTGGGCAGGGACCACATTTATTCTGTAGATAATTCTGTCAGTAGTTCCCAGATATAATAGTTGGCACCTGGTAGACAGTCTGCAAATAATTGTAAAATGTTATAAAATGCTATGATTTGCTAGAACATTATGCCTTTTAGTACTAAAAGCTGGTATTATCTTAGGACCCGGAAATTTCACTCAGGGTATAGAAATCAAAGCAGTCTCTTTTGGTCCCACAAGGGTGCTTCTTGTGGGTGGTAGTTGGGCCCTGGGTGCTGGTCATATTAGAGTTCTCCGGAGAGGCAGCACACGTAGGATACGTGTTGAGGAACTGCTCACACCATGCGGAAGCTGGCATGTCTAGAAGCCACAGGGCGGGCCGGCGGGCCGGAGACCGGGCGGGAACCGCTGGTGCCATTCAAGCTGGAAGGCCAGCTGTCTGCTGGCAGAACTCGCTCTGCCACTGGGAGGTCTTTTGTTCCACTGAAGCCTTCAACTGATTGGACAAGGACCACCCACACAGAGGCAGTCTTCTTTCCTCAAGACCCATGCATTTCTCCCATAACCTCATCCAAAATCATCTTCACAAAAACATCTGGGCCCAGTGGCCCAGCCAAGTTTACATATGAAATTAACCATCACACCATTCCTGCAAGATGACACGGGTCGAGTGGAGTGGATGCAGACCCTGGGTGCTGCGGCAGCTGTGTGCCAAGAGGAAGGAGGTGGCAGGCTCCGAGCACTCCACAGAAGAGAAGTCCACGAAGGCGCTGCTTCCCGTGGGGCACTAGACCAGGAGTCAGCACCGAGGGAGATGCTCAGGGACTAGCAGCTGGGCCGGGATAAGCAGGCAGAGGAGAGAAGGGAGCCCAGCATGCCAGGAAGCACAGAAGAGGAGGGCATGAGCTGAAATGAGGGGCCAGCTCCCAGCCCTCTCCTGCACATACACCATGGGGTGCGGGAAGAGCAAGTCAGGTGACAGAGCTGAACTTTCACTGTCTCTTGAGGCTCTGATGTTGAAATAACTGAAGCCAGGGGCCTTGGGCCTCAGGCCTCAGAGTGGTATACATGTGGATATCAGCTGTGGGGTCCCAATGGACAGAGGATGACTGCTCTGCCCAGGAAGGGCGAAAGACAAAAGGCCAGCACTTGCAGGCTGAAGTAGTTAGAGGGGTAAAGTAGAGCGACTCTAGAGAATGAGGGTGACACGGGGTAGAGCGCTATGTTTGCAAGGTAGGAAGCTGCAGGAGATCCGCAGCACAGCGCCACCTAGGAAAGGGAAATTAAGCTGCCTCCCCTGGAAGCACGGCACATGTTTGCAGACCCTGCTAGCAAGGATAATGTGGAATGGCTGCGTCGGTAGGAGAGGGGAATGTGACTGAAAGAATCGATAGAGAAACAAATGAGAATAAATAGAAGAGTGAGGGGGCACTGCTTGTATATACAAGTGGTGTGATGTGCCAGCCACAGAGGAAAGCCAGTGAGCTGTTTTCTGTACCAAAGATGTACCGTAAACACAGCACACATGATGTTTCTGATCATGTGAACCAGGCAGCCAGAGCACCAGGGTTTGAGGAGGCAGCCTAAGGGGGCGAAGGTCTTGGCTGGTCCCGTGAGGGAACAAGAGGCCAAGAGCGTTTTGAGGCGCGCTTTTCTCCTCAGTTGCACTACAGGACCTCCCCCTGGAGAAGCACACACTCCTCCCCCTATGGTGATGTCAGACCTAGGTTGCTGTTGTGTTCTTCCCTGGTGACTGGAGGACTTTGCCAATACACCCTACATTCTGAGTTTGAGAGAGTAGTTCAGAAAAGTACTGCCATCGATCTTATACCTGGGATTGGCCAAAGGGTCTGAGGATGGCTCCGTGTGGAGGACAAGGCAGTTGTCAGCATGGGCCTGGGTGGACACAGACTCCATTCTCCATCACTTTCCTCTAGTGCTTGCCACTGTGTTGCAAAGCTACGGTTGATGTTGCTCTTAGAAAGTGAGGTTTAGCCAGAGGGGAGCGAAGGTGGCTCACCTGCCAGCTCTGGAGGCGAGGCAGGGATGCTTTGCCACACTAGTGCTGCGCACGTCTGCTCAGACACAGTCCTCCCATGACCCAGCCCTAGCCTGGCCTTCTGGGCACGGGCTGCAGTGACTGGCTCCGCTGACTGCACGGGGCACAGATGGGGCATGGGCTCGGGCTTAGTGGGAGAAAAACCAAACATTTGTTTGGGTCACTTATGCTGCCAGATTGGAGCAACAGAGTCAGCTTGCGGCAGTGAACAGTAACAGAACGTGTTGTGCATTCCCAAACCAAAAATTTGGAATCTAGAATACTTCAGCACTCCAAACTTTTTGCCCACCAGCAGGACGCCACAAGTGGAGAACTTCGCAGCTGACTCTCGGAGCCCAGGCCCATGTAGACGGAGGCGCACCACGTGCGCGTAGCACTGCCTTCAGCCCATGTGGGGAGCGTGGGCCTCGAGAAGCATGGGAGCTAGGTGTTAGGTTTGGGTACACTCCTACGGCAGAAGTCTCTTGACTCCGAAGCACTAGTGTCCCAAGCACTTCGGATGAGGGACCCTCAACCTGCAGCAGCAGTGGTAGCGCCCGCCCAGCCTTTGTTCCCTTCTCCGGAAGAGGCCCAGCCTGAGGCTGGAGCTCGTGGTCCCCATTGACCCTCATAGTGCTGTCTCACTGGTGAGAGACCAGAGCCACTAGTATTAAGCCTCTCAGCCAAGACAGAGGGGTTGACTGAAGTCCAAGAGTCTGTGTGTGTCACCTGTCCGTTGCTGTGACAAAATACCTGAGATAAACCACTTGAAGGAGGGAAGTTTGTGCTGGCTCGTGGGGTCAGGTTTCAGTCAGTGGGCAGCCAGCGGTGTAGCTCTGGGCCCAGAGGTGAGGCAGAAAGGCCATGGTGGAAGGGTGTGGTGTCCCAATGTCCCCTTCAAGGCCACACCCCTGTGACCTCACTGCCTTCCAAGAGGCCGTACTCTGAAAAGTCCCCCCACCTCCCAGTGGTGCCACAGGCTGTGGACCAAGCCCTCAGCCTGGCCTCTGCTCTGTCCTGAAGCTGACCTCCGGAGCTCCTACGGCCTCATTTGGGTTCTTTTTTTTTGTGTTACCAAGCAGGCAGTCACACCACTGAGCTGTATCACCGACCCCCTTATGGCCTCATTTGTCCTGAGCCTCCACGAAGGTCGAGGTAGAGGCCCTGAAAGGTTTCCTGGGGGTCTGAGCCATGCTCAGGTGGTGGGGGGGTGCCTGTCTTAAGGGCAGGGTCTCCTCATTGATCTTCTTTCCTCTCCCCTCCCACCCTTCCCCTCCTTCCTTTCCCTTCCTCTTCCCCTCCCTCCCCTTTCCCTCTCTTCCCCTCCCCTCTCCTCTCTTGCCTAGAGAGATTTCCTGTGCTGTCCTGTAAAAGCACTGTGGAGCAGGTGCTTCACCCAGCAGGCAGGGTGGGCGCAGAGCCTTTATCCTGTCAGGAGAGCCCCTGGAGAGACCCTCCTGGCCTGTGTGGAAGGAGGCCTGTGGGCGGAGGGCAAGGCCCCAGCCGGCCGGCTTGCTGCTTAGTGCTGGTGCAGACCTGGCTCCTGGCTGCCTGGGCTGTGCCCTTGTTTCCCAGCGCTGCTCGGAGATGCCTCCTTTTGGGGCCGCCCCCCTTGTGTCCCATGTCCTCCTGAGCTGTGAAGCCCACTTTGTCTGCTCTACTTTGTTCTCGTTGCTTTTCTTTGCGTCTTTCTCTTTGTCCTAATAGCTAGTAATAGTAAAAGTGAAAAATGTAAATAGTGGAAAAATCCATTACATAATGATATAACAGCTCTCCTAATTGGCGTCAGGTGGCATTCAGGTGCTTGTCCTACATCCTCCCATCAGATCTCAGGATCCCGGCAGACCACCGGCCCCAAAGGCAGGTGAAGAGGCACAAGGCTGCCAGGCTAAGAATGCACCGGGGTCGTGTGGTGGGGACACAAGGGCCAGGAGCCTTCCTCCCCGTTTGCCTTGCAGGTCCGGGATTTTTTCTCCCCGACCGCATCTCCTATAAAACGGAGCTGGTAATCCCAGTCGCTCTGCTTGCTTTGCAGGCCTGCGGTGAGGATCAAATGGGGCGGTAATTGGGAAAGCGCTTTGAAAATTGCCAAGCGCTATATAAATATATGGTATTATTCTAATGTATCACTGGCTACAAAAACAGTGCTCCGACACTGCGTTTAAGGGAAGACACAGCAGGCCATTATTCAATAAGATAACACCACATGCGCTCCTTTTATCATCCCAGGAATGTTTATGGAGTCCACAAAACCAAAGCCATTAAGAAAGTTTTGTTTTCTGGGCAGGCTCAGCAAACTTGGAGCCGACTCAAGAAGGGTCTGAACAGCCAGGAAGTTCAGTGGACGGAGAGCAGCGAGCGTCGGGGTGCGGCGCGCCCGCGCGACTCCAGAGGGACGGCTCAGCGCGCCGAGGGGGGCGCTCTGGGGGCGGGTGGGCATCCCGCGGGATACCGCGGAGGCGTGAGCGCGGTACAGAGCGAGGCAGAGGTGACAGCCCGCAGGGCAGTGTGCGCCCCGGCGGCGGCTCCTGGGCCCGGGGTTTCCAGGATAACGCGGACAGGTTGCTTCAACTTTCTCTGCCTCGGTTTTCTTACGGGTAAAAGTGAGAATAATAACCGCGCCGACCCAGGTATGCAACTGTGGCGAGCGCAGCTGTGGAGCGTTGATTAAGCACCTAGTATTGATGAGCAAGCCCCAGAAGAACGATGATCCCAAACCTACCTGAAGAAACCCAGGTTCTCCTGTGTGCCACATAGGATGCTCCCAGCTGCGCTGTTGCTGTCTCTCAACAACTATTAGAGATTTTATTGGGCAGGGGATGGTGGCACAGGCCTGTAATCCCTGCACTCTGGGAGGCAGAGGCAGGAGGATCTCAAGTTCAAGTCCAACTTGGGTAACATAGTAACTCAGTGAAAAGCTGTTTAAAAAAAAATTATAGAGGGCCAGAGATGTAGCTCAGTGAAAAGACAGATTTTGATGTTCACGGCTGTTAAATAGATGATAGATGGCTGGCTGGCTGGCTAGCTAGCTTATTGCCCCTACCTGTTTTACAGGTAGGGAAACTAAGGACCAGCACACTCTGGCATTCTGCAGGGCTCTCGTTAGTCTTTACCATTTCTCCGAACTACCAGAGCCTGATAGTCAGGTGTGAGTCCTCAGACCTCAGACTGACACTGAGAACAGGGAGGGCCAGGTGGTATTCTAGCCAAGCTTGTCCCCTCAGTGCACACAGCTGGGGACAACCTGGGGACGTGGAGACCTTAGCAGGCTTTTCAACTTTGTATAACTAATTAGTGACTGCTTTACTACCGAGGGTCCTTCTCTTTCCCTCGAGTAGCTTATAATACATGAGGGAGCTTTACATTTTAACAAACACTACACTGCTAAGGAAGAGAGATTTAAGTGGAGTGAAGAGAAGGTGACATGAGGGTCCCCGTGGAGGATGAGAGTACTTCCTGCAGGAGCTGAGCTGGGAGGAGGCCGGGGACAGGGCTTCTCTTCAGGCAGCTCTGGGCTGGATGTTCTGGCTTGGTCAGGAGGATGGGGCTGGAGTCTGCAGCCCTTCTGCAAGGGGCTCGCTTCCTGGGGTTGCGTCGGGGTGACCTCCCAGCCTGCACCCCAGCTCCCTTCAGCGCCTCGGCCTCCTCCCTTTTCCAAGCCGTGCCCAAGCACAGGCATGGCCTTCCAAAGGCAGCACCTCCAGCCCTTGATCTTGGCCTGTCACCTGCTGGCTGCCTGATTTTGAGCTGAAGCGGATCTGTCTGGCCCCATGGGCTACTGAATAACACTTCTGTGCTGGGTGATTGCAATGATTAAAAAAAAAAAAAAAGATGCAAATGCCCCGCACCCTTGGTCATTGCCAGTGTTGCTTCCTGCCCTGGTCCCGGGGGAGGCCGTGGACCCTCTCTAAACAGGCTGCAGTCCACTACTGGCTTCCCGTGTGCACATGCACTGTGTGCCCCGTAGTTCTGAGCACCACGGTGAGAGCTGCTGTTCCCCGTGCTGCACAGAATCGAGCTCACCTGTGTGGAGCTGCCCAGCTGAATGCCGGGAGGGGAGGGGCTTTCGGTGAGGTGGAATGCAGGAGGGAGCAGGGCGGCCCAAGGAGAGGCTGTTGAGGATGCTTTCTCTGGAAGGGCCCTCAGACTCCTCTGTGGTCATCATACTGGGGTCCTCTCCTCCGTGAACAGAGCCGGAGATCAGCGTTTATCTCCACCAACCGAGCCAAACCACCGCCAGTCACATTCAGAACTCACTGTCTGTCTGCCCTCGGAAGGGTCGTGCAGGGAATAGAATGAAATGCACAGGCAGCCACTGCTGTGTGAGCCAGGGCTGTCCCTGGTGTGTGCTCTGGTCTCCCCTGCGTCACTCGGGCGCGAGCTCGCCGCTCTTGCTGACCTCACGTGGGCTCACTGTGGTGTCAGAGCTGTGCTTCTGGCGCACCTTCCACCCCACGCCAAGGCTGGAAGGACCCACAGGGCCTTCCAAGGTGGGCTGTGGCTTGGGAGCAGGGAAGCCCGGGAGGGCGCGCTCTCCTGGATTGCGCTTAGAACCTGACCTACTGTGAATTTTCATGCTGGTGTTTCTCTTGGTTCTTTTCCATGTGCTGAATAGCTAAAAATGGACAGAAACAAAGTATGCAATCTGTTTGGTTTCTATAGCAACACATTATTTATGCAGCATTGTCAGCTCATTAGCTGTCTTACCTAAGTGACTTTTCCAAGGGATCAAGGACCCCTCACTCAGTGCCAAAAAGCATGCTGTCTGGTGCGGTCGGGCTGCTTGCTTCCCTGGGGTGGAGCTGTGCGGCTGTGCGGCTGGCGAGGCTTCTTCCTGGGCGCCGTCGTGAGCTGTGGCCAGCTGCCCGGTGCACGGTGGCTCGTGCCAGCTGCTGCTAGCGCTCTGTGCGCAGCTGGGTCTCCACTCTTCCTCTCTGGAGTATTTCTGGTTTATCTGTTTCCATCTCCTTTCCTGCTCTCGATTTGTTGTGTCTAGTGAGTCAGGCCTAGGAATCGGAGGACAGAGCTTGTGGAAAGCACATGTGAACCGGGTCTGAGAGGCCCTGGGAGCTTCCCTAGGGAGCAGGCTTGAGAGCGCTGTTGGAGTTTATTGGTTCGGGACAGAGCAGCCCTGGACATTACTTTGTCAAGCATTTCCTCATCCAGATTGCCATCTGATCCCAGGGCCCCATCGATGTTGATGGGAACCTCCAGCTCCAACTACCAGATCCCTTAAATGGGATCTTTTAAAAAAGATTGATTGATTGATTTGGTATAGGGTCTTGCTCTGCAGCTCTGACTCCAAGTGATCCTCCTGTCTCAGCCTCCCCAGTGCTGGCATTACAGGCTTGCACCACCATGCCTGGTTTCAGTGACCAGCATGGCATGGTGCGGGGCTGGCACAGAATGCGGTACTGCGAATCGAACCCAGGTCCTTGCACTTGCCATGCAGATACTTAGACCACCAAGCTATCAGCCCTTAAATGAGATTTTTATAAGCCATACAAAGGTTCAGCCAATCAAAAGAAAGAAGAAAGTTCATTCCACACACCTCGGTTGCTGCCAGATTCTGGGCTTGGCCAGGTTCTTGCCCTTGGGTGTGGGGAGCCTTGCTGTGCGTGACCCACTGAGATGGATGTGACCAGCCGCTTGTGCACTGGTGCAGATGAGGTCCTGGAGGGCCCTTTGGAGGGAAGGGGGCCTGCCTGCCCAAGGGAGGACACTCGCTCCGCCTCCTGCTCATCGTCTTGGACTCCTCTCCTGTCCTCATCCAGTAACGTGGTACCAGCTGCCTCCCTTGCCAAGATTTCAGCAGTGAGGAGACACACGAGGTCTGCAGTTGGCAGGGCGGCGGGGGGAGGGGCAGAGGCGCAGAAGTGGGCACCAGAGCAGAAGCATCCTGGAGTGAAGGGCAGAGTGGGATGAGATGCTGTGCTGCCCGTGCGTGGCTGGAGGCCAGGAAGGCCCCTGGTATTCCACTGAGGGTTCGACTCTGCCTCCTGGGCAGGAAAAACCCGGGAGGCTGTCAGACCCCTGAGGCCATGGGGGTCCCGTGACATGAGGCCTGCCTGTCAGGTTCCTCTCGTGCTGTCCTTTGACTCAGATTGCATCCATGTGCTCTGATCAGTGGTGCAGATTCTTGCCTTCCCGGAGGCGGCAGCAATCCTGCCTTAATTCACCCCATGCTTCGGCGGGGAGGACCGACGCCAGGGCTCCAGCGGGGCTCACGGAACAAAGTTCGCTTTGCCTTTGCCCCGTGCCTCAGCCCCCCTTGGCTGGAGCGCCTGCTTCTGGCTTGGTTAGCTATTTACATTCTGCTCATTCTCTATAAATTGTGCGCTATTAGCATGTGTGTCACACTGTGACCCAGTGTTGCACGGCTCCTCTGCGTGAGGCTATTCGTGCATTAGTCAACGTCAGCGGAAGTAAAATCGCAAATTGAGTGCAGACTATGTCCCGGCTGCGCGCCCCCTCCGCCCCGCTGAAACGGGCCCCTTGTTCTCAGGAGAGGCGCTGTGAAATGCAGTCTGTTTACATGAAGGAGACCTCTGTGTACTTAAGGCATAATTGTTTCAGGGCCTTCATTAATTCTTGAGCGGCAGGCACTAGATTTTCTTTTCTTGTATCTTTTCTGTAACAATGGCAGTCAGGGAGTTTCAAAAAATAACAAATTAGTCCTCATTAACGTGGAGCTGGAAGTGGTTTTCTGGTAATGCGCTTTAGCAACAGGGAGAGGAGCTGATTGTAAGTCAGCTGCAGGCCCTCACGGGTGGAGCCGGGCCTGGAGGCTGGTGTAAGAGGCAGTCTGCATTTTATGGAAAACCAAAACAACTTTTACTTCTGTAATTGATGAAGCGCTTATCTTGTCGTACAGATTTAAAGTTGGAAGTGCTGTCAGCGTTCACTTAATCCACACCCTTCTGGAATAGTAATCCCTTGTTCATGTCTGATGTGCGGATGCTCACGCCCTCTAGTACTTGCTTGAATACTTGTGGCCATGGGAAGCTCACTCGTTTAACACAATTTTTGGTTAAGTACAGATAACATAAAATTATCATTTTAACCATTTTTCGATGAATACTCGAGTGGCATTAACTGCATCTCAGGCGGTGTGCAGTCATCATTACCCTCCACCTCTGGGATTTTCCATTCCTCCCAAACTCTGTGTCCATTAAAAGCTCACCTCCCTCTGTCCCTGCCCACAGCCGCTGGCCGCCCCATTTCATTTGTCACCCAGGGAATCTGACACCACAGGTCTCTGGTGCAAGGCAAACTCATGACATTTGTGCTTTTGCAACTGGCTTATTGCAGTTGGTGTATGTGTTCAAGGCTCGTCCCTCTGGGTTTGTATGTGGGGGTTTTCTTCCGTTTTATGGGGGGCAGTCTTCCACTGCAGGACCCCGCCACGTCCTGTCTGTCTCTGCACCTGTCGGGATGCACGAAGGTCGCTGCCACCTTTGGGTGTCATGGTGTGCATGCTTATCCGAGTCTCTGCTTTCCCTTCTCTCAGGCATCAATCGCAGACTTGAGCTGCTTGGTCGTGTAGTGACTCCATGTTTAATTCTTCCTGGAAACGCCACATTGTTTCACATAGCAAATGCCACCAGGTCATATTCCCACCAGCCTTTTCCAATTTTTCCAGGGTTGCCAACACTTGTTACTTTCTGTTTTGTTTTGTGTTTTCTTAACTTTTAAAATAATACAGTGTAGGAATATACTTAAGTGTAAGCGCATGGGCTGGGCTTTGGAACCTGGCTGAGCTGCTGTGTGAATTTGAACAAGCTACTTAACAATCTCAGGGTTGTTTGGTTTTGTTGTAAAGTAAGACTAAGAAAGGCGATTGTATTAATCTTACATACTTATCTAGATGGAGTGTGGAAAGTCCTGGGAAAACGCTCCCTTCGGTGTCTGGAGGTGGCGGGCTGTCGGCGAATGCTGGCTCCTGGTGTCTTCGTGGTCAGGATTAGGCTGTCATATTTGGGCCACTCTGTTGGTTTTAGTTTATCTTTGTCAGGTTGAATTAAAGCTTGTGTAATAGTTGCCTTTACGCCATCAGTCTTGATCCTGTTCCTTATGGTGTCACGAGACAAACAAAAGCCCCTTTCCTCGTGTCCCCCATGTAGTGCTGGAAGGCGGCCACCATTTATTCATTTTCTCCTGCTTTGCAAACACTCTGGTGTCCTTGCAATGGCTTTCCAGTGTTGGAGTTTCTGGGTGCTTCTGGGGTGGAGCCAGTTCTGGGGGCGTCTGGCTCACGCCGGATGCCCATGCTTCTGCATTCCTCCCTCACAGTGACATCCATGGGGAAGAGCAGACGAGTGGGCCTCAGTGTGCCTCTGTCACCCTGGCTCTTCCTCCTGTCCCCTGTCCTTCCTCAGGGCTCAGTGCCTGGCGCGCTGGCTTTCATTCAGATGTGGGTCAGTGCCGAATCCTTTCAGCCTCTCCACCGTGCTCTTCCTCCCTAACTGTCCTCTCCTTAGAGCGACGAGTGACTGTGTGTACCCAAGCACCAAGCTCATGGCCCCCCAGCACCTGGGGGCATGGGCCTGTGCTCGATACTTAGACATGGAACCCCGTCTTCTGCCAGTCGGGCCCTCCCTGGGCGCTGGCTGCAGCCGCACCTCTCCTCTGCTGCACCCAAAGCTTTGCCGGGGGCAGGGCCGGCGGGAGGGCATTTTGGCTGGACCTTAAAGGAGCACTTTGAACTTGTGTCTTCAGACAGGAAAGCCTGGCAGGGCCTCACCCTGCCCCACCCTGTCCTATAATTCACTGAGTCTCCAACGCCAGGCTAAATTGCCAGTTCCAAATTTGCCCTTAGCAAGGTAAATACAGCGCCTTGGAAATGCACATGCTGTTTCTGAAAGTTCCCAAGTAGTTAAAAAAACTTCTGCATGTTTCTGATTTACATGCCGGACTCATCCCAACGCTTTTTCTTTATGAGCTCTTTGACATCCAAGAAGACTTTTCAGTTTTATTATGAACCTTTCACCTTTCAAAACAAAAACCCCAAACCACTTCTCCGGAGCAGCGACGTTATAATTTGTCAGAGATAAAATATTCACAGGCTGCTCTCTCCTGTCTCCTCGACTGTGTCTCAGCAAAGCTCCTTCCTGAGTGCTGTCCTCCCGAGCAGACACAGCATGCTGACAGCAGGAAAGGTAGAGGCCAGATCCCCTCCTCTCCTGCAAAACAAAGCAAAAAAGTGGAGGGCGGGAAGCGGACGTAACTCATTTTCTTGGCATCTTAAGAGGGTGCACAGGGCGCTCTAGTTCGAGGCACCAGTCCAGCTGAAGGGCGTGTTAGAGGATGCATGACATGAGGCCCTGTGCTCACTCAAGTGCTGGGGGACTCACCGCCGACGCGCAGGAGCTGCGGTGTGGGCCTTGTGACCGTCACTTTTAGCACCCAGAACGCTGAAGAACTGTTCATCTCTGGCTGATGGCTGTTTCAGGCATTTGGGGGTCACCAGAGTGCAGACATGCAGGGTTTATTTACAGAGTCAAGGCAAGTGGTCACCATTTAGTTTGCTTGTTTTCCGCATCTGCACGCGGACCGGTGTCACGCGACCGACCTAGTGCTGGCGTTGCAGTAGGCCTGCCTCCACACGGGCACTCAGCTAGGAGGTGAAGGCCTAGTTACAGTAAAACACACATTGCCAATAATACCTTCAAAATCCTCCCCCGGCTTCAAACACACTGATCTCCTTGTGCTTGCCACTTTCTGAAGCATCCTCAAAGTCCTCTGGCCCGAGTGTCTCTACAGGACAGAATGTCGCTCCCAAGTGCAGTCCAACAGAAAGGCGGCTCGTAAAGACATGACGCTGTGTCTTCGTCCACCTTTTACACTTGGTCTGGCCCCATGCTCTTGTGACTCTTTCCCAAAGTCAAAAAGACCATGAAAGGGAAAGGTTTTGGATCAGTTGATGGCACTGAGGCAGCCAGGACAGCACAACTAAAGACCTTCAGGAGAGAGGACGCCAGAGCTGCTGCAGGAAGGGGCCAGGACGGTGGGCGAGTGTGTGTTGGGGGGCGGGTTTTGAGGGCGATTAATGACACTGTGCCTTTTAGTGTAATAAGTTTTTAAAAATTTAAGCATGCACCATATTTTTTTCATTATATTTTACATATAAGGAATACATTCCAGGCCCTAGGATGGATGCCACAAACTGTCGATGGGACCAAACCCTAAATATGGTATTTTTTCTATGCATATATACTTATGATAATAGTAGAACAGTATGACGATGTGCTGTAATGAACATGCCAGTGTGCTCCTTCGCTTTCCGGATCTCCTCTGTGACGCAGTCTGACTCTTCTTGTGATGCGCAGGGTAACACGCTGGCCACGTCATGAGAAGAGGCCCACCTGGCCCCAGCCCAGGGGCTGCAAAGGGCAGCATGATAGCCAAGACATCGGCAGAATAACTCCCAGGCAGGTAGCATGTGCTGTGCGGAAACGCAGGCTAAAGGAAGGATTCACATCCATGGCAGAGGAGCGTGGAGTGTCGTTAGGATCTTGTCATACTGAGTTTGCAGTGTTGGAGTCGTTTGTTTTTGGAATCTTCCATTTAATATTTTAGGGCATGGTTGATGTCATGTAACTGAAACTTTGCAAAGTGAAACTACAGTTATGGCTGCTGCAGCTAGCAGTGGTGACAGCCAGCTTCGTGCAAGGTGGGGTGGGGTTGGGGAGGGTGGGGCGTCCCACACTCATGCACATGGCCTCCAGTGTCGTCCCTATCCAGCGTGGCTGAAGCTACTCAGCACAGCTGTCAGTGTTTTTGTTTTTTGCTTTTTCTGGAGGGTCCTTTGAGGTGGAAAAAGGAGGGTCTTCACAAATGAGATCATTGCTAACTCTTAGAAGTATCAGAGAGGCCGAGAGACTGCCACAAGAGAACTTCAGGGAAGAGTTTCTTTTCACACGTGTATTTTTGTGTTGTGAACTTTAAAAATAAATACCACCCTTGTGTGTGTCGAACAGTCTGTGACAGTGGCGGCGATCCCATTACGTGTGTACTGCAGAGGGCTATTTGTGTTATTGAAAGCGCTAACCCATTCGCCATCACTGTTCTGTAAGGTGACAGGTGACACGGTGGAGGGTGGAGCGAGCATCTGTGTAGTGGGGTTATTGTGTCCAGAGAGCTGGGCTCCTTCTGCCCACTTTCCCTAGGAAAGGCCTCGAGGAGCGATGGCTTCCCTGTAGCCACAGCGGAGCAGGGGAGAGAGGTTCAGGTTCCAGTCTTTGTGGTAGTGACACTTGGCACAGGACTCTGTGATCTCTGGTTTTGTTATTTCTGACACTTTGAAAAAATTTTTATGTGTGAAAATATATAAAGCTGCTTTGCTAACTCTAAGTGCTACGTGGAGTGCTGAGATGTAACTGTGTGCCGATTGGTGTCCTGGCGCTGGTGTCCTTCTCTTTTGCTGGCTTTGCCCCCTGCCTGCTCCCTACAGCGAGAGTCTGTGAGTCACTGGGGTGAGTCCCCACCTTGTGACCCATCTCCTCCTCTGCCACCCTGACAGTTAGGTCTAGAAAATACGAGAGTACAAAGATGAGAATTCAAAATAAGCAAAAATGAATGTGCACCAATGCACAGTGTGTCATTGTAATCTGCAGCCTCTTGGGGTAGAAAACCCTTCTGTGTATGCGGTGACAGCAGCTCCGGAGCCCTCAGAGCCCCGCTCAGGGTCAGCATCTTTGCAGGCCTGCCTCCTTCTAGCATGCTCTGCGGAGTGGCTCTTCCTGGGGTCCCGTAACACTTGAGAGCTCTTTTTTTGCCTTGTAATTCTCCCATGTTCCACTTGGAACAAAAATTTTAAGATATAAAATTTTAAGATATAAAAGTAGTAAAATGTACGCCTCTTTCTTAGCCTTGCCCTCCCACCAATTGTCTTTCTCAGGTGTAGACTCTGTCCATAAGTTTGGGGTGTCCCTTGTGCAGTAAGCACCTACATAGACCGAGTACCCACACATGTGACAATATTTATAAGTATTCCCATGTTGCGTGTGTGTGTACATGTCTAAGCAGACAGCACCACAAAAACAGCATTTGTTTTTCCGTATGTGCTAATTATTTCATCTGTATACTCTGTCAGTATCTCTCTGTTCTATCTGATGACATTTTGGTGAACATTACAAATCCACAAAGAGCTTCCTTTTCCTTTAGAACAGCTGCAGCTTGGCCTGTGGTGAGTTTCTGATGGCCATTATTTATTTAACCAGACCCCTGGTGATGGGCCGGTTATTTTGATAGTCTCCGATTGTTGACAATGCTGCCACTGAAATCCTATACTAGTGCTGTTCTGTGTGTCTTTGAGGGTGTCTGCCAGATTAAGTTCCTGTACGTGGAATTGCTGTTCACACTATGAATATTAGCTTTTACATTTTTCATAGATATTGCCAAGTTGTACTCATTTGTACTAGTATAAATATAAGGGTCCCCATTTCCTCAAATTCCTCTGGAATAAATCCTGTCTGTCCATCCATCCATCCATCCAGGGCTGGACAGGCTTCCCCTGTGTGGTCCGGCTGACCCTGCACTAAGAGTACAGGAACTGTAGCCTGGAACTCGCAGCGATCTTCCTGCGCCAGTTTCCCAAGTGCTGGGATTGCAGGTGTGCACTCGGGTGGCCGGCTTCTCGATATTTCTAGTATGACTGGGGGGACTGATGTCTCATTTTAAGCTTTCGCGTGCATTTCTTCTCAGGGGACTCGTGTTTCCTTGTGCTTCTGGCCACTTACGTTTCCTTCTATGCAAGTTGCCCGCCCACATCCTTTGCCGCTTCTCTGCTGAATTCTTGGATTTCTTTCTTTCTTGCTCATCTTTCTTGCTCATCGAGCTTTTGCCCGCTGTCTTCTGGCAGCCAGACCTTTGCCTGCAGGACCATGAGGATTTTTCTTCCAGTCTGCCCTTCTCAT
This sequence comes from Octodon degus, assembly GCF_000260255.1. Lineage (NCBI taxonomy): Eukaryota > Metazoa > Chordata > Mammalia > Rodentia > Octodontidae > Octodon > Octodon degus. The sequence goes on from NW_004524633.1 coordinate 3,252,903, forward strand.
GACCTGCGCTTTTCTCCTTGTAGAGCCTTCTGAACACGTCCGGCCTACCACCCTTTGGCACTGGGATTTTGTGGTGGAGTTAAGAAGCCTTTCCCACTGCAGGGTTATGGAATGATTCTCTCCCGCAGGCCAGGGAGAGGATCACTTGCCTGCTGAGCCTGGTGAAGCACTTGTCAGGCAAGATGTGGCCCGCACAGGGGGAAAGGCCAGCCGGTGCGGGGTCCTCCCAGCTGTGGCCTCACGGGGCTGCGCCTGTGCTCACGGGAGGGGCAGCCAAGCAGACCCTTCAGTGTGGTTTGCTTTCCTCCAGTCCCCACTGGAAATCCCCAAGTGCCTCGGTCAGCCCTGACAGGAGGTGGGCGGCCGCCCTCCACTTGAGGACAGTCCTCACTGCTCTGGGCATAGTCAGTCTGAAGAGCAGTCTTCTGTCAGCTTGAGATCAAATTCCCAGTCTTGGGAGACGACATCGTGAGCATCAGGCTGCCCCATCCATCACGCACGGTGGCAGTGGCCGTTCCCGGTCACTGCAGCTGACTGCAAGATGCTACTGTGTGAGGCTATGGGAGCGGGAGGAACTCTGGAAGCGGGCCTTGTGTTTCTGTGATAAGTTCCCAGGCCGCGTGCACCTGGGTGGCTCGGAACCACAGGCAGAGGTGCGTGGCATTCCCAGGGAGATGCCACCACCAGGAGCCAGTCTGGCTGTGTCCATCAGATTCCAACATCAAAATGACCTTGGTGCATCAGTGGCTGGCGGAAAGGAAGAGTCACAAAAAAGAGAAGGAGGAGATTCTTTCCCTGTCTAATAGCAGCATGAAAGAAAGACGTTTTGGGGGAGGCAGTGGCCAGACCACCACGTCTGAAGCACTTGCTCATGGTGAAGGCTTGCCTACGCACCTGGGGTCAGGAGAGCTCCAGCGTGAGCAGCCACAGGCATCTCTGTGTGTCACCGCCCAGCTGGGAGTGGGATTGCTTGTTCATTTGGCTTTGCCTTTCGTTTCTGTGACTTACTTCCGAGTGCACAAGAACATCTGGAATCTGGTCCACTGAGTGGAAAGACTAAGAGCTCTGGCTACAGAAGGACTGGACTCAGGTCCTGACTTCATTGCTCCATGGCTTCCATCTGGCCCTGACCTCCTTGGGGCCTGCAGGTTCTCATCTCTCAGTGGGCAGTGCCCGCGAATGATTTTATGTAACAAACCACCCGGGAATGTCGTGGCTTAGAACAGCAAGCGTTTATTAGCTTGTGAGTCAGCGGTGCAATGGTTTTCCAGTCAGCACCAAGCCAGGCTCATGGGGCAGAGCAAGTCACAAAGCAAGTCCAGATTCGATGGTGGAAAAACAGACACCGTCTCTTCACTGGCCACCGGTGTGCAAAAGGGTGCGAATGCAGAGGAATCATAGCCACTGTACAGTCGACCGCCCCGCCTTAGCCACTTTACCATTGACCACCCCACCTTAGTACAATAAACGTGCTCATCACGGAAAGTGTAGCTGTGTCCCACCCCGGCATCCAGAAGACATGGGTTGAAGGCCTACTGTGTGTCTGATGAAGGCCAAATCTGTGAATAATGTAGAGAGAAGTGCAAGGTCATCCCCAGCCTTGAGGGGATTCAATCTCAGTAAGAAACACGGGGCTTAGGCAACCTTAGGTCACTCTACGAAGTGTATATTTAAGGGAGGAACAGATAGAATAATAAGGGATTCAGGGGAGAGAGCGAGAGCAAGAGCGAGAGAGAGAGAGCGCACTGAAACGAAGGCTGTAGAGTTCTGGTAATGTTTCCCTCTATTTAATTCTAATTATTGATTTCCCCAGGCTATCAATAATGACATAGTGCAGGAAACCGAATCCAGACAGATGCGGCATTTTAAACTGGAGCAATTTGAGGCGAATTACATATTTGAAAATTGCCCTCCATCTAGATTCTGCACGCCCAGGCTAATGTGGCTGGGGAAAACCTTCTTACCATCTTGCAGGATAATAGTAATCCTCCTAAATTTACCTCTCTGATTAAAATAATTTTCACTAGTCCAGGAGACCCTCAATCCCATTTTCTTAAACTCCTGATTTCTAGGGACAGCCAGAAGGTACAAATTAGACTCAGTAGCCTCACCCCTGAAGAGCGGCTCTTTTCCTCCTCACACTTTGGGACTCGGAGCCGGTTGGATTCAGAGCGTGCGCTAGCACGTCAGGGACAAACCCACCCATAAGCTGCGCCGGGGGCCTCAGCTGCAGTGTAGCAGGCTGGCCAAATGTACGGAGGCTCAGGGGCCTGAACACCTTTTTCTGGCAGCAGGTGACATGTTAGGGACTGCAGGCAAGCTCTTTACCCAAGTCTGGGTGTCTTCAAACCCAACCAGGGTGCGACTATTCTGGGCCTTGATCTCTCACAGGAGTCCTGAGCTAATAATGTCTGCTTTGTGTACTGGCCTCCTTGAAAGGCAAAACACTCCCTAATACTAGGCACTTGCGGGGCGGGAAGGTGCTCGGGATCTTAATAGCCTTCTCCACCCCTCCAAGGGGGGCTTTTCTTTGTAACTGTGCTAAGTGTTTGAAAACCAAGGCTGAAAAAAGATTTGTTTCCCCAGCTCTGCCTCGGGTGGGACGAGTACACCCTTGTGGCCGCCGTGGCCCAGCTGGCCTGTGCGCAAGGGGCTCTGCCGGGATCCCGGCCGCTTAGACGCGGTGCAAGCCATCCTGCCCGCCCTTGGCGGGAGCTTACGTTTCTATCTAAAATCTGTTTGGATGAATCAGTGATCGATCAAGCAAGAAACCCTTCAAGGTAAACGTAAGCGTCTGGCTTGGCAGGCATTCCAGAGCTCCCGCTTCCTGCCTGGGTCACCGCTCACCGAGCTGTCTCAGCGTCACTGTTACTGCTTATGTCTTCCACTCTCTTTCCCTGAGTTTCACCTCAGCTCATGTAAACTCTTGACGTTTGATTGTTTGTTTGTTTGAGACAAGGTCTCTGTAGTTCAGGCTGGTCTTGAACTCACAGCACTCTGCCTGCCACAGCCTCCCGGGCACTGGCATTACAGACGTGTGTCACTCTTAGTGCTTTAAACTTTTATTTTCTTATTTTTGCAGGCGTGTCATTATTTGTGTTTCACTCCTTTGGGGGTTTGTGGAGAACCAGTGCTGGACTGCAAGTGATGTAAGACTCACCCAGGGGTATTTAATTGCTCAGCGATCCCAGGGGTCTAAGAATCTACATTTGTTTAAGCTGCTCACCAGCTGGATCTGGGAGCCACGGCGTTAAGCCTCCTCTAGGCTGCCTCTCCTATGGTGGGAAGAGCACCTACCAGGGATCGAGCTTGGGTGCTGCTGCTGAGGTGCCAAGCCCCTCCCAGCGTTCCCCCAGCTCCCCTCAGAGCCGTGCTACGAGGTGACAGCTGTCACGCCCACTGTACAAGTGAGCACTGAGGGTGAGGGGGTGTTTTCTGCCCGAGGTCATAAGCTAGTAAGTGGCAGAGCCAGGCCCTGAGATTGTCCAGCAGCCAGGCTGGCCCTGTGTGTCCATGCTAGGACTGTCCAGAAGTCAGAAAGCATGCAAGGCGCGTCAGGCAGGACACTGCCCTCAAGGAATCTAGTAGTACTGCTGAGAATGAACGGAGGAACACTTATTCTGTAACAGCCAAAGGAACATAAAGTGGAAAGTAGAAAAGTAGAGTAAATCCAAGGGTTTTTTGTCTCTCAGTCGTGAATTGAATATTGATGAATTAGCAGGTTTGTTTTCTTTTCCAGGTCGATTGCAGGGCTGCTCTGCTATAGTCTAAGCGTGGTGTGAAACAGAAGCCCTCTGTGTGAGCTTCCAACGTTAGAAAGATTTAATTCATGTCAGAATCACACTCTTTCAGGGAGATGGGGTTTTGCATAGGGGTCGAGGGACCAGCTCATTGGTCAGCTTGCCCAGCACACTAGAATACTGGATTTGAGCCCCAGCACACACATACAAATTTCATGGAGATAGGAGGTGTTTCATCATTGGTCTCTGCTCCAGGAACCTGGAGCAGAAAGCATTTAAACTTTGCATAGTCCCCCAGTGAATGGGCAATTACTTCCTCTTTGAGGGCCACGTGTAAATTGGAAAAGTGAAAGGGACTGAAATTTAGAGCCTCTTAGCCACATCCTGTTAGCCTAACCCTCACTCGCAGCAGATGCCGAGCGAGCGTTGCTCGGAGATACAGGCACAAAAGGCTCAGTCTTGGCTGGAGAACTGGCTGAAGACTTTTGCAGAGCAGCAGGCTGACTACTAGAATCGCGAGCCGCGGTGCTTCTTGGGTGGGGTGAGTTCCTGGGTACCTGAGCTGTGCGGGCAAGGGCGGTTGTGCAGCCGGGACGCCCTCCCAGGCATCTCCTAGGGTGACGAGCTCCCCATGAGGTCTCAGCTTACTGCTCACGTGTGGGAAGCCCTGTGTCACTCAAAGGGGAGGTCCAGTTGTCCAGGCTCCTGTGTCCTCTAAACATCTGGCCTGCTGTGGAGCACATGGGGCCCAGCACCAAGCTGGGTCAGGACAGGGTCCTGCAGGACCCTGTTGTCCCGGCAGTGACTCCCACCCACCGTTTTCGTTCTTGGATTGCTCCTCTGCGTCCCTGCCAGACAGCGGGCTCTGTGGAATACGAAAGGTCTTGAGCTTGCCCTGTCCCCAGCGGCTAACAAGTTCAGCTGGTCCCGAGCAGAGCAGGTGTCACTGGGGATGAACAGATGGGTCAGTGACCGAGCCAGCACAAGGAGCGCGTTAGAGCCCAGGTGAACAGAGGGGATCTTGACAGCTCCTTCTGACCATCTCCTTTCCAAATTGCTGCTGTGTTCTGTGGGGCACCCGTGCAGCGCAGCTTCGCTCATTGTGTGGGAGGCTTAGCCAAGGCCCTGCTGATCCCAGAGGCGGCAGAGTCTCAGGCTGTGATGGAGGGGAAGGAAGGGAGGCCTCTTTTTTGTTCCTTTTTTATTCTGAACGACTGATGGTGTTGAACTGGCCAGAGAACTTTGCTAGGCGCTCAGCTTTTAGCGTCAGAGTACGGAATGTGGAATGAGCTGCAGGTGGGCTAAACGGGAGTGGCAAACACCTGAGACTGAGACAGGTGCCCCAGAGGATGGGGGAAAAGGGGATGCCCAGGAGGCTCTTGGGAGGGAAGTGCGGGCTGGGAGGGCGGCTGTGTGACAGCCCAAAGAAGTGTGCAGTGGTAGAGGTCATCAGAAGCCCCAGGTGAGAAGGGTCTGCAGCAACTGAGAGGAAGGGAAACCAAACCTCTCCAGGGAGATGAGCCCTAAGTGGTGCTGAACATTTCCCAGCTGACTCTGATGTCAGGCGCAGCTCATTCTGGGGCACTGCCCATCCACTGGGCACCCGGCAGCACCAGGGGCCAGTGGAGGCTGTGAGTTTTGGGCCCCTGGCCTGGGACTTTTTCCTGGGGAGGATCCAGGTTTGTATCATGGTAGTATTTCTCTTAGGACTCTGTAATATCCTGGAGGAGGTCCTGCCTCCTTGGTAACTGGCTGGTTTTCTTAGTCTTTTAGAAAAAAAATAATAAAAATAAAAAAATTCCAAAGAACTGGAAGTCCCAGAATTGGCAAAATTGCTGTTGCTGAAATTGAATGAACCCGTTACCGAATGATTTGCACTCCTGTGCCAGTCTTTCTAATGCGCAGGCCCTGGGCCCCTTCCCTGAGGTCTCTGCACACCCTCTGCCCAGCTGCATGTGTTGGGTGGGCTTCGAGGAACATGGGGAGCTTCCCCTCCCTGGAAGACAGGTTGGCTCTGGCCAGGGAGCCTTGGGAGGACAGGGTTCAGCACTTTCTACTGTCTGCCCAGCCCTGGCGAGGGCCCCGTTCTATCTTAGAGCCACTGTGACTTTGCAAAGCCACCTGACCACTGCAGGCCTCACTCTCTTCATCTGTAAAGACAATGCTGTAGCACAATTTTAAAGAAAAGTATCATTTTGTGAGCACGGCGAGTTCCACACCCAAGTAAGGGGCATAAGCGTATGGAGTTGCTGCACTGAAGGGAGGTCAGATGTGAGCCCTACACCACGGTTTATGCCCAGACTCCTGCTCTGCGCCCCGTGCAGCGCTCCACGCGATCCTGTGGACAGAGTGCCCTGCGCAGGTCCAGCCCTCAGGCCGCTTGCAAGTACAAGGTGCTCGGCTCAGGGACTCGTTCAGAGTGGTGTTGCTCACCTCCTGCTTCTTCACAAGAGTCTCTTCATCCTGTGCTCCTGGTGCGGCTGGCATCTCTGCCTGCCCACTGCTGAGACGAGCCACTGTCCCTTGGGAGTGCAGACTTCTTCTCTGTCTCTGTCTCTCTGTCTCTCTCTGTGTCTGTCTGTCTGTCTGACTCTCTCTCTCTCTCCTTCCTTCCTTCCTAATAGCACTTCCACTATTGAGGCTTAAATACCCAAACCCTCTGGCTCACAGAACCATCAGGAAAACTGAGGCTCATGGCTCCTGTTGATCGAGCCAGGAGAAGAGCTGCTTTGGGCCGTGCTGCTGTCCAGCGGAGGGTGGAGAAGATGAAGGCTGCGGTTTTCTAAAACACATTTGATTTGCTTA
>NW_004524633.1:3270380-3282531 GCF_000260255.1 Octodon degus
CCACATGGTAAAAACACTTCAAGATGTGAGAGAGGGCTGTTCCTGGGCTTCCTGGCTGTGTCTAGTGGATCTTGTTTAGGGGATTCGGTCCAGCTTGAGCCAGGACTGATCAGGGTCTGGTGACCTTTCAAGAAGAGTGTTTGTGGTCTTGCTGGGTGCCAATCAGAGCACCTGAGGCCCTGGAGTTGCCTTATGGACAGAGTCAGCTCCCCTCTGCACAAGGGGTGCAGGATCCCGTCCCAAAGTTGCTGCTTAGCATGAGCCCTGCCCCACCGTGTGCCAGGTACTGGCCCCTTTGAGAGCTTCTGTGTTCCCTCGTAGTCAATCAGCATGCTCAAAACCCTGCCTCTCCAGGCCTGATCCTTCGCAGTCCCCTCTGGGTCCCCTGCATGTCTCTACCAGAGTTCCACTTTCGCCTCCTGAGCTTCTGCTCTGGGTTGTCCTTCTCCACGGAGACCGTGTTCCATCTTCTCCAGCTCAGCAGAGTATTTTTTCCCTCATGACTGATCGTAAACATTTTATGTCACAAACATGAGCTACAAATAATATGAACAATCACAATGAAGATGAGGAGAGGGGATCGACAGACGACGGAGGGAGGTGGCTAGATGGAAGGGGTATAAAAGAGAAGCAGATGATGTTGTGTACATCCACCTGCACTCCCAAGATGGATGGAGACTCCATGTATTGTGAAGATGTACTAATAAAACAAGAGTTTTTTTTACAAGGCAGCGCAAATCTTGTGCTCAGCAGGAAGTGGCCCACCCTCCGCAGCAAGTCCCCAAGCCCTTGTGTGCTCTGCCCTCGGCACACTGTATCGTATGGGCCACCTCTCCTCAAGCGCACAAGTTCCTTGATGGTAGAATTTTCATCTGGTTTTCTTTCCCTTTTTCTTTTTTTTTGGTCTCAATCACAAAATGTCCCAGACTCTTGTCCTCACTCCAGCTGTGTGGGCTGGCAGACTGCATCTGCCTGTACAAGGGAATGCAGCCTCAATCCGTGCTTTGCTGAGGCACCCCGGGGGTCCGAGGTCACTTTGTGTGACCACTGTCTTGTCTTCTCTTAGATGCCCTGGGCGCCAAGTCCCCTCTGAGCAGACCTCCCTTTGGTTTATGAAACTCCAGTGCCCACAGTTATTTTGCTGGTTATGCTCAATTATGCAGGATGAAGGGAGATATCTTTTCACCTTAAATCAAAGAACATTTGTCATAATTATTTCTGTTGTCAAATGTGACCTGAAAGTTCTTTTGCTAATGAAGGATTAACACAGGGATTTGTGTTATTCCTGTCCATCTCAGGAACCAAGTAAAATGCCTGGGAGGCAGTAGACTTTTAGCAAGTATTTATGGAATTTTTTTTTTTTTTAATGGAAGAAAGGAAATAAGTTAACTGTTTGTTCCACGTCAGGCCTTGTGCAAGGTGCTGTCCATGTGTAAATTCAGCTGCAGCTCCTTTTGGCACCAGCAGGAAATTCTATCCCTCCATTCGGAGCATTATTGATCGGCTCTGGTCAGAGATATGGAAGGGCGCCGGTGTGTGTCACCAAGTCAGCAAAGCTGCTGGGCCCAGATCAGCCCGCCACACTGGGAAGTGCTACCCAGCCAGTGGTTTTAATTAGCAGGGGGGCTGTGAGGGCTAGATGAAGCAGCCCCAAAGGCCTTTCCTTGTCAGCTCGGTCTTTGAGAGAGGGCCTGTCTGGCTTCCTTACCTGCCAGGAGGTTATAGGAGGCTGGTCTTTAATTCCCGCTTAGAAGCAGACAAAGCTGCTAATTTGCTTATTTGTGCACTGAGCCTATCCTTCTTGATTCCTCCGCTGATCTGAGTGCAGTTCAAAGAATTAGGATCTGTAGATCCTTCTTACGAGCTTCCTGCTCCCCGTGAACTAAGGATCTCTTGTCAACCTGCTACCCAAGTGCTGACCAAGGCCTTTCGTCACACCAAGAGGCTGCACTTTTGGGGAACGTTCTCCCCAGTCCCAGAAAGCTGCTCATGGAAGTAACAGATGCGCTGTCCGGCAGGTGTGGACAAAGAGAAGCCTGGGTTCGAGGAGTGAAAAATAAGCTCAGCGCTCCCGCAGCAACCTCCAACGAGGAGGCACTTACAGCGAAAGGTCCTGGAAAACATGGCAAGTGTGAGGCTTCCAGGGCGCAGCAGTGGCAGCTGCCACCGACAGGACCCCATGCCCGGCAGTGAGAAACGCCCAGGACGAAGTACGGGAGACTGCTGAGGCTGTGCGGTGGAATCTCTGCCATGCTGGGTGCCGGGATCGTCCACAAGGCCTCAAGCAGCAACCTCTGCAGTGTGGCGGTGTGGGGCTGGGGCTCTCGCCATGTGCCAGGCCAGCTGCAAGCCCAAAAGATAGCGCCAAAACTTGGTTAAACTCTGAGACTCCAACAGGGCTGACCAGCTCATAAAAATGTCTCAGCCTCCCAGTGTGTGAGGGTCTCTCTCCCACCAAAAGCAAGATTAAAAAAAAAATCAACACTAATAACACTGGAAAAGTCCTGTGAGTTTTAAGTTTACTTTTAAAATTTATAATGGATGACGGAGTAGGGAGGCACCATCGGCAGACAAATAGAGGGAGGAGTGCGCTGGAGGGTAACAGCAGCGGGCCAGCTCGAGGGACCACAGGATGCTTCTTGGCGACAGAAACTCTGCAGTTGACAGAGACTACTGTGGCCCTTAAAAAGTCATCAGGTGAGTTAAACAGTAGATGAACTCAGCTGAAGAGAAACAGTGAGCAGGAAGAGTGAGAGGCTAGGTGGGTCTGAGAAGTGGCTCCAGCTAAGGTTAGAATCCTCACTCCACTGCTTGTTTCTCATGTGACTTCCAGCAAGGGACCCAACCAGTCTTTGCTTCGTGCTTCTCATTTGTAAGGTGGAATAAAAAATGGTACTGTCTTATCTGATTGTGAAGATTCATCAGGCCGGCAAATCTGATAAGCACCAGAGTAAGACGTGGCATTGGTTGGGGCGAATGCGCTCATTACCTTAGGCTTGAGGGTAAAAGCTGCGGGCGCTCCGTAGTCTGGACGTGGCCGTGCTGTAGAGTTGGGGTGGCGGTGGCACGCCCAGCCCGGGTGGGCAGCTGTGCACGCCGGCCTTCCACAGCTTGTGCACCCATGCAAGTTACACCTTAGCTGGGTCAACAGAGTCTGCCGCGGTCTGGCCCCTGCCCGCTCCTCACAGCCCTCCCCTCGCTCTCGTTCTTTGTATTCCCTTTGTTTCAACCACCTGTGTCTGTTTCCCTGAGTGTAATGCCTCTTCCCAGTCCTTGTGCTTTGTGGTGCCAATTCTGCTGCCTGGTCTTTCATTCTCCATGTGATCCCAGGAGATCTTTACAGGAAGCTGGGTGCCTCTCTCGGAGAAAGGACTGGATATTGGGTCTAGAGGAAGAAGAATGTGAGAGAGCCTACGACTTAAACTACTAATGAGGTCAATAGCCAATAGTTGCCTATTCTCCTAATCTAGATGGGGGGGGTATTTTTGCCCTTGTTTGATTTTTGGCTTTTACATAAAGCGCTGCCCTTCTTGACTAGCTCAGAGCTTTACGCATGGTAGGGTCATGTGTAGGTCCTGTGAGAGCCCTGAGCTCACCACAGTGCCGAGCTTCCTTTGTACCTATGCATGTGGCATTTGCGTCTTCGTGTAGGGTGTCTTCCTCACTGAGCAGCATGTCTGTGGCGCTGTCTGTGTGGTGATGGGACAGTACTCCCTGTCCTGCATAACAGATACAGCCTGGACTCAGCCCAGCTCACACCTTCCCTCTGCACTTGGGCCCTGACCGAGCACTCCAGTCCCGGAGTAGTTGCTTCTGTGAGCCCACTGTGGAACTTGGTTTATTCTTGACCCACAGCTGTTCACCTCAGTGGTACTGACCCTGAGCCGCCCAGTAGAGTAGCTGGGTCCCTTTGCTCGGCTCCTCACAGTGGATTCATGGAGGCGGTGGCAGGGTGGGGATGGTGTGGCGGGCTGACCAACCTCCTGGCCTGGGTTTCTGACAGCTCCTGCAGCCTTGTGTTCTGTCTTCAGAACTACTAGTGGGCAGGAAGAGTTACTTTTGGAACTTCTGGGGCACCCATGCGGTATTCAGACCCCCAGGTCCAGCAGATTTGGGCCTTGAGTGAGGTCCTAATGGTAGTAGCATCATTTTCTTTATTATTTTTTTTGGGGGGGGCAGAACCAGGGATTGAACTAAGGCCCTTGCGCTTGCCAGGGAAGCTCTTATTCCACTGAGCCATCTCCCCAGCCCCACATAATTTTCTTTAAATGCGGTCTCTTTACCTTTATCAACTCCCAAAGGCTGGGAGCCTCTGCAGCTTCCTGTAGGGGATGGGAAAGGTGATGCCCGCCTTGGGGGTCAGAGTAGGGGTTGTAGACAGAGAGGTGCTGCCCAGAGCTGTAGGCGCCACCCAGAGCTCTCTTGCCCTGCTCACATCTGCCTCTGATCCCAAGGGGAGGCTGCTGGGTGCGGTGAGCAGCAGGCCAGGGTGAGACGGCAGTCCCAGCTCAGCTCAGCCAGCAGCTTGCTCAGGGAAGCCCTGAGCCACGGTGCTCTGCCTGAGGGCCCCACGTCTGTTGTCAGTCTGGGTGTCTTGTGCACAGTGGGGTCCGGTCCAGGGGTTGGCACCCCTAGCAGCTGCCGAGCACCTGAAATGCGGCTGCTTCAAAATGAGATGAAACAAGTGTAATGTACACTAGATCTCAAGGCCTTCAGATAGATTAAAACTTGCCAATAACTTTAACTTTGATTTATATACTGAGAGGATGGTATTTTCATATGCTACATTAAGTGAAACGCATTATTAAAATTGATTTATCTGGACCTTTTTAATGTGGCTCCTACATGACTTCCGGTTATGCGTGGGGCGTGGATTTGTGGCTTACGGTGTAGGTGGCTGGTGTCTGCTTTCTTGAGCGGCATCTGTGGCATTTGGTAGATCCCCTAGCCTGTGAGTGCTCCCTGCGGCCTGCGCGGCCCTCGGCGACACTACAGCCTCGGATTTAAAATTCTTGAGTTACTTCTACAAAACGAAACATTTCTAAAAACACTATGTGTGTGTGTGTGTGTGTGTGTGTGTGTGTGTGTGTAATGCTTTAAAAGATATAAAGTTCTTTCCATGTCAGGAATTGTTAGTAGTCATTGTAACCGAGCCCCAACTCTCAGGGAAAGATAGTAAAGCAGCATTTGAATTCATCTCCTGACTGCAGAGAGAGTCGTGATGTTCGCAGCTGGAGGCCCTCAGGTTGAGTAATGGTTTATGAGCAGCCCGCAATGGAGCCGCAGAACACGTGGGTCCCCGGCTCACGGTGCCAGTCGGGGCCACGCACCCAGGGCCCTCGTGAGGTAGCCTTTGTCTCTGTCTCTTTTTAACATTGCTATTCATTTGTATTGATTTTACTAAATATCTGCTGTCAAGTTGGCATGGTCCCGGATGCGCGTCACGTGTCGTGTTTTAGTCAGATCCACCCCAATCGCCCGTCTCGGAGCATGTCCTTCCCATCAGCTGCCGGCTCCTGCCCTCCCTCCCGGAAGGTGAGCTCGCCATTGGTAGCCTCCTCCGCTCTGGCTTTTTCCCGGAGTCCTCTTCCCTTGTTCTTTGCTGCTTTCTGGTCATGGCTTCATCAAAGCTTGTCCTCACCAAGCAGGGTCACTCTTGCTCTGAGTTTTTGTTTCCTTATAGCCTTCTTTTACAACTATGTTGGAGGCATGGAGGCAATGTGGAACACCTGGACAGGAAGCAGGGACCTGGGATCTGGAAATACTGGGGAGCTGGTGCTGATGCTGTGGTGTCCCCCTGGTCCTCACCGAGGCCAGCTCTTGGTCCCTTCGCCTGGGGCCCAGGTGTGACTTGGAAATCAGCCCCTTTCAACGCGGGAGCGCTGTCTGTCTGTCTGTCTCTCTCTCTGTGTCTCTCTCTGTCTGTCTCTCTCTCGCTTGCTCGCTCGCTCGCCCTGTTGGCTCTCAGAGCCTGACAGATCTAGTCCTTGTTGGGAAAGAGGACTTCTTGGTGAAGATGGGTATGGAAATCTGCTGTAATACAGCAGGCATGCCATCTTGATTCCTCCAAGCCTGTTCAAAGGGGTGCGGCTGGCACCAGCAACCATGGCCTTTGCGCTCGGTGGCCTTTGCAGCTCCAGCCCCAGCCCCCCAGCCGCTTGCTCTGCTCCTGCCTCCCGCCTGCTTCAGCCAGTGGTCAGCGGGGAGGAAGGGAGGAACACAGCCTCAGGGGCTTGGCTGAGGGCCACCGGGGCCCTGCGCGGAGCCAGCTCCTTCTCTCAGCAAGCCCCACCCCAGGAAGACAGCAGCTCTCACAGCGCTCAGGCGTGCAGGCTCTCATGCCTGCTGTTAGAATGAGATACTTATCTCGCATCTACCTCGGGACTGACATTCCTTACTGCTTTGCTTGCACTGCTCAGTAATTTCCGGCTAAAACAAGGCGCCTTTTCGGACTTGTAAATAACCAGGAGTCCGCAGAGAGAAGCCTCTTACTTTCCAGGCTGTCTTTTCTTCTGGCTGATCTCTCAGTTTGATTTAAGCCCACTTCCTTCTCTAGGAGCCTCAGAAATGCTTTGGGGTTTGGCCCCAGCATGTCCAGAAGCCAGGGCCCGACACGCCGAGGCCCTGCGCCCTGGCCACGGAAGGCCGGTCCAGCCCTAGACCAGGGCTGTGGCCAAGTCCAGCCTGAGCACCTGTGGGACTTCTGCCTTGGAGGCCCGGGGTAGAGCGGGGAGTGGCGCCGGGCCTCCTGCCCTGGCTCCCGGTTCTTCCTCGCCGCCGCCGCTTCTGCCCTCTGTGCCCTCCTGGGCCCGTTGTCTGGCTGCTGCACGTGCTTGCCTTTGCCCTCCTGAGAACCTGCCCCCGGCTTTCCTGTCCTCAAGGGCTCCTCTGCTGCTGAGAAACCTCTTGCACCTCCGCCCCCCTCCATGCCTCCTTCCTCCTCCGGTGACACTGTGCAGCCTCCCGCTCCTGTTCCTCCCTTCTCCTTATCTCAGCAAATACATATTTATGGAGTGCCTTTGTCTCGGGCTGGATCCCCTGCCAGTCTCCAGGGAGGAGAGGGCCAGGCTGCAGCCTCCAGGGCCCAGGAGTGGGTCTTCTTGTGCCCTTGGTGCCCCATCTGAGGCTCAGGTGTTTGAGTACATTGGTGAATGAGCCAAACCCAGATCCTGGGGCTGCAAAGCCTCACTGCGGTTGTCCTCAAGCCAGGTGTGGGAGAGACCCCACCTGCAGGCTGGGTCCGAGTCTACCTGACTGCTGTCCCCCGTGCAAGCTGGGACCCAGGCTGAGCAGGGTGCTTACACCGGGGAATTTTAGGAAGGAAAAATGCCAACTTCGTCCCTCCCCACATTCTTCCTTCCTGTTCTGGGAGTGGTCTGCTGTGGAGGCTTAAAGGATTCCCAGGGGAGTCCACCGTGCAGTAAGAGCTGCTGCTGGCGGGGTCTCGGGCTGTGCCGTGCACTTGGCCTCCACCTACCGCGGTCTCGCAGTGACTTCGCTGCATGCATGAGTAGAACTGGCTTCCTGGCTGGTGACCTGGGCTTGGAGTGAGAAGCCCTTGGCCTGTATTTTAGTTTTGTGGTGAATTCCAGGTTCTGGAAAGTTCGGCTTTCATCTGTCTATATCAAAGTAGGGTTGTTGATCTATAAAGTGGGGAGAACACTGTTCTCCAGGCTTCTTCTGTGCACTGAGGGAACCCCCAGGGCTCTTTCAGTACTTTGTGCAATAAGATATTGACAGGTCCATAAATGTAGAGGAGTAAGATCGATACTAATATTGACATATCTTTTGAGTGTCTCAGTGTGCTGGCGTAAGTCCTGCCCTGTCCCCACGTGGACACTGGAACCGTGCTTTGCCTCCCTGTGTGGTGAAGTCGCGGCACTGTCGGCTGCCCCCTAGGGTGCTCGCTTCAGTCTGCCATGGTGTGCCCTAAGCACTTCACACAATAGTGGGTTCAACCCCTTAGCAGTTCTGAGACACCTCCATGTCTAACGAAGATGGAGGACTGAGACTCAGGAAAGTGTAGCAGGTTTAGTATCGGTCCCCAGAGAGGCGTGTCCCAGTCCCAATCTCCTGGAAACCTGGGAGTTTTACCTTACCCAGCAAGGGTTGTTGGCACAGGTTGTTCAGGACCTTGAGATCAGCCTGTGTCCCCCAGGTCCCAGCATGATGGCTGGCGTCCTTCGAGTACAGCAAGGAAGGAGAGTCCCCTCCACAGCAGAGACCGCATCTCAGGGACAGAAGCAAGGTCAGAGTGGCGCAGACTCCAGCTCTTGAAGGCCAGGCAGCCCCCAGAAACTGGAAGGGACAGGGAGTGGGGTCCACCCTAGCACCCACAGGGGCGTGGCCCTGCTTGGCTGGGGGCTCAGCCTCAAGAACCGTAGAGGAGGGACTTCTGTTGTTGTAAGATCCCCCGTAATTCTTGGCTGCAGTGACATCAGGACACTGGCGGGCAGGTGTCGGTCACTGACCCACAAAGCAGTGCAAGCAGAACGCAGCCCCTGTCCTGGACAGGAGGTTACACGGCCAAAACAGAGTTGGCAGTCCCAGCGCTGTGGGAGGCCGAGGGGCCGAGTCCCAAATTCAAGCCCATCTTGTCAATTTAGTGGGACAGTGTCACAAAAGAAGAAGTGAAAAGGATTGGGATGGATGTAGCTTAGCTCAAAGGTAAGAGGCAGAACTAAAGAACAGACAGAAATGGTCTTGCTGTTAGGAACTGCAGTTTCAAGAAAGACAAGAACTGCGTAATTACCTTCACACCCACAGACATGCTCATGGCCACTTCATTCCAGAACAATGGAAGTGACAGAAGTGTGGGAATGTCAGCTTCTCAGGCTCAGTGGCTCTCCCGTCTCCCGCTCAGCAGGCGGACAGTACATGTGCCATCTGCACTCCTGCCTCCAGGCTGCTTCCTGGGGACTTGGGGGCCACAGTGCACTCCAGGCCTCCTGAGGCTGCGCAACCTACCCGCAGTGGGGCACAGGATCTGTGAAATTGGGAAGGCGGAGGCAGCTGCAGATGGCCTGGTGAGTGCTGAGGGCAGACAGGGCTGGGAAGCTGCACCTCTGTGTCGGGCAGGGTTTCCCGCAGGGCTGGGAAGCTCAGGATGACCTCTGAGCTCTGAGCAGTGCCTCTTCTGTGCAGTTCCTGTCAAGGCTTACTTGCCCAGGCCCTTGCCACTGTCAGAGTAGGACACTGAGGTCCCCGAGTGGCAGTGCCCCGCTCTGCCTCCAGCACTGCAGTGAAGACCGACGGACCTCGCTCTGTGAAGGATTCCGCCTCCTCTGGCGCCAGAGTGAGACTCGGGGCCTCTGGCCCTTGTTCTGTGGTCGCATAGGCTACAACTTCTTGCCATGGCCTTCACTTGTGTTCTCACGGTGTAGCCCAGGTTGGCCTTGAACTTGGTGACCATCCTGCCCCAGCCCTCCGGTGCCGCGAGTACACAGCTGTGCGCCTCCACACCCCCATTTCTTTCATCTTCTGAATTGAGGCGTGGGCTCTCCTGAAGGGAGCGTGGGTCTGGCATCCACTCAGCCTTTCTGCCAACTTCTGGGGAGCTAGCGGTCCTCATGTGGCGTCACGGTGGCAGCCATACTCTCCAAGCCACATTACCTGTGCATAAAAACGTGGGAGGAGGGCCCGCTAGGTCCACGGCGTGGACAGGAGGGCGCAGGCTCCACCAGTGCACGGCAGAGTCAGAATCAAATCCGGGTTTTGCTGGCTGCCAAGTGAATATTTTCAATACTTCCCAGTTTTAAGCTAATAATCCCTATTTACAGAAGGAAGAAAGAAAGGATTATAAGCCTTTTAGCCAACAAAGTACCCTTTCTACAAGAGGATACTACTGATTACCCTCGGGTGATTTTTCTTATTCATGTTTTGCTCTTCTTTCTTTTCTTTTCTTTTTTTTTTTGGTGGAACTGGGGATTGAGCTCAGGCCCTTGTGCTTGCCAAGCAATTGCTTATTCTACTGAGCTATCTCTCCAGCCCCCTTTTATTTTACTTATTTTTCATGTTTTGCTCTTAACTTCCATATTTTCTTCAATAAATATCCTGTACTGTGGGAGTCAGATAAGAATGGGTAAGTCACACAAGAAAACTGACCTGTTTATAATTTCAAAGTTCATGGCAATCAGGTCTCAGACAAGCACCCGATTGAGACACCCACGGATTCACTACTGACAATAACCGTGGCGCAAGCGGCCCTCGTGGCCGTCGCTGGGTGGGTCCAGGTGAGCACAGCGCAGTGTCCTCTCGCAAGGGAAGACTCCGCGGCCGTAACGAGGCACAGGGTTCGGCACCGCCGGCGCACGGACAGACGCTGGTCGTGGTGCTGAGCGAGCGGAGCCAGACCGCGAGGTCTGCCCTTGAGCTACTCCCTTCGTGAGAAACGTCTAGGAGGGGGAACGGTCAGGGCAGGAACCTCCGCGACGGACCGGACTGCGGCAGGAACAGCTACCCCCTCCCACTGGGTGGAATGCTTAATTTTAGATTCTGTGAATTTTGCCAAGGAAAACAACAGTAAGAATAGTCTAAATAAACAAAACAGTCACCCAAGAGCTGCTGTCCCGCTGCGCGGCGCGGGGCTCTGCAGGCACTGGTTAACCTCTCCGCAGCGTGCCGACTTAGTCCCAGCCGAGCCAGAGCCCAGCCTGGCCACTGAGTGCCAGCGTGCCCTTGGCAGGTCCTGTGCCGCCGCCCTGTCCGCTGTCACGCCGTCGGCCCCATCCAGTGCTGTGCTAGTGAACTGCAAAACTGGCCTGCTTGGTAGTCGTGGCCCTTGGCGTCAGGAAACAGCAGGCGATCTGCAGGCGTCCCAGCTCCTCCCCAGGTGTGTGCTCGCGCAGCCCAGCGAGGCCTGAGCCTGGTGGGGCGCATTTGTTCAGGAGGCTGAGGCAGGGGGCTCCCTGGAGTCCAAGAGCTTCAGGCCTGCCTGGGCAACAGACCAAGGTGCTGTCTCAAAAACAAACCAAAATTAAAAAAAAAAAAAAAATACTGAAACTGTTCTAGCGATTTGATTTGAAACTGTCACATTGCTATTTGTTTATCAATAAAATTTTAAAAAACAAAAATAAAAACAAAAACAAAAAAAACCCCAGCAACGAAAAGTGCAAAAGCAAATAAACGGAGAGGGAGGGTGAAATCCTGGAGACCTGAGCGCCTAGGAGGGCGGATGCTCCTGCAAACTTCAGTGTTTCCGTCTGGCGACAGGGACAGCCTTCCACATCAGGTATGGCTGTCTTAAATGAGTTCCACTGTATGGTTGTTGAAAGGTAGGGGCGGTTCTACTGTGCCATCTGCCCGGCCCCGTACGCTGCTGTGAATAACGCGGTGATGAGAATCGCCGTTAGGGCCCCGCCGGACCCGGCGCGGGAAGGCGATCGCGCTCCGAAGTCGGCGCGGCGTGCAGGGCGCGCAAGCGCTGGGCGTGGTCGGTTTCCGTCCTCGTCAGTTTTTTTAGGGCTCCCTGTAGCCCCGGTTGTCCTCCAACCTTCTGTGAGCCTCCTGCCCAGCCTCCGCGTGCAGGGGTGACAGGCCTGCGCCACCACGCCGGCTGGTCGCTGTCAGTTGTAACCAGCAAAACCAGCATACGTTGTTGCTCTGTCTCCCAGTTTTTTGATAGCTAGAGTTGACCTATTTTGTTTAGTGCCAAGGTTTTTCTCTAGTGAACATTCTGTTTGTCTCTTGTTACCGATCTGAAAATGCATGACTTTAATTTTTACTAGTTTAACATTTCATTCTGTTTGTGACATGTTTATTTTTTAACATGGAAAAATTTTATTTCTATGCAGTGAAATCTTTTACTCTTGCCCCTTATGTTTCTAATGTTGCTTTGGGGCTTAGGAAAGCTTTCTGTTCTTTATTTTTCCTCTTTTATTCGTATGTCTTAGATACCCAGAAGGACAGCATTCGTCCTGGGGAGCCTGTCCCTGGGCCGATACCCCTTGCTGCCTCCTCTTTCCACCCCTCCCCTCCCCTCCAGCCCCTTTTCCGTATCTACAAAAGCTGTTATTTTTCCGTCTTGCCTTCTCTCCTCTCTCTCATCTTGGATCCCTTCCTCCTTTCTCCCTCCCCATCCCTTGTTTCCCATGAACCTTTCCTTCTCATTTCCCAAAACCTGTCATACATTTTGTCCTTACATTCACTTTTG
>NW_004524633.1:3292666-3307403 GCF_000260255.1 Octodon degus
CTGAGAGTAGGACTGAGAGTAGGACTGAGAGTAGGACTGAGCAGGGGGCCTGGGGGCTGGAACGTGCTTACAGCAAAGCACGTTTGGAGCCCGGCTCTCTCCCGGCACATCGCACACCACAAGCAGCTCCTGTTCTCTGCGTTCCTGTTTTCTCCCAATCACTCCTTTGTACTCCATTCTGCAAAAAGCAATTGCTAGGGAGTGCTACTGCCAGAGAGTCACCAAGAAACACCTTCTTCCAACCTCTTTGGCTATTTTTGTTTATTCGAAAGGTTGATAAATATGAAGGCCAGAGGACGTGTTTTATTTTAAGTTCCTGTTCCTTATTTTCTGACACTTTTAGCAACAAATATGTAGGCCTTTTAAAAGGCAAAAATAAGACTCATAAAGACCAGACCCTAAAATGATTGTCAAAATGTCAGACGTAGCTGCTTTTCCCTGATCTGATAGCATTGCTTTTTGTGTATCGACCTTCTTGCCCCATGTCCCTGATAGCTGGACCTGCCAGGTCAGCCGCAAGCCGTGACTTCTCCGTGACACCCACACCCTCAGGCTCTTGGTGAGTGGCTAAGAGTTTGGATGTCTGTTAGCATCTGTCCATGAAGTGAGGAGAAAGGACGCACTGGTCGGCGCCAGCTTGGGGTCATCATCAAGGGGCAAGAAGACAGGGCCCTGGGGAATGGCCCAGAGGAGCCCGGACATGGACTGATAGTCCTGAAGCAAGTCAGAGTCTCTCATGGGCTTTGGAAAGGATTTCAGTGCACAGGAAGAGAAAGCTTAAGTTAGAGTTCGCACCCTTATCAATAATCCAAACCAGAAATACTAGTACCTGCCTTTGGGCTTCGTACTGCACAGCTGTTGAGGAGCCTGCCCACCTGTGAGACGCCCTGACCAATAGCAGCTCCCCTGACCTATGCTGAAGGGCCGCCTTATGATGTAACCTCACCTCTCTGCTGAAAGGTGATTGGACCAGGTAAAGGACACTGACCAAAGGCCACCAAGATAGCTCAGCGAACTAAGCACCTGCTTTGGCAAGTGGAGGGACCAGGCTCAATCCCAGTCCTGCGTGCCGGGCCGGCCCTGTCCCTGGGGCACACTGAGCCCGTGAGTAAGTCCAGGTGTGGTGATGCACACCTGCAATCCCAATGCTGGTGAAGCTGAAAACAGGAGAATCACTACAAGCCCGAGCTGTGTAGTAGGACCCTGTACCAAATACATAAACATGAAAAAAATAAAAATAAATTAATGAAAAAAGGACACTGACCAGGTAGAGCTAATCAGATTCTCTGTTCTAGAAATTTGGGTTTGGGCCTCAGAGACAGCCAGTCTGTTTACGTGAGGTGCTTGCTGGATCCTGAGATCAACTTGGGAGCCATGGGATGATTACGGACTACCTGCGTGGAGAAACCAAGAAGCCTGGCTTGCCAAGAGAGGTGTAAGCAGAGCTCTAGAGAGAAGCACAGATTAGGGTGGAGCAAGAGTTCTGACCCGGTTCCAGCAGATTGCTAGCTTTTCATTCCTGTTTCTGTCGGGCCTCACTCGCATCTCTCCCGGGTCCCAGGCGAAGCCCATGATACTGTGTTAAATAGCAGAGGCCAGGCTTAGGTCTCTGCACTGTGACGACAAAGACGGCAGCGGAAGATGGGAGGGTTCTGTTCTCGCACCAGGGTGCCCTTGGAGGTTTGCACTGGGGACAAAGCTCAGGTCTCCAGGTCTTCTCCTGTCATCAGATGGGAGAGGAAAGTAAGGACAGCAGATGTGGAAGGAGTGGCTTGGACCCGTCCTGCGCTGCTCAGCTTTGGCTGGCTCTTCTCTCATAGGCTGCTGGAGTGCTTGCTATCCAGCAACCTAGTGTCAGCCATTCCACTCACCCATCCGCCCACCCACCCTTCCATCCTTCTTCCTATTCATCTATCCAGGCAGCCAGCTTACATCCACCCATCCATCCTGTGTCCATCTGTCCTTCCTGTGTGCATCTGTCCGTCCACCTATCCATCCAGCCAGCCTGTGTCCATCTGTCCATCCACCTATCCATCCATCCAGCCTGTGTCCATCTGTCCATCCACTTATCCATCCATCCATCCTGTGTCCATCTGTCCATCCATCCATCCATCTATCCATCCATCCTGTGTCCATCTGTCCATCCATCTATCCAACCATCCTGTGTCCATCCATCTGTCCATCCATCCTGTGTCCATCCGTCCATCCATCTATCCATCCATCCTGTGTCCATCCGTCCATCCTGTGTCCATCCATCCATCCATCCATCTGTCCATCCAGTGACTGTAAACTGAGCAAGCTCCAGCTTTGTGGCAGGACTGGAACACACGGCTTTGTTCTCAGTGACTGGTAGTGTCCAAGTTTGTTGTGCTTATTTTTACCGAGTCCCCGGGTTTCCCACTGGAGGGCACACTGCTAGCCTTGCCAGTCCATTATCATCACAGCAAGGTCATCCGGGATTCCCCCAAATCCTATTGTAGGGTCTCTGTGCCTCTCTTTCGCACTGTTTCTAATGCTCATAGGGACCCCATCGAGGGCCTCTGGCTGCTCTCGCTGTCCCCAGCCCTATCTGTGTCCTGGAGGCCAACCTGGGCACTGCGCAGCCAATGCAACAGCTGCCCCTTGCTGTCCCTTGCCGCGGGGAAGGGTGGGGAAGGAGTCTTTTGTAGCCAGAATTCCCAGGCCCTCGCTCTAGGATGCACGTGAGCCGGGGCTGTCCTGCTGCCAAACACTTGCTCGGTGCCGTGCTAAGTGCGAACTGTGCTGGGCTTGCTGCTGCGTGTAAATGAAGACTCGGAAATGGGGGTCTTTGGATTGTTGGGGTCCACAATAAATCAAAAGTTGGAGAGCGCCTCTTCTGCTTGGTCCTGTGAGCAGCACCACGGTCAAGGGGAAGAATGAAAACAGCGAGCTTCTAATTGGTCCAAAGTAGCGCTTTTCTGATACCATGTATACAAGGCTGACGGCGTAGCTGACTGTGTTGAGAGTGTCCCTCTCCTTGGCAGTGTCCCTCGCCTGTTGCCCTGTCTTAGTGGCTTCAGCCTCTTTCCTCTCTCCTGACCCCAGCAGTGGGGGCTCCTGCCAGGCACCTTGGCCGCCACGGCTGCCTATTAGGAGCGTCCTGTGCCTCCTCACAGGAGCCCAGCACCCACCGTGCGGCCAAGGCCCAGAAACGTGGGTTTGTCAGACCAACATTTGCTTTTTAGAACATTTCTTCTGACGACTTGTTCATTTTAATTTTATGAATGTTATGGTATTGTTAGGAAAAAAAAATCACAAAAATAAAATACTTAACTTTTAACATTGCTTATTTAAAAAGTTAAAATTTTCAACATTGGCTGTTTTTTGGTGTACAAAGTCTGAAAAAGAACAACACAAATAAATTCTTACACAAACTACAATGGAAATACCATTAGCACTTTACCAAAAATATCTTTACTTGAATTACCATACCCAAGGCAGCCTTCACACATGACGACTGCAGGTTCCACGTACACATCTCGCCTACACTGACAGCGCGTGTGCTTAGCTTTCCTTTCCTGTGTGGCCGTCTTGTCACCTCTGTTCTCTTCCTGTTTGCCAGGAGCTTTGTACTATAGTGTACAGTGTGCACTGAGGGAAGTAAGATGCTAGTAGCAAGTAGGTAGTGCCGGCTTAGAACAGACCTCCGCGTGTCCACGTCAGCTGGCTACTTGTTTACAAAACCTGGAAGATCATGTGCGAGCTACAGCGTAGACACAGAGGCCTACAGAAATAAGCCTGCTTCTACTGGCACAGCCCAGGCGCTCCTCACACGTGACACCCGCTGTTGCACGCACAGCTGTTGCGACGCTGGCAGCACAGCTGTGGTCTTCCTGTCC
The DNA here is from genome assembly GCF_000260255.1 of Octodon degus. NCBI lineage: Eukaryota > Metazoa > Chordata > Mammalia > Rodentia > Octodontidae > Octodon > Octodon degus. Next base: position 3,296,527 of record NW_004524633.1, read on the forward strand.
TTCCTTCCAGGACGCAGTGACGCCCCTTTTCCTGGTGCTGTCGCGGGCTTTGCGATGCTCCTCGTGCCTCGCCCCTGCCATCCCCCTGCGCGGTGCTCCTGTGTAGCTCCCGGGCAGCAACGGTTTGCTTTTCCTCCGCCATAATGATCTCCTAGGAATGCCAGTCCCCGTTCTCTAAGAAAATTTCTCCTTGATGTTTTGCGCTTGTTATTTTCTTTCTCAGACTTTTCTTTAAAAAAAGAAACGATGCCACCCATGTTTAGGATCAAGTGGAAGCCAGCCGTTGGCCAGTGCTGTGGGTTTCAGTAGCATAGCTGCTGGGTAACTAACTCGTCAGCAGCTTCTGCTGCACTCTTGCTGTGGAAAGGTCCGCTCAGCCTTCTGTTTGTCGAGGTGTCCTCGTCAGGATTTCTGTCGTGGTGCAACGCTGACGGCAGCACCGGTTTGTTTTTCTTTGCCATATACGAGGCCAATGTTACATCTTTGTGAAATCCAAAGATTTACGCTTCTCTGTTTTGAATCGCAACGTTTCATTTGGGATTTCTGCTTCGGTCCTGCGTGTGGTCCCTGCTCTGGTTAACTGGTGCTGCGTCAGCAAATGTAACATCCATTGGAAGCCGTAAGCCAGTGTCCATTGTCACGTTCCGATTACTTTGAGAGATGTGCCATATTTGACTCATTTTCAGTAAGTCTTTTACATTCCAGCAGTTACCATGACAAAGCCCTGCTACATACAGTAGACCAGTGAAAACTTTTAGTTCAGGTGGTGAGGTGTCATAATATGATTCTTGGTGCATACAGAATGTTTTACTTGTGTCTCAGTGTTCCACGCACCGTGTGGCATGCTGTCTGCTACAGTTTCCAGCCTTGAATGGCAGCACGCGCGTTCTAGTGAACATTTCACCCCTGCCTTCCAGGAGCATCACTGTGTCTTCAGAGCTCGTTCTAACATTGGATTATTCCATTTCGTTGCATGGTGTCAGCTTTTAGTTACTTTTCTCTCACTACTGAGACAAAATGCCTGACACCCAGAATGAAGGAAGGAAAGGCTTAGTTAGCTCACAGTTTGTGGAGGTTTCAGTCTGTAATCAGCGGGCCCAGGGCAGGGTGGCCCAGGGGCACCAGTTCAAGGCAGAAGACAGCAAAGGTAGCAAGAGCACAAAGGGACCGAGAGCAGGCCTCTTGTCCTCGCTGTATCTTAGGCAGGCCACCACCCCTAGGGTGGGTGCAGGACCCACACTGGCCCCATGCCCTCCTCTTGTGCAGGCTCGGGATGCTTACTGAGTGAGGACCTGAGCCCTGCTGAGTCCCTCCATTAAGCTTCTATACTGATGAACTTGATCCAGTGTGTCAGCGTTACACGTGGCCCCTTCACATTATGACCTGTCAAGCGTGTGCTCACATTGCTGTTGTCCTGGTCACCCGAGTCAAGGAGGTCTGCGTTCCCCATGACTGTGCCAGCCGATTCTTGCTCCATTCGCTGTCACAGGAACTTGGGCAGTCACAAAGTCCTCAGCGTTGCTGTGGATTCTTAACTGGTGGTCTGCTTGTTCCACCCAGCCGAACTGAATGAGTGTGGTGCTGGGTGTGGGAGCCAACCCTCAGCAATCTGAGGGTTGCTGCTGGCAGCATAAGAGGCAGAACAGAAGAGCTGCGAGAGGCTGTTAGGAAAGCCCACCACCGGCTCTCTTGGACTATTCTGCTGGAGGACCCTCTCTGCTCCTTTCCAGCATGGTGAACTTGGCTGTTCTTGTCACTGGAGGAGCTCAGGACCTCGGTGTCACTGCGCATGGCTGTGGTCTGTTCTGGGGAAGCTCTGGTCCTCACCTCGAGAGCACTTCCTGGCTCCGGAGGGGAAGATGGTGCACTGCTCAGTCTCCGGGAGAAGCTTGTCACATTGGCTTTCCCGATAGGAACTTGGCTTTCCTCATTGCTGGAAGAGAAGACTCACTGTTGCTGAGGACAGCTGTGGTACTTTTCAAGGGTGCTCCGGTCCTTACCGTGAGCATCGCTTCGTGGCTCCAGTGCCGGCCCCTCAGCTTGCTTGCACAGACCCTTCATCCCACTGGCATAGATTTTCTTACTTGCACCATTGACCTTTGGGCCTTTCCAGCACAGATCCGTGAAGCAGGCCTGCATGAGACTTTGTTGAGGGCTCTAGGTTCCAGCTAGACTTGTGGGAGACATTGCTAAGAACTCTAGGTCTTTAGCTGAACCTGTGCAGGATATGAGATCCAGGCCCTCAGTTAGAGTCTTTGGTCTTCAGTGTGTGGGCAGATTTCCTGCACACTTTGTACATGATTCTTTGAGTGATTTTTCCCCTTGCAAAAACCCCAAACCATGGCAGAAATCACAACCCGCCCCCACCACTCCTGCTATAAAGGCTCACATTTCGCCATAATGGGGTACCTTCATCTGATTCAGTTTTGACCTCCTCCCAACCTCCCAATCTGGTTTTTCATGGGCCATTTTGCTAAGATGGGCACTTTTACCAGAAAAATCTAAAGAAAATTTTGTTTTAACAAACCCTGCTGTGGTATGTGTCTACTGGACCCTCTGTGATGCTCAGGCAAACGTACACAGAACCAGTTAATTGGAGCCTAGTGTGGACAGAAGTCCTGCTTTGCCACTTCTGCCTACATGCACACACCTTGCCATCCATCATACCATGTGTGAACACGTAGACTGCTTCATGCGTCTCTCCAGGCAAGGTACGGTGATGTAGAACTGGCAACTATTAAGCTAAAGTACAAATTTACAGTAGACATGTAAGGGATAGGACCAAACGTGCTCTGCAGAGCCTTTGCTGGTTTGTCACTGGTCCGTGCTATGGAAGTGTTTCCTCCTTAGTTTCCACCTCCTTAGAGCTATGGAATCTTGAGGATTTCTTGTGAGGCTGAGGCAGTGACACACATGTAGGCTTTGTCCTTGAAGGCCCTGGATGGCCCCCCAGCTCCTCCTCCCAAGGTGTCCATAGGTACCTAAAGAGCAACTGTGGCACTGCACGGCCATACTCACATGGATGTGTCTGGCTCGAGACACTGCGACCAGCGGGCCAGGGTGCCTTCTCTTTCCCTTGGCCCCAACCCGGAGCCAGCAGTGAGCAGCTAGCTTGGCTCTCTAGACACCACCTCAGGCTGTTAGATGTTCACTAGCAGCCTGTGACCCTGTCCTGCTCCAGGGAAGGGCTGGTAGCCGGGAGGAGAGGTACAAGCTGCAGGGACAGTCCCCTAGCCCCAGCTGTGTGCCCTGTACCTTGAGGAGGCGGTAAGGTCTGGAAGGTGGGTCCCTCAGGAGCAAAGTTAGCATTCTCTAACCACGAGCTGAACAGTCCGGGACTTCTCCCATCCCTTGAGGACAAGGAGAAGCCCTGTGCAGACCAGGAAGGGGCTGCACTGGATTGCACCCTGCGGGCCCAGAACACTGAGAAGTAGGTTCCTGTTGGTGAGCAGCTCAGCCCATGTAGGCTGCTGTAGCGACCTGGATGGACCATGTCATGCGTTCTGGGACAGTCATGCTCCCTGCGGTGGCTCGGTGTTATGGTTCATGTCTGGTTGTCCCCCCAAAGCCTCACGCAATGACGGGGTGTAGGCTTGTAGAGTTTGTTCATAGTCCATGATCCAGTGTGGGGATTGTGGGTGTGAGTGCTACACCAGCCTGGACGCAGTATAAGGAAGGGAGAGAGGCTTGCTGTCTGCGCTGCTGCCCCTGCTCCTCAGCCCCTGCACCTCCCTTGTGCTCTGGCTGTTTTGCTATCCTCCGCTGTTATGAACTGTTACCGTCCGCCACGTGCTGCTCTGCCTGGGAGCCAGCTGAGTATGGACTGAAGCCTGCACAAACTGTGAGCTAAATAAACCTTCCTGAATTTGGAGTGTCAGGTACTTTTTTGTGGTGTGGTATGGTGTAGTATGGTTCATGTGGCCTTGCAAAGGTCAGTGGATAGGAGGCAGAGGCCAGGGGAGCACCTGTTGACAGCCCCGGCACACCACTTGGGGCATCCGAAATGCTCTGGTGCCTGGACCAAGGAGTTGTCTCTGCAGAGCTGGACCCCTCGTGTCAAGGGACTTTTGCTATGTCGGAACACTTGTAATGCCCCAGAAATGCATTATCTCATTTAAGCCTCACAACATCCCTCACAGGTACCTATAAACATGTGCCCATTTTACAGCAGAGCAAACTGAGGCTTGGAGAAGTGGCAGCAAGGAAGAGGGGAGGCTGGGCTACTGAGTGGCGGGCGTTTTCACTCTGTCCTCATCTGTCATTGCATCAGCGCCTGCAGTGCTGCTGGCCATGGGGCGCAGACCCAGCCAGTAGGTCTCAGGAGTTGGCAGGCTCTGCCCTCAGCCTCCCAGCATCAGGTGGTGCTGCGCTTGGTCAGAAGCTCCACACTATTTCTGCGGATTTTTATTAAATGCAGCTGGTGGCTCCGGCTCAAGAATGTGCAGGCTGACTTAGATTATGCTTTGCACTGAGCTTGTTAAGATAAAAATATTTCCCGAGATAGTGAGTCACAGTATTTCTGGGGAAGTTTGCTGCAAGTGGATGCAGGTTGATGGCGTGAACATAATGTTCCCTCCGAGTCCAGCGCGATGACCTCAGTGTGCTTGGCAGCCTTCCTGCATGCGGGCTGAGCCGTGAGTCCCCGCTGCGCACCTCCGCCCTCTTCTCCCAAGGAGGCCTGGTGCTGCGCTGGGCCCTTCCTTGGCTGGCCTGGTTGCCATGGCAGAAGCCTGGGAAACATCCCGAGTCTCAGTTTCTCTCACCTGCCAAAGTGGAGCTATAACTCTTGGCTCAGCACTCTCCCTGAGGAGAGATGGGAGTAGACTTTGAAAATTAAGTAATAAATGTTGGGAGGGATTTGTGGACTTGTGGATGTGGCCTCTTGTCAAGTGGGCAGGTAATAAGTGGGTGCCTCCAAAGCTAATTTGCCCAAGCCTTGAGCCTTGCATTTACCTGATCACCAGCGTTTATTAAATGCCTATGAAATCCTCAATAACACATGGGGTGTTGGAGAAACACAAGAAAGAAAAAGGGAGAAAGCAGAGACTGGTTCCCCAGGGCGCTCGGAGGCCCACTGTTTTCCTTTGTGGTTTGCTCTGCAGCTTGAGTCGCAGGCCAGAAAAGGCCTGGATGTATTTAAGAAGCTGGTTCTTCATGATGGCTTCCAGTTTTGTCACGAGTGCCTCCAGGTGATTTCTTTGTTTCTGGGGCTGGTGGGTGTTGTCACCTGCTGAAAGGACTTCTAAGGGTACGAGGACATTTTGTAGGCCAGGCCATGAGAGAATCACATGGTTTCTGGTGTCTGAAGGCCTAGGCAAGAGCCCGGGCTCTGGCACTCCCTGGCCAAGGCCCTCACTCTCCCGACCGGTCTGTCCTGTAGGGTTGTCCTAAAGCTTAGATGGGTTGTGTGTGAGAGATGCTCGGCAGGTGCCTGGCACCTTGATGTGTTCACAAGGGGACAAAACAAGTTAACAGTGATCATTGACTTCTAGGGGCAGTGAGGGAAGTGGTGGCACCGAAAGGACTTGCTTTCCTGCATTGTAAAAAAGAAATATTCTATTTGGATCCCAGACTTCTGCCTGGACCCAGCAGTCACTTGGGCTCAGCCCTGTCCAGCTGCTGTGTGGACGCAGCCGCTCTGCCAGGCAGGAGCCAGGCCTGAGCTAAGCTCAGCAGAGCTCTGGGGCCAAACCGGGAGGTGGAGGCAGGAGGGCCATCAGGGAGGAGGCCAGCAGGGAAGCCCTGGGCTTGGGTCCATGTCCTGCCTTCGCCTTTTATCAGCTCTGACCTCCAGGGTCAGACCATCCTGAGCCTCAGTTTACCCATCCTCACTGTGCAAAGCGTCATTGCCAGGGCCAGGGTATGGACCAACACTGTGATACCATCTGCAGCACACATGTGGGCGCCACCTGCTCTGTCCCTCCCACTCAGGATGTCTTTGGAAGCAGCAGAAATGGAAGAGTGCCTCCTGGGGTGCGTCCTGATGGAGCCGGGGTCGGGGGACCTGTGTGGGCAGCCCCGAGCTCAGCCCTGAGCTGCTCGAGCCACAGTTCCCAGGGCCCGGGCAGCCCCCAACACGTCGCTCCCGGGGTGGAGCCACGTGCATGTGGCGAGCTCCAGCTCTAGAAACAGCCTAATAGGCGCACTCCTCAGGACCTGGAGTGCCAGGGGCCGAGGATATAATTTGAACTTCAAGGCAAAAACAAGAATTTTGGAAAACTTTTGGGCACTGCCAAGACCTCAGCAGTGTCTCAGTCCTCTCAGATGAGGCTGCTAGTGACATTCACAATGGGTGACTTTGATTTGCATGATTAAATGCGTGTACGTGTGGATACCACATTCAGTGCTGAAGCCACGTGTGGGTCAAAGGTCCACACAGAGTGAGATAAGTCAACCTTTGAATGTAACAGCCATGGAAATCATTTCTTTTGCTTCAGATTTCACATTGCAACTTTCCGTTCTGGCTTTTGAGAGAAGGGTCTCACGCTACACGGACCAGGGTCTAGAAATTCGAGATCCTCCTGACCGAGCCTCCTGAATTCTTGTGTTATAGGCATGAGCCACCACATGTGGCTCACAGAACAATTGAAGAAACTGTCACCTGTTGAGTTCTGATGCAGGAGTGAACCGCAGTGCCCTAAGCCACCAGAGGGGCCATTGAAGTTTAAAATTTTATTTAACTTAAAAGGTGAACAAAATGTATATCTGAAATTGTACTAACCTTACGTATCTGACATACATGCCTACACAGAGGACAGATTGATTTCCAATAACTTCTGGAAGTCCACTGTCCATTTAAAAATACTTTTCCACAAAAACTCTTCATCAAAAGAAATATTTTTCTTTAAAAGCTAGATGCAAATTTCCACTGCGATCTACTGTGATGTACTCATTTTACGGTCAACTCTGATGATGAAGATGCACGCAAATGTGTAGTTCAGGCGACTGATACAAATGAAAAGTGACGAAGATGCCTCCACCGTGTCCGGGTAGAGGGGTCGCCCCTTGATGCTCACAGCCCATCACTTCTTCTTCTTCCCTTTTCCTTTTTTACTTCCCTCTCCTTGCTGAAGATTTGGGTCACCACCTCCTGTTTTCTGTGTTCTGGTTTTTAGCTTAGGTATCATTTCTGCTGCATACAACATTACTGACTTACGTGATGGGAACTGCCCCAGACAGAGGCTGCCATCTTCCTGCTTCAGCTGGACTCGAACTCTGCCTCTGTATTGAACATCACGATTCCATTCCCTAGAGTACATCTTATTTTTCTCGATAACTGCATTAAGTCCAACTGCTGAGCATACATCTTGAATCTCTGTAGCTGTAGGATTTTCAACAGCCTTACTTATTGGGATCCGCCTCCCCTCTGCGATGGTTTTCTTATTATTTAAATAAGCGGGGTAGATACAAATAAACCTGTCTTGGTCTGCCGGGGAGCGGGCGGCTGCGCAAGCCATATCCACACAGGCTCAGGCCGCCCAGAGGGGCCATTGAAATGGCCTTCCTGAGGCATGGGACGCCGTCTCCACAGACTGGGCTCCAAGGCAGAACCCGGCTCTGCTCCGGCGCAGAGGGCGCCTGTGCAGGAACGAGGGACGCCTTTTCCTCATGATCGTGAGCACATGGAAAGCAGTTGTTTTTCATTAAGATATTTATGTTAAGTAATGGTTGTCGTTTTATTTTTAAATATTATTGTATTTTTAAATATTATTGTATTTACATTTTTTTAAATTTTCTTTTTTGGAGTTCTCAGTATTTTAAATAGCGCACAGATGTCCTGGGTCCAGGAAGCAAGAACTCCCGTCTCAGAGGATGCCCCTTGGGGGCCGAATGCTTTGCTCTGAATCTCACTTTTGCTTGCTGTCGGCGTGAGTGTGGGGAACTCTCTTACCCTCTCATGCTGCTGCTCAAATGTTAGCTGTCCTCACGGTCTCACGTCGTCACTGTCACTGCCATCGCCCTGCGAGACTAGATTGTTTAGGGACACATCTACAGAGTCCGGGGAGCGGGTTGTTTCCTGGGAAGCCAGCTTCCACTCCACTTCCCACTCCCCAGTCTGCACGTCAACACCGCAGATGCATGAGGAGTGACAAAGGGGAGCGACACCCCACGGTCCACACCCCGTTGTCAGAGGCATCCAATCAGAGCACTGGAAGAGCCCCAGGGTCAGGCTCCAAGCAGACCCAAGACCTAGTGATAGATTGTGAATGCAGAGCCCCAGGGACAGGTAACTGTCCTGTCCAGCCAGCAGCCAGCAGCAGGACTGTCCCCCAGCGGATGGGTTCCTTCTCAGCAGGTGAGGCCTCATGTCCTCTGAAAGGCAGGGCCAGTCCAGTGCCAGCCGTGGCCGTTCCCATCCTGGGGCACAGGCAGAGCTGTTCCCCAGCGGGGCCAAGAAGCTGCCCCAGAAGCCTCCAGTGGCTCTGGGGAGAGGCCAAGCCAGCCTGAGACTGCATAGCATGGCACGGAGATGTGCCTTTGTGTCATCTTAGCCAGTCACTGGATGCCTTATGTCATTTAGGCAAAACACTGCACATGAGTCTGGACCGCCCAAGCTGCACCTAACACGAAGATGCCCATGGCTTCTGAGCCCCAGGGCAAAGCTGAAACGAAGCCACCTGTGACCAGGCTGCATCTGGAAGCACACACCTTGCGGACACTCTGCAGGCCTCACGTGGAGTCTGACAGATGTTACAGAGGTGGAGAGAGGGGGCAGGCGAGGTGCCGGCCTCTTAAAGGAGCCAAAACACCAGAGCTGGGCCAGAGCTTGCCTCCATCTTTGGGCCAGACCAGCCCGCAGGGGGAGGGAGGAGTTGGCCCTGCAAGTGCCCAGGGCCTCCAGGTTTGGGGGAGAATCCTCAATGCCTACTCCAAAGCAGCCTGGCAAAGAGGAAGGAGTTTGGAGCCAGTGAGGTGTGGCTAGGGCAGGCACACAGCCTCTCTGCCCAGGTGCCCTTCCAGGAGAGCTGTGGGTGAGGATGCAGGTGTTCAGCAGGGGTAGGGACCATCTACACTGCATGGCCAGGTGCGGCAGCTGGCTGGGCCCAGGCCTCAGGGCTGTGCGGGAGGGCGTGAGCCACAGAAGCTTAGACTGTTTCCCCTGGGGCCGCGGGACTCCTCCGTTCATTTCTGGGCTCTGACTGCCTTACTGTGTCCAGGATCAAGGCTAGAGTGTGGCTCCTGCTCGCCATCTGTCAGAGGACGGCAGGAGGAGGGGGCAAGAAACCACGCAGCCACCAGAGCACCACGCAGCAGGCGGCATTACCACGGCGCAGTGACTCCCCGCCACCCATGGGTGTCACCTGATTTAATTTCAGTCTTCCTGTAAGAAGAGTGTTGCAACTGGAATACAGATCCTGTTTATTATTCCTATTTTTCAATTGGTTAAACTGAAGTACGGAGAGGTCTGGTGACTCACTCCTCCAGGTCACCGAGATCCAAAGGGAAGAGGTGAGGTTCAAACCTCACTGTGGCGCGGCTCCAAATTTCGCTCTGCCATTGGGAAGCCTGAAATGGGGCTACGAAGTCCTGGTGAGGGCTGCATGAAGCCAGCTGCTAGTTAGTCTCCCGCTTCTGAGTTACAGACTCCTGTAAAGTGCTGACAGTTCCTCCCTGGCTTGAGCGAGGTGAGAGTGTCCTCAGGGTACTGGCCAGCAGCAGCCTGCTTGCCTGCCCCCCCCCCCCCCCCTCCGCAGTCTCCCTCCTCCTCCCGAGCCCGCCCCCTCCTCCCAAGCCCACCCTCCTCCTCCCAAGCCTGCCCTCCTCTTCCTCCTCCCGAGCGCACCCTCCTCCTTGCGCATATACACATGTTCAGCGAGGCTGTCACGGGCGGCACGCTCCTATAGGCTATCCAGCCCTTCACAAGACCCATCTTCAGCGTTTTGTGGAAAAGTGTGCATCATCTATTTTTAGCATTTATGAATGCCTGTCGCAGGCATTTAGGTCATTAAATTACCCAGTTAAAAATGGCTTCAGAAAAGTTTATTTTCTAATAAAGCTCCATTAAATTCAACAAATACACTGTCTTTCGTATACAGCACAGCAGCCACTAGCCACATGTGGATGTTTAGGTTTAAACGTAGCAGTTCGGTTCGCCAACAGCGCTCTCTGTATTTCTTGAGCTGGGTGAGCGAGTTCCGATCCACACGATACCGACTGGCGGCCGTCGCCGCAGGGCGCTGTGTTGGTCTCAGCTGCTGAGCCGTGCTCTTCGTGGAGGTTGCAGCGGATTAGAGCCTTCCCTTCCTGTGCCTGGCCACACGGCTGCCAAAGGAGCCACCTCAGAGAGCAGAGAGCGAAGGGAAGACGTCGGGGACCTGCTGGGGTGGGAGGGCGGAGGGTACCAGAGAAAGCTCCGTGCACAGAGCCCGTTTTCTTTTTTAATATCAAACTTAATTTTGCGCACATAGATTTTCTCTGTGACTGGATTCTATGGATGCTACTGAATGATTTTTCTTTTTTTACCACTACTTCTTTGAGAAAAGGTGAAATAAATCTTATCAGGAAAATGTGTAATATAACATCTCAGAAGCAACAGGCAAAATGTAGAGGGGCTGTGCATATGAGGACTACTTATATGAGGTTCTGACATACGAAAAATTAAACCAGCAGGATAGAAATCTGAACAGTAGGTACTTGCACTATAATGAAAGAAGTACTAAGTGCTCCTAAAGAAGACACTGATAAAGAAATAGAGCAGAATAGAAGAATGATGGAATCCTTGAATGAGCCATATGGGAAAGAAATAGCAGGCATGAAGCAGATTCAAAGCGCTATACAGGAAATTAGAACCTCAATCACAAGCTGGCAAAACCGTTTGTGTGAAAGTGAAAATAGACTTTCTGACCTGAAAGACACCATTGCAGCTAGTGAAAAGG
>NW_004524633.1:3309308-3336067 GCF_000260255.1 Octodon degus
TGAGAATTCTAATTATATGAATGTAAGTTTCTTGATTTTGATACAGAGTGAACTATTTATGACTGATCTGTAAATTCTTCATTTTTATTTTGGACAATTTTTATTGTTATATTCATTTAAGGTTGTAAATAATTTATTTACAGTGTGCAATCTATTATTAATCTCAGGCAATGTATTCATTTCAGAAATATTTCTCTAAAATTCATTCTGTCTACATCTTATACCTTTCACATTTCAATATCTGTCTATACTTTTTAAAATGATATGTAATTACTGATTTTCAATAAATTTAATAAAAACAAGTAGGTGATTGCAGAGGGGGTAAGAGATGGCGTTGGGGAGCAGGTCTGACTACCAAGGAAGTGGGGTGTGGATCCCGGTTGTCCCTGTCCCATCGGGGTGGGACTTTGGTTTCAAGTGTGTGTGCTTGCCTCAGCGCTCTGGGACTGCTGAAGGTCTTTCTGTTCAGCACGCAGAATGTAATTAAAATTATAATTGCGTTGAATTGGTAGGAGAGAGGTGGATTGTAGGTTGATGACAGATGATGCGTGATGCTGACACAAACACCAGCCTGTCCTATAGTGTGTCACTGGCGACCTGAGTGATGTCATGGAAACACCCCCCTCCAGGCTGGCTGTAGGTCCTGCCTTCACAGCCCTGACGTCATCAGGAGCGTGAGGCCCCGCCCAGTCTTGTGGGGTGGCGACAGTCACATGCTGCTCCTGCTTTCTTTCTTCCCAGCGTTGGACACACAGGAAGGATCTTTGCAGAGAGTTAAGAGCAGTGTTGTTAGTCTGGGAGGGAAAGATTTGAGATGGACCTTAGCTTTCTTCTCTTCTTCACAATACTATTATTTGAAAAAGGAATGTGAGTTATTTTTTTTAAAATCTGAAAGACAAAACCACATTGGTTCTTGGCTTAAAATGTGAATTTACTCATGGAAGCCATGGAGCCGTCGGCAGACTTAGTAACAAAGTTCCCCTGGGCACTGGCCCCAAGCAGGCTCAGTGCTCTCCCTCAGACCTTGTCTCTCTCCACTGGGTCCCCTGTTATCCCCCAGGGGCTCTGGGGACATGCTGGAGGCTGGAGTGGGTGGGGGTGGCTCAGGGGGCTGGCCCAGCCTCACCTGCCTCCTTGTGCTCCTTTGTAGGTTCTTACCTGGCGCTCGATGAACCCATGAACAACATCACCACGTCTCTGGGGCAGACGGCAGAACTGCACTGCAGGGTCTCTGGGAACCCGCCTCCCTCCATCCGCTGGTTCAAAAACGATGCCCCTGTGGTCCAGGAGCCCCGGAGAATCTCCTTCCGGGCGACCAGCTACGGCTCTCGACTGCGCATCCGGAACCTCGACACCACTGACACCGGCTACTTCCAGTGTGTGGCCACCAACGGCAAGAAGGTGGTCTCTACCACCGGGGTCCTGTTCGTCAAGTTTGGTAAGCGGCCTTCCTGGGCCCTCAGCCCCATGCGGTTGGAGGGCCAAGGTCCTGAGGATGGAGAGGGGTGAGCACCGGAGGGCGCATGCTCCAGAGGGGTTAGCCACGCCCACCGTGCAACAAGTCAGCTGCGCCTGGGGTCAGTGGCCATGGCAGGAGCGGCCAAGCAGGAAAGGGCAGAGCAGGAGAAGTCCAGATCTGCCCCCCGCATTGCCCAGACTCCAGCTGTCATGCCCTGAGCCCTCCGCTCCCTGCCGGGGGAGGCAGGAACATTGGCGGCATGCAAACCCCTCTTGGCGCTGTGCCCGAGACCAGAAGGCCACTCCCAGCTCATGTTTCGGCCTCTGTCCTTGCACTTATGAGACCCTGAACTGGGGGACATAGTTGTACCCACATTCTTACAAGTCTGCTGTGGGTCACAGAGGTGGCAGGAGGAAACTGTAACAAAATAGTAGATTCCAGGGCCTAGGGAGATAGCTCAGTAGAATAGCGCTTGCCTGGCAAGAACAGGGTCCTGAGTTCAATCCCCGGTACTACCAAAAAAAAAAAAATAATAATAATAATAAGAAAGGGGGCCCGCCCCTTAGCTCAGTTCTTTAAGTGGCTGCTTCAACAACGCAGTCCGCACAACTCAAGCCAGCCAAACCTGCCCTGAAGGCATTCGGAGGAAGAAAAAGAAAAAAACAGTAAATCCCAGAAAAATAAATAGCACCTATGGGCGGCTGGGAGCTTGACTGGTAGTGGCTGGAGTGCACCCAGCCCCTCACACTGACGGTTCCTATTTCTCTTTCCTTCTGCAGGCCCTCCTCCCACGGCAAGCCCAGGATCCTCGTAAGTGCTCCGAAGCTCCTTTCTTACCATTCTGCAGGGCTTCTCTGTGGGGCTCCAGGCAGAGGCAGAGCTGGCCTGGGCTTGGGTCAAAGCACTGCATTTCCAGCCGTGGACTCATGTCACTTGGTCTCTGAGGCGACCAGCGTAGGCAGTAATCTCAAGTGTGGTAATGTTGAATCTGAAAGATCAAAGCAGAATTCTTCTTGCATTTACTATTCTAGAGTAAATCAAACATTTAGTGGCAAGAGTGAATTTGGTCAGCTCAAACCCCAAAAACGATGATGTGGAGGAGAAACCTTTGCTGAAGCAAGTAGGGTCTGTTTTATATTCTGCGAGGGTGTCTGATGCTTTAAGTTATTGAACAGGGCTGCAACTGGGTGATCTGTTTTCTTTTTTCTTCCCTTCAAAGAATTCAGAGGCAAAAATTCTGACTGAGATGGGGAGAGCCTGGGCTCGGCCCAGAGTCCCAGCCGTTGGAGTCCCTCCGAGGCCCTTGCTAATGGAGTCTGAAGATCGAATTTCTTTAAACGATGCTATTGCTGATGCGTTTATTATTCTGGCTAAGGCAGTCTCATCTTTCACTCTAAAAGTATCCACTTGGGGCATTTTTTCTTTATGTATATTTTTATTTGGGGAGAAAGACCCATTTATTCAATCCAGTGCTCTGCAGGGAAATATCCTCTGTGTTCTGTGGGCTTCAGCAGCAGAATTCCTCTGGGCGGCTTGGCCGGCCGGGGCCACACCCACGGCAAACCCAACAGCCCCTTGCCTCTACCTGATCCCCTCTGCACAACTAAATGACCCCATGGGGTGTTCTAATACATCGGGCCTTCCCTCAAGGCCCCAAGCCCCACAATCTCATTAATAGAACAGGTAATGGGTAAAAATAAACACTGGCCCTGAGCCACCCTCTGCGCCTTTATCAGCCCGATAAAGGCGGATGTGAGTCTCAGATCTCCCGAGTGCTGATTACATTCAGCTTGCCAGTGTCGCCTGGTACCGGACGAGCTTGGGGCTTTGGTCACTCTGTCTTGCATTTCTCGAAGCTAATTTTTGAATGGCCTCACTATTGGTTATATGTGGAATCCTTTTGAAGTCTTATTTAAACAAAGATTAAAAACTTTTGTTCCTTGCTGTAAAAATGCTTCCAGCCCGGCACCTTATTTGTTCCTATTAATCTGTGTTTCAACTGTGACTGGTAAACTCCGTGGTGGGTTGATGAGTGTGGTTCACTAGGCTGCCCTTACGATTAGGCCTGGGGCTGTTGACTTTCTGCCTGCCCAGGAAGTTGGGCGTTTTTCATAGCCTAAAAGTGTATTTTAGACACTTACATGTGCCTACTGCTTGAAATGTTGGGCCGTCTTTGCTGAAATCTGGTGAATCCACTCTGTGTGTGTCTCTAGTGGGTTTTCACTTATGCAGAGCTAGCGCAGAAGCTCTGTGAGCTGAGAGCCAGGGAGAGGGTGCGAAGGTTCTTTCCAGACGCCAGCTACAGCCAGGCTGCAGGTCAGGCGCCTCTGTCTCCGTCTGTCTGTCTCCGTCTGTCGCCGACTCTCCACCGGGGCCTCTGAGTGCAGCTCTGTGTTTGTTTGGGGAAATGAAGACTACAGCAGGATCTGAGTTGGAAATCCCGCAGGCTTCACTTCAGTCTCTGTAGGCAGCTTGAGGCTTCTTCGATTTGGAAATCTGGGATGGGCCCTGCCTGTCCCCTCCCTGACCTGTGCCACGTACCTGGTCTCTGATAGTCCTGAGCCCCTACGTCCGAGCCACGGAATGCTGGCTCCCGCCCCAGGTCTCAGAGCCCCCCAGGGAGCCAGACTCTGCTCCGAGGGGTGCCATGGGAAGAAGTCAGGCCTTTTTTCTACCGTGCATGACCTTTACCAAAAGCAGAGTGAAGTGTGGTAAAAACGGCTATCCACTCGAGCAGTTTAGGGTCACTGAAATGATACAATCCGAGGGCCATGCATGGCCCCTGCTAGTGCTGAGACTCACATCAGTGCAGCATCAGATCTGTAGTGAACAGATCTGCAGCCCAAGAAGGCTCCTGCCTGTGAAGGGCTCACCGGAAGGTGTTTGGGTGACAGGAACCAACCTGACACTTGGGGTGCCCCTGGTCAGAGCTCAGGCTACGTTTCTGCTGTCACTGCCCAGTGCTGGTCCGCCCTGCCCCGTGAGGGCCTGGAGCACAGTGCAGGCAGGAGCCGCATGCCAGCACTGAAGTGCTTGAAAGCTGTAACTCAAGCTAGGAAAATTGCAAAGTGAAACACGTTCCCTCTTCCCACATTGACATGTGTACCCTCGTAATGACAAAATTAAAAGAATATGTCAAGTTACGATTTCTCTGTGATTGAAAGCCAGGAATGATTTTTTTTTTTTTTTTTTTAAGACAACTTTAATCATTATTCTGCGTGTCTGGATGCTGTATTCGTGGGCCGCGACTCATATAATTTATAGATGGTTATATATCAGTTCCATAAAAATATTTTTGCTTTTATTCCAACAAAAGCATTACCTACATTATTTTACACAAGATTTTTATATAGTGGGTACTTTACTGGTAGCAATAGAGTCAAACTTTCCTGAGTCCTTGTCCTTCTTACTTTTCAAAACTGTTTCCCTGAGCCAGTAACAACTATATCAGTGAAGTTCCCGAAGTGACACTCAGACTTGGGAGTGAACGAGGCATTCTGTAGACCATGTTCAAGCACAGGAATGCAACGCTATGGGATTGGTCGTCGTTATGTAGCATATTCCCAAATACTATTTCATCATGCAAATCAATCTGACACACGTGCCCCTGTGTGTAGATGCCCTCACAGCACGCTTGTGTCACCTGTATATGCGATATGTTCTAAGACGTGTTCGGTAATTTCACAATTGTGTAAAGTCCCTACAGCATATCTGCATAAATCGACACGGTACGGTCTAGGCACTCGATGCCTCTACTGAGGATCAGAGAATATAGTGACTAAGAGTCACAGCCACCTGACAGAACTGCTTAACAGTAAGCTTCTCTTACAAGCTGAGTGCA
This sequence comes from Octodon degus, assembly GCF_000260255.1. NCBI lineage: Eukaryota > Metazoa > Chordata > Mammalia > Rodentia > Octodontidae > Octodon > Octodon degus. The sequence goes on from NW_004524633.1 coordinate 3,314,609, forward strand.
CTCCAGAGAATGATGAGTTCTACAGAAAATGCATTGCCAGGCGTGGTGGCACACACCTGTAATCCTGGCCCTCGGGAGGCGGAGGCAGGAGGATCGTTGTGAGTTCAAGGCCAGCCTGAGCTGCATAGAGGAAGCCTGTCTCAAAAAGACAAAAAGAAAATGTGTGACCACTAACAGATGCCAGTCACCAAGGATCACGCACGTTGCTGTGCACACTGGCCTTCGATATGACCCGCGGCACCGCGCGCATACACACCAGCATTATCACCCACGCGCAGCGCGATGCGCTGAGCCCTTACGGCAGCAGTGACGGCACAGCGCCCGGGGAGCTCCCGGTGCCGCCGTCGTCGTCTGTGAGACTGCTGTTGTGCACGCAGCCCACCACATATGGCCACGAAGCTCAGGGGAATTGCCCCCTTGTAAGCGTTCTCGAGCTGCCGACCCCAAGTACCATAGCTGCATGGCGCGGTGGCATCTCACAGTTCTCGTGCCCAGAAACCCAGGATCGAGATGTTGGCGGGGTTGGTTCCTGCTGAGCGTGCCGGCGAAGATCTCTCTCCTCTTACAGGGTTTCTTGGCATTCCTTGCTGGCGTGGGGCTGCTTTGTCTCAGACTTGACCCTGCGGGCTGCCAGGCTCTCCCTCCATGTGCGTCTCCAAACAGCCCCTTGGGGGCGTTTCCCTTTGCATGTGGGCATGAGTTGCCCAGCGCCATTTGTGTGTTGAGAAGACTTCTTTGTCAGTTATCTTGGCACTTGTAAAACCAACTGGCATAAACATGCCTTTATTCTGGGACTGGCAAGTCTGTTCCACTGACCTATGCTCTTGTCTCCTGCCACCTTTACAGTCTTCCTTCATTGGCTTGCAGTAAATTCTGACATTCTCTGTGAATTCCCCACATTGGTCAGTCTTCCACTAGACAAACAGAGCCAGTAAGACATTATGTGCATACATAACTGAAGAGACGCTTGCAAAGATGTCCAAAATTCATGTCCAAAATCATCAGCGGTTTCAAGATGAGCAGCCGAAGACACTGGGCCAGTTGCTCACGGTGCAGTCCTCAGGTAAGCAGGCTCAGCTCTGCTTGTAAGGCCCTTCACCTGATTAGATCAGACCCCTCCAAATCATTAAGGAGGCCCTCCTACAGCCAGTTGATGTAGGTGTTAAACTTATCTATACAGTACTTGCAGAGTATTTAATTAGCTGGGGACTCTGCCAAGTTGACATAAAACTGATCATCATCTTCAAATGTCGTTCTTCTTTTTACAGAATGTTTTCCTCTACTTGGTTCCCTTGCATTTCCATGTGAATTTTATGTTAACTTATTTCTCCAGGAAGTCATGTGGGAATCTGGTAGAGAAGGCATTGAATCTATTGTTGGATCTGGGGAATACTGCTGTCTAAACAATATTAAACCTTATGTTCTATAAACATGGGCTACCTTTCTAATTATTTTATTTCCTTAAATGTTGTGTTTTAGATTTTTAAAAATTTATTTATTTATTGGATACGGGGCGTCACTATGCAGTTCAGACTCATAGCAATCCTCTTGTCTCAGCCTCCCCAGCACTGGGACAACAGGCATGTGCCACCACACCTGATTTCAGTGGCCGCAGGGCATGCAGTACCACTGTTTGAACTCAGGACCTTGTACTTGCCAGGCAGGCACTTAGACCATTGAACTATCTTCCCCAGCCCAGTTTTGTAGATTTCAATGCACAAGTCTTGATCCTTTAAAAGAAATCCTACGTATTATTTTTTCATACTATTATAAGTGGAATTTTTTCTTGATTTCATTTTCGGAATGTTCATTCTACTCTACAGAGGTAGAATCAAGTCTTGTACATTGGTCTCATGTCTTGAAGCCCGGCTAAACTAGTCCATCAGGTCTAGCAGTTTTGTTTTATTGTTTTTGATGGCTTCCTTAAAGGTTCTACGTCTGGAGATCATGCTATCAGCATGTGAGGATCGCTTTTCTTCTGTGTAGATTGATTCTTTTTCTTGCTTAGTTGCCTGCCTAGCACCATGAGAACAGCACGCATTTCCTTATGCAGAGTGTTTTAGAAAGCCTTCAGTCTTTCATCACTGAACATGACTTCACCTGTGAGTTTTTATAGCCATCCTTCATTCAGTTGAGGAAAAAAAAAATCCCTTCTGGTCCGAATTTTTTTTTTAAATTCTAAAAGTATGTTAGATTTTGTTAAACACTTTTTGTGTGTCCATTCAGATGAGCGTGAAGGTTTTGTTTGTTCTTTATTTTATCCACGTGCTGCTTTACATTGACTGGTTTGTGTTTCTGAATCCAAGCTTATCTTCCTGGAATAATTCCCATTGACCACTCTGTGTGTGCCCCCTGATTCAGGTTACCAGTATTTTTTTTTTTTCCTGGTACGGAGGATCAAACTTAGGACCTTGCTCTTGCTTATGCCGCTGAGCTATATCCCCAGCCCTGGCCCTGTTACCAGTATTTTGTTGAGGAAACTTCTCTCTGTGTTCATAAAAGATAATGATCTGTTATTTTCTCATGACACAATTAGCTTGTCCCAGTAACAGGATGATTCTGAACTCTTAGAATGAGTTGGAAACTAATTCCTTATGTCCATTTTTTCAAAGAAGAATTTTAAAGGAAATCTGTTCACACGAATATTCAGCGTAATTCACCAGTAAAGAAATTTGTGAGAAATTTTAAAATTACCATTTCAACTTCTTATTGTAGGTCTGTCCACACTTTTCATTTCTTCTTGTGTCGGTTTAGTGGTTTCTGTCTTTCTAGGGTCTGTTCCACCCCATTTAGATTTTGTAAGTTGTTGTTCTTAGTGTCCGTACCATCCCTTTAATTTCTATGACATTAATAATAGTATTTTCTTTCATTCTGGATTCTAGTAACTTGTGCCTTTTTTTTTTCTTGGTCAACCCAACTAGTCCAGCTTAAAGTTTACCAACTTTGTGTGCTTTTTAGAAAATTAATTTGTTGGAAACTGAACATAACAAGCAATGCAATATGGAAACTCTGGAAAACAGGCTGCACCTTCTGTGACGCTGCTTGGAGAATTACTTGGAGTAAGCCCTTGGGGCCTGTACTCGACTTGTGTCCCTGCTGAGGTTCCTGCTTAGCTCCGATTAGTTGACAGTTGGATAGAGAGTTCCTTAAGCCAGGAAGTGCCACCTCTTTGCCAAGAGGTTCCCAAACGTCCTGGGTGTGCCTCCAGCAGCTGGCAGTGCACAAGTCTGCTTTGCTTTTATGTCCTGCTGGTGCAGGGCCTCCGAGACAGCCAGCGGGGAGAGATTAGAGCTGTCATTCCCAGGCGTGTACAGACCCTGGCTATCCCCAGGAGTATGTCAGCGGTTTCAAAGCCTCAGCAGACATCTTACTTCTTAGATCCTCCCTCTCAGCTTTGGAGTCTTTTGGCCAGGATCTTGTTCCCCGATCAGTGTTGCCACCTCGGGCAAATAGGATTTTTTCTTCCAACAAATATCCTGGGACTACAGCTTTTCCCACAGAGAAGCTCCAGGTTGAGTCAAATAAAAACAAGTTTGTGAGTGGGGCTAGTCCCAGGAGCTGCTAAGCAGGCTGCGTCATGCTCATCCCAGGACGGGGCTTGGAGGCGCTCCAGGCTCTGCCTGCCTCTTCCCGTGACTGCGAGCTGCTGGTCCCAAAGCTCTGCACAACCTGGGAGAGGGCCATGGGAATAGGCCACGTCTGAATGCCACAAAACTTGATTCCTAATGAAATTCTTTTTTTTTTTTTTTTGTCTTAGTCATGTGCGAAATCCTAGGGTAGAGGGCTAGGGATATAGCTCAGTGGCATAAGCCCCTGTCTGCCAAGCACAAGGTCCTGAGTTCAATCCCCAATACGGGGGGCGGGGGGGAATCCTAGGGTAGAGCATGCCATATAATTAGCTTTAAATGAGGTTTTAAAATTTATTTATTTATTTATTTATTTATTTATTTATTTGGTACAGGGTCTCACTATGCAGCTCAGACTCGTAGTGAGCCTGCTGTCTCAGCTTCCCCAGTGCGGGATTACAGGTGTGAGGCTCCACACCCGGTTTTGGGGCCAGCATGGCGCACCCAGGGTTCTGGGGCCGGCACAGCACGAGGTACCAGGGATTGAACCCAGGTCCTTGCACTTGTCAGGCAGGAGCTTAGACCGCTGAGCTCTCCCCAGCCCAAAACGAGTTTAGGTTCCTTTTTTTTCTTTCTTTTTTATCCTCCTGGAATCAGTCTGCTGAGAACTGGCTGAAGCACAGCAACCACCTCATGAGGATGTTGAGGAGATTAAATGGAATAGGATGACACATACAGAGTGGCACTGTCCCTCGCTCATTCGTGGGAACTTAATAATAGTGACTGACACCATCTTCACTGCCACCGCCATGCTCGGCACCACCGCCACCCCCATGACGGCCGTCACCGTCACCGTCACCGTTGCTATCTGATCAAAGCGGCCATGCCTTCTTTCTGGATGGAGTCCATCTGCTGGACCACATTACCTCCGGGGAAGTGCAAGCAGAGCCCCTGAAACCTTTATTTCCCCATCTGCATTGACCTCTGGCTAAAAGCCCTTTCAGCAGAAAAAGTGTCTGGATATTGATGACTTCCTTCCCCGTTTTATCTGTCTCCAAGTCTCAGCTGCAGTGTAGAAGCTAGCTGAGTGTGGACCCAACCCGGGACGTGATAATACAACTTTCCCCTGAAGATAAACTCTGGGGTGACTTTCAACATGCCGCTCAGGCAGTTCCGGGATGGGCGTCTGGGAGCGCAGAGGTCAGCAAGGCTCCCAGCAGCAGTGGGGCCAGGCTGCGGGGCCACCACCAAAGCGCCTTAGACTCAGCACGCTGGAGGGCAGATGGCCAAAGTGTGGAGAGATGAGATAAGCAGCGTTCCCAGTCCCAGGGGAGAAGGCCCAGCCTAGAGAAGGTTGGGAAGCCACGCCCCATGTCCCGGGGTATCCATCACTCAGCACCCCCCAGGGTATGAATGGGGTGTGGAAAGCTTCAGATTAGAAGGCAACTTGTGAGCCTTGGCCGGAGGTGGAGCGTGTCCAGAGGGAGAAGGGGAGCTCAGTGCTCGCACCCAGAGGCTTCGTATGTCTTAGTCTTAGTTGTGGGGTAGCTCCACACCTTCCTTCCACAGTACCCTGTGCACAGTAGGTCAACAGGTGTGTGTCAAACTGAATGGGCAGAGTCTGTTCTACAGCTTTTCTCCACATCTGACTGCTTTCTCTTCACTTGTTCAGCACGCTTTCATCAGTTCTTTCTGTGCTGCAGGCCTTTGACAAGGCTGTCTCATGTCAGGGACTTTGGTGTGAGGCAGCGAAACCTCTATCACCAGCACCTTCCCTTCCTTCTCCCTGAGTGTGACTTCAGTTTGCAGAGCAAGTGAGATCAAGGGATGGAGAAGACCTCTGGCCCAGGCCCGGCTGCAGGGGAGGAGAAAGCCGAGAGGAACGAGTGTTAATTAGAGCCGCGCTTCTCAGACTGCAATGTCCCTCGGTCACCCCCACGTGCCAGGGCCCACGCTGAGGCAGCGCTGCGTTTATGTCCGGTGGGGCCTGAGCCCTGCTTCCCGGGTGCTGCTCAGGTGCTTTGAAAAGCAGGGCTTGGCAGAGGGAGCCGCTCTGCCCTCCCACCCCCTCGCCACGCCCGCGGCCCCCGGCCAGCTGCTTCCCTTCGGAGTCCCACGTTCCTTCTCTTTGCACACCCAGTGTGGTGAGCCACCAACGGAGAAGACTCCGGAGACCAGGCTGATGGCACTGATCCCATTTATTGCAGAAGCAGCTGAGTATATATCAGCTGAGGGTAGGGAAGGGCGTGAATAGGGAGATTGTGGGGCAGGACAGGGCTGCCCTTCTGCCAATGACCATCAGCCAAGTATGCTTAGCAGTCTGGCTCCTGGAGTGTGCTCTACAGGCATTCCTCAGCAATGGCAGTGAGCATAGCCTCTGGCCCTGACATGCCCACAACCCAGGACCCAGGGCTCGGTGTCTCCTGGGGTCCTCCCAACTGAATTTGATGACTCCTTGAACCCCGTCTGCTCTTCCACTAGAGTCCGCTGGGTGCGAGTGTCGTGTAATGCGCTCCAAGGTCTTCTGTGTTGTCCGGGCACATTAGCAGTCCTCTTACCCCCCAGGCGCTTCCCTCCTGCCCATCCCGACAGTCTTGTCCAGGTGGGTCTGAGAGAGAGGAGGCTCTGTGGAGCCCTCCCACGGGGCCCCTTCACAGTGAGGCTGATGGCTGCTTGTGTGGCTGCTCAGGTAGGCCCTGTGGGGCACTGGCATTTTCCTCTGCTTCCTCCTGGTTCCGGCTGTAGGCACTGAGCACCTGTGTCCCCAGCTGAACTGGAGGATGGAGCAGGAGGCATCGGGGTGGGTGGAGAGAGCCTCACGGCCGCTGACCAAGTGACCCAGATGCCAGATAAGAGGTCCTGGGCCTGATGGGAGAATAGGGACCCTGCTTGATTTGTATAATTGGGAATGTGGGCTCCTCACTGGATCTTCACAACTGTGTGCCTACAGGCTTTCTGAGGGAAGCACCCGCGTCTCACAAGTACAGCTAAGCTGTGCGCAGAGCAGACCTGGTGGTGTGAGAGGGCAGCCCAGTGCACAGCCACTCTTCTGTAGTGACCCCATCAGCCTTGGTGCTGGGGCTGCTGGGGTTTGGCTCTGGATGTCCCTGTAGGCTCATGAGGAGGCATTGGTCTTATTGAGAAGAAATTGGGTCTTTGGGGTGTGGCCTTGGGAGATATTGGGGCCCTGCCCCTCCTCTCTGTCTCTGTTTCCCTGCTATAGCAAAGCCAGCAGCAGCTTCCTTCCCGTGCCTTCCACGGCCTGTGCCACCATAGGGCCCAAGCTACAGGGCCAAAGAGCCTGGCGTTGAAGCCTTGAGCCAAAAGAACCCTTTCTTCTTATTAGATTGGTTGACTCAGGCATTTTGCCATGGCAGTAAGAAGCTGGCTAACAGAGATGGAAGACTTTCTTGCACCGTGTTATCGTGTATGGCCTGGATCTATGAGTTGAAGTCAGAAAAGATAGGTTAATGGGAGGGAAAGTACACATTTTATTTGATGTCAATATTTTTACATAGCAAAAGGGGCTTTCTGGGAAGGAATGAAAACCCTGAGGTTAGCCTTGGGGGCTCATACACTGTTTTAACAAAGAACTATAAGCTGTGGAGCTGCGACAACAGAAAAGATACAGGGATTTGGGCTGGGGTGCTGGGGCAGTGCACTAAATTGTGGGGGGATGACTAGGAAAAATACGGAGGCAACTAAGCGAAAATAAGGGCAATTTTAGAGAGGGTCGTAAGATCACAGTTCTGTTGGTGAGAACGTCTCCTAGCAGAGCAAGGGGCTCTGACCTGAGCCCAGGTAGGTGCCCTCGCAGCTCAGCTGAGCCCCGTCTTCCCTGTCTCCTCCCTCACGGGCGGGGACTGGTGAACGAGCTCTTGCGGGAACTGCGCCTGCTCTGTGTGTTCCTTGTCATTTTGTTGAGACCAGCCAATGTATAGCTCAGGCTGCCCTTGAACTCCTGACCCTCCCAAATGTGGGGAGCACAGATGTGCCCCACCACGCCTGGCTGGACTAAGTGTGAACACTGAAAGGACCCACAGTCTGTCTTCACAGAGCGATTTCAGTACAGGCAAGGGCTGTGGCCTAAGCACAGGACGAGGGACGTACAGTGCCAGAGACACGGATCCTGGGTGCAAGCACCTCTGTCCTGCCTGCACTGGGCAGACAGGTTGCCCTCTGTCCACCGCTCTCAAACCTTCACTGGCCTCCGTGGGGAGCTCTGGGCCCCAAGAAGTCCAAAGCGGGCTCCTAGTGGCGGCCCCTTGCAGGGAGTTGGTCACAGAGGCCCATTCCAACTCCATGACACATCCTAGCTGCTGAAACCCAAGACGCCGCAGGACCAGGTGCAGATCATAAAGGACCGGTTATTGCTGCATCACGCTGCCAGCAGTGCCTGCTGCCCCCCATGGCTCGCTGCTCCAGAGCAGCGAGCACCTCGAGCAGGGGTGGCCCTGGCAGTCCCCCATTAGCAGTTCTGAAGATTAGCTGGACCGAGTCCCAGCCAGCTGGGATCAACCCTGGCCCTAACTCTGGGTGTGGGTGAGGAACCTCCCTTTAGAATTTAGACCATGGTGAAGGAACCCAAAGACCGGCCCTGAGAAACACTTCCTAAAGAGTGGTTTAGCACGCCTAGCAGATAGCTCCGTGGCATAAGCACCACCTGGCAAGCACAGGGTCCTGCATTAGGTCCCCAGCCCCACATGCCGTGCCAGTCCCAGAACCCCGGGCTCACTGTGCTGGCCCCAGGGTTGGACTTGCACACCTGTAATCCCACCACTCGGGAGGTTGAGACAAGAGGATCACTTCGAGTTTGAGATGGGCCTGGGGGTTACAAAAGTGAATACAAGGCCAGCCCGAACTGCAAAACGAAAACTTGTCTCAAGAATAAAAGAATACTAGCCATCACGGCTGGTCATTACCAGCATCTGCTGTTTCAGCAGCACTTCAGCGGACGAGGCCTGATGTCGCCGCCTCTACTAATCCTCCCAGGAGGGACACGGGCCGTTTCTTGCGCTCACAGGAAACCCGACCTTTCTCTCCTGACTATTAGCCTGTGCCGGGGCACACGCATGATGCCATCTGTGTCTCCTCCAGAGCGGGGTGCCCATTAGGAGCATAACGCAAGCCACATGTCAGCTTAAATGCTCTAGCTCCACCTTTGTAAAAAGCTTAACAAGTAAAATTAACTTTAATATGTGTTTTTTTTTTTTTTTGTATTTTAGGGAAGGGTCTACAGGGTGGGGTCTCACTACTAGATTGGACTCATAGTGATCTGCCTGTTTACAGCCTCCCAAGAGCTAGGATTACAGGCATGTGCCACCACGCCCAGTCTCAACTGCTGTCTCCGTGCGCCCCGGGGGCTGGGCCAACACAGCAGGCCTGGGGATCGAGCCCCGGCCCCTGTGCCTGCTTGTAAGCTCTTTAATATGCTGAGCTATTTGGCTGGCCCAGTTAAAATATGTCTTATTTAATCCAATATGTTCCTAGTAGTATCGTTTCAACAGGAAATCAATGTAAAATGAGCCAGATTGATTTATACCCTAACTGACAACTACATGGTACAGTGTGAGCCTGGCGTGCATCAGTTTTTCCTGTAACAGCCAGCCTGTGGTCTCTTTCCCAGGCCTTCAAACTCCAGCATGTATTTTATGTTTATAGCACATTTTATTCCAAAAGCTAAATCTTCATGAGAAATACTGATTTGTACCTACATTTTATCAAATCAACAAAAACAGAGATCCGTTTTGCCGAATTGCTCCTCAGTAACTGATCTGAACACCAAACGCTTCCATTTTCCTTAATGTTCACATCCACACTGACCAAACTGGCTTATGATTTTTAGAAAAATTGACTTGAGTCTTCAACCACAAGTATATTAGTTTCCACAGTATGTTTTTCCAACTTAAATAAATTCGCTCAGTCTTGTATCGAGTTAGTATAATTTATGTCCCACGCAAAGGTGCAGAGCATAAACTGGACAACAGCGCTTGATTTATCAGCGTCAACAAAAGCATTCCCTACATTTTTTCTTGTAGTTTTTTGCAGCCCGTTTACAAAAGCTGTCGGTCTCACTTACAGTCTGCGCAGCCCTTCCTGCCGAGTGGTGGTCGGGTTGTGCTGCGCAGAGTGTGCCCGCCGCACGCTCCTTCCTGTCTGCAGTGGGCGGGGGTCTGCCCCTCCCTCCGGCACTGTCATGCGTGGCCCGGAGGACCCCCGAGGACGTCGTGGTGTGACCTTTGCCTTTGCTTGTTGTCTTTTCACCAAGTCTGCTTTAAAAGAACGAGTGTACGCACTTTCAATATGCATCGAAGTATAAAACAAAACAGTAGTTCTGAAATTCTACTAAAGGCAGATTTTTAAATTCACAGCTAAAGTAGCATCCACTGGCCTAGAATCTATTTTCTCACACCTAGGTGAATTTCTTTGACAGATGCAGAAGATTAAAAAAATACATACTCCAGGAGTTCTCTTTTATAGGCTAAAAAGTGATATTCTTTACGAATTTGAAAACCTTGTCACTAAAAATGTAACCCAGATTAGTAATTTGCTGGTTTCTCTTAGATGTTATTCCTCATCTAAAGCTAAAGAAAAGTACCTGCAGTTTTTCAAGTTTTAAATCAATTGATCTTTTACTTTATTTGGAAGATGTTTATTCTTCAGGCTGTTGATAACTAAAATAGTACTTTCACTCTTGATCTATGTAAAAATGATTTTATAGCAACTCAAAATTATAAGACCAGATTCTATTAAAATTGTGTGAACTCTTGTACCACATTTAATTCTAATGGTCAGTTTGTATCTGTTTCTCTCTTTTCTTTCTTCTTTGGTCCTGGGGCTTAAATCCAAGGCCTTTCACTGAACTACCTCCCCAGTCCCTTTTTATTTTTCATTTTTAGACAGAGTCACACTAAGTTGCCGAGGCTGGACTCAAAGTGTGGATCCTCCTGCCTCAGCTTCCCTGAGTGCTGAGATTATAGGCATGCACCGCCTGGCCTGATTTCATCAACTCTTGAGAAATTAGTTCATGGCTAAAGGAGGAAACTTTGTAAAAACCAAAGCCCTATGAGTTCGCTGTAAATGCCTCTCCACTGTTGTCCAGTTTACTGTCTTCCATTCCATCTCTGACAAGACGCTTCTCCTGGGTGCGTGGCCCTGCCCACCCGACGTGCGGCAGACTGTCTGCGGCGCACTCCAGGGCCATCTCCATCGCTGTTTTCCATCTCTCCTCTGCTTCAGAGAGACTCTCCTTGGCCCACACACGGCAGAACAACTAAGTTGTGCAGAATAGCATGTCTTTAAATCAGTTTCTGTCTAGGGCTAAAAATAGAAATTCAGGAAACAGGCGCAGTCTGGGTGGATTTCACCCCTAGAGTGTGCGCGCGTGTGTGACAGAGACAGAGAGGTCTGTGAGTTCATCCTAATTAGAGGCAGGGTAAGTGGTAAAGAGAAGCGCAGTGAAGTCGAGAAGGAAACATTACTCTTTGGGACTGGGGTGAATTCCAAGACTGTCCTCCCTGCAACGCAAGTCCCCATGGGTTCAGGACCAGGGGAGGGGATGGTGGAACAGGGGTCAGGCCCAGCAGGGGCCCTCGCTTCTCCTGGGCGCCTCCTCACTGGATTTTGCTGCGCTTGCTGCCTGGACAGGCCCCCACGCACTGTGGCTCTGCCCCGTCCGGGCGCATGGTTCCATGGAGCACAGCCACCCCTCTGTGTCAGCCTGTACTTCTCACCCGAGGAAACCCTGCCCAGAGGTGCTTGTGCCCGCCTTCCTCCATGCTCCCACGCCACATGTGGGTCTGCCACACCTGGGCTCTCCTGGCCACCTGTCGCCCTGCATGGCCACCCAGGCCCCTGATCCCAGTGGTGTGCCACTAGCAGAGAGGGCTCCTGGTGAAGAGGGAGCACAGTGACCACGTGCTACTCTCCTGTGGCAGGGAGCCTGAACCACAGCACAGCCACAAGGTCTCCTCCTGATGCAGAAGAGGGGTACCAGCTGCACCTGCGCACGGGATGTGGAATGGAGGGAGGTGGCGTTGCGGGTCACTCCCGGGCACAGTGCCCGGCCCAGAGTAGCCCTCCATGGACTGTGGCCATTGTACCCGTGACCATTGTACCCAGCATCTGGGTCTACACTTGTGTCTTCCCTCACAGCTGCCCTATGTGAGTAGGGGCTGGGGGAGGGGCTGACAGCCCATCCCCAGGAACAAGGGACCCTGGGGCAGGGGCCTGAGCAAGCCCGGGTCCTCACCAGAGCTGGGGATTAAAAGCAGGATTAATAAAGTGCCTCAGGGTGGCCACCAGCTCCTCCCCTGCAGCGTGGACCCCATGAGACATGGGGCCTTGTGCGCAAATGAAAAGTGGGATGATTGTTAAGGGGCCAAGAGAATTATGTTTGTGGGGAGCACAGAACAAAGAGGCTTGATGTTGACGGAAGCCACACTAGTGTTTGAAGCACGACTTCATGACTCTGCCCTAGCAGAAATGATGCCTCCCTGGCCTGCCAGTGAGGAGAGAGCTGGGTTATTGGGACCCGCGCAGGCCAGCAGCCGGGAGAGTATGAGCTGCCTATACGGGACCCTGGCCCAAACCTCGTGGCCTCCTGGCAGCCCGGGTGGGCCTCCTTCTGTGGGGTCCACTTACAACCAGAGCAGACCAGTCTGGACCCCAGCTCTGCTGACCCACCAGCGTCCCCTGGGCTTTCCAGGCGCAGTTCAGGTGGCTCTGCCTCACAGAGCAGCCGTGAGCAGTAAATAAGCCAGAAGTAAACAAGATGGAAAGGAAGCGCTCGGGAAGGAGGGCGCCGTCGCACACTGACCTCCGCGACACCAGGCCCTCCGCCAAACACTCCTGGGCCGCGCGTCCCTCTCTGCCAGGCCTGCTTCTGTCTCTGAGGTCTTTGTGGGGCTCTCTGTTTTGCTGGATCAGGAGTGTGCAGGGCAGCGAGACCCCAGAAACTGCCTTCCACTTGGGTTGTCTTTCTCCATGAGCTAGCCAGAAAATCCAGCAGCTCTTTTGCCGACCCCGGCATCTGCCCCTTTTCGATGACCAGGTCTCCAGGGCAGGTGGATGTGTGAGGCTCCAAGGCACATGTGACCTCCACAAGCTTGGCAAGGAAATTCCAGCCAGGGCCCGGCGCTGGGACCTCGGCTACAGGAATGCCACGCCCCAGGTTGCGCCCCCTCCAGTTTCCCCTGGGAAGTCCCGTCTCTGATGCGAGGGCGTGGCTCTGTGATCTAGCAGGTATTCAGCATCCACCCCACAATTAAGATGTTGTGGCTTCACAGGGGCCTCCTAGGAAAGGCTCCATGCGGTTAGCTTGCCTGGAGGTACATGAGCTCACAGTCTGCACCAGAGCGAAGAATCATCGCATCAGCTCAGGACAAGGCATCTTCAGGGAGCTCGAATGGGCGCTGCCAACGAGCCCCACTCTGCCTTTGCTGCTCCGAAGGGTGACTAGGCTCCCTAGGGGCCCAGATGCTGTATCGGACGCGTGAGGATCTGCCCAGCGGGCCCGAGGCCGGCTGTCTTCCTGGAGTCCCGTCTCCGCGCGGGGGTACCATTGGAGTACAGTCGGCTGGGAGGAACCGGTAGCGCTGTCACGGTGGGGGAATTTGGTACAAGCAACCAAGGACATCCGCCGTGGCTCGCCGACCCAGCCTCCCAGTTTTGGCCAGACAGCTTGCTTTTCTCGGGAGGAGGCTGCCTGGCAACCTTCCGTGGCCTAGGTGGACCTGATCCCTGACTGAGTCCACACAGCCCCTGGACCTGTCCTTACAGGCCCTCTAGGCGCATTTACCGTCCCCTCTACTCTTTTATCTTTATTTGTATTTTTTTAGCCTCTGCCAGGTTGGAATAGGTACATTTGGTATTTAAAGGATTAAGTGTCACGGAGTATAATTAAACAGGAGAGAAACCGGAAGGCAGGGAGGGGAGGTGGCCGGGTCTTGGCTCCGTGCAGAGGCTGCTGCTAGCTGGTCCCAAGGCCAGGCCGGGCATGCTGAGACCTCGGTGGTGTGGGGCTCTTCCTCGGCGGCAGCCGGAAAGCCTGCTTTGAAGTTCATGCAGCCTCTGGGGACAGCAGCTCTGGAGGCTACTAAGGAGCACTGTTGACTGGGGACAGCCGGGAGTTCCTTAATCTCTCTGAACTGCATTTCTTCTGTTCTGCACAGTGGACACAGTGCTAGCTAAGTGTTGTGTCTGTAGGATAATGCTAGAGCCCTTATGTGGGAGTACTTAGTTCAGCATCCCACACCAGTGCTCCCCGCACCGCACCGATAGCTGCTGAGTGGTCAGCGGCCCTGAGCTAACCCCCTTGTGAGCCTCCTCACATTTAACCCCCTGATGGCTGGGGCTTAAGAAATGTGTGGTGAAACTGGGCCTGGTGGTGCAGGCACCCTGCGTTTGGGACTGAAACCCGAAGATCCTTGGGCTACACAGTGAGCTCAAGGCCAGCCTGCACTGCATAGTGAGACCCTGTTTCAAAAAGCCAAAAAAAGAGGAGGGCATGAACCTACTTAGGGCCACATTGCCGTTCCTGTACGGAATCAACAAGTTCTGCTGTGGAGCTTGGATTTACCATCTGGCTAGAGCTGAGTGCACCACAGGCGTCCTAGTATTCAGGCTCTGACTTGACTGGCCACACGAACATGCTTTAAATCACTGCGATCAGACTGCAGGACCCTCAGAGAACATGCACGTGGCCGCCCATCTTCACCCCCTAGCATGGTCCTGACATGAACGAGGTGAGAGGTTCCTGCTCCCGTCAGCTAACCCCAGAGTGGTCTTGAGCACGTTTCCCGAAGCCTTAGTGTCCTCTCCCCCAACCCCGTCCTTTGGGGATGTTACTAGAAGCTTCTCCACTGAGGTTTTATTAGGAAAGGGCTTCACTGAGCTCATGCCTCGGGGCACGCCCGACACAGTCCCTCTCCGGCATCCGCAGCTCTTGCTCGGCCTCCAGGCCTTGGCGCGTGCATTTTCTTGTGGTCACAGCATCAGCTTCAGCTTGCCTTGCTCACCCACCTCACACTGGGCCTTGGCCCCACCTCTTGTTACTGGCGAGTGTGTTCCGAAGTCGCTTCGCTCCCAGGCTGCCCTTGTGTCGTTTCCAGCACGGCACCCACACCTGTGTGCACCTGGCTCTTCCAGTGCACCTGTTTCCTGAGTTAAGTTCTGCTTCGCCCCGGCTTTCACTAGGGAAGGGAAGGCACTTCAGGAACTGCAGGTCCTGACAGCTTAAAGACTGCGGTTAGGTGATGTGGTGTCCAGGTGTGTTTGATGCCAGGGTCCCCCGCCCTTCCTGGGGACACAGCAAGGAGAATCCCGGCCTCTTTTATCTGATGATGACTCTGCTGGTCTTCCTGCACCTCATCTCTTGGGGAAGAGAGGACCCTGCCAAACAACCTGAAGCTGGCCTTCTGCTGCAAAGCAGAGCTCTGGCTGAGTGCTTTGAAATGTGACCCCCTAAGCACACCTGGAGCCCCAGGAGCAGCCTCACCACCCCCCCCCCCCCGCCTGCCAGGGTCAGGACTGAGGGACACAAGGCTGAGGGCAAAGGTGAGCTTTTCATTTCTTCTGCAGCCCCAGGATTCCTTTGAAAGCTTCCTGAGCTGCTCCTTCAGGGATCATACAAAACAGCTTGAGGAAACCCTAGAAGTGTTTTCTCCAGATAAACATCCGGGTCAAAGCAGAAATCCCCACATGCTTTTCCCCAGGAGAGAAACTTGCCCAGTGGGGAGAAGGCTGACAGGACATGTGTGCAGCATACCAAGAGGCTTGGGGCCGGGGACACCATGGGCTCGCAGACCTCGTGGGCACCCCGGGTGCAGTGTACCAAGAGGCTTGGGGCCGGGGACACCCCGGGGCATAGGAGCCCTTGAAATGCTCACCACAGCGCCACGTCCTCCTGGGGAGCAGATCTCCTGCAGCTGCATGGGACGGCGAGGGCAGCGCTTCTTTTCTTCCTTTTATTTTAAAGAGACAGAGAGAAAAAAATAACAATAAAGCAGAGTTCCAAAACAGGTTAGTAGGAGAGTTTCCATAATTAGTACATCGAGTATTGTTATCTTTGTCGTAGTTATTCAGAGCACAAGAGCAGGTGTGGGAGCTTGTCCACACAGTCTGCGTGCGCACAAACCTTTCTTTTCAGCAAATTAAGAGAAACTAGCTGTAATGCCATCTTAACTGTCTTTTAAACAAATATATTTTTTCTTTTTTCCCTTCCTTTTCCCTTTCCCCATCACCATTTGTCTTTTTTCAACGGTTTCTTCCCAATGCACGACGTCCGTCGTACTGTGTGGGTCTCCCTTGTGTTCTCACATGGGGGTGGCAATGTGGCGCCGGTACGTACGTGTGGGCCTGATTTACCTCACTTGTGCGTGTGGTCTCCACTTGCATCCATGTACTTTAAACAGGCTCAAGCTATCCTTCTTTGTGGCTGAGTAGTAGTACTTCATTGTGTAAAAAACACATCTTTTTGACATTTTTCTACTTTGTTACATCAAGTGAATTTTTACAACTCATTCTTAAGCTAATTAGCTTCAATTGACAAGTTGTATTTTGCTATATTTATGTTACCTTAATAAGTTTGGTTTATTTATAGCTTACAAAAGCATTTATTTTAATAGCAGTGGGCTGGGGTCCAGCGTGTCTGCAGTAGGCGTGAAGCCCTGGGTGTGACCTCCGGCACTCAATAAAGAACAAACCTGAAAACTCTTGTGCTAGACAAAAAGCATTTCAAGTGTGGATGGTCGCAAGTGGGGAGCCGTGGACCAGGCATGGCTGTCCAAGAGGCGTGGGAAGCCGTGGGCAGGAAAGTGTTCTTGGGGTGAAGATGCAGGCCGTGGCTCCGTGGCTCTGACTGGTGTCACCGAACACAGTCATGAATGCAGTCATCAGGCCGAGCCCTCCACTGAGGAGCATCTCCTCTCACCACTAAGTGACATTTCTGTGAGCCCCTCAGCCCTGGCTCTGGACCCCTTCTCTCTGAATTCTTCACAAATTCTTCCTAAACGTTGGTGGCATATACTGCCCAGACCCAGGGGCGAAGGTCCTGCCCAGGGACTGGCTGTGGGAGTGGTGGTGTCCTGCACCTTTGGTCCCCTGTCTCAGCTACCCCTGCTTCCCTTTCACAGAAGAATCCGTTTCCTGTTTGTGGAGATAAAACAAAGCCTTGAAATGTGATATGGCAGGTGACAAGGCCAGCACCCTGGACGCAGGCCTGGGAGACCCTTGTTCATCCCGGATTCGGAACCGGCCTACCCAGTCACTGGCTCACCCGGCTGCCACTGAGCCCCGACCCGGCACTGGGCAGGACACTCAATGTTAGGGGAGTGAACAAATAGAAGGAGGATGTCACCTGCCCAGACCAGGAGAGTACAGTGACCTGGCGGCTGGAGGAGACACCTCGAGGAAAGGGAGCGGAGCCGGCCTGTGGGGCCAGACCTCATCGCAGCTGCAGTTTATTGAGCACTAACTGAGCCACGCCCAGGGCAGAAGACCTGGTGCTCACTGCCTCGTGTCATTACCAAAGCACGTTTGGTCTGACCTGAGTCTCCTCCTGCTTCGCTGAAGAAAGGGACTGGCAAGGCAAAGAGCAGTGTTCGCCCACTAGGCCAGTGAAGGAAGAACGTCGGGGCACGGGAAGAAAGGCTGCGGGGGTGGAGCCCCGCAGACCCCGGGGCACGCATGGAGCACGCAGGGGCTGGGCGGGGACGCACACGTCCAAGTGAAGAGAGCGGTCAGTGGGTAAGCCTTCGGATGCGGGGGCGCTTGAAGCAGCCCCGAGTGGGAGAGCTGTCGGGAGGGCTGTGTTAGCTGGCTGGCCCTCATGATGGCGCACCTCCCGGGGGTGGGGTGGGGGTGTCGGGGCTTAGATCCAAAACATCCCTCCTGTGATTGCGCTGAGCTGTGGGTCCCATTGGAAGAGGTGCGCAGCTGTGGTGGCCTGGAGGGTGGTTCTTGCCCCCTGCTCCTCTCCTCGCCCCGCCCCATCCCACCCCCGCTTCCTGGCCGCCATGGGGGGCAGCCCTTCTCCCCAGAACCCTCTTCCGTGAGCCCCTGCCTTGGAGCCCGCAGACCATGGCCCGACCCCCCCGACTGTGAACCAAAAGAACCGCTCCTCCTGGAAGTTGAAGGTTCTGGGTATTTGTCCTCGTGCCAAGAAAGTGGCTAATGCGGTAGGGGAGGGAAGAGGACAAGGAAAGGCAGAACCTAAGGCGTAGGTCAGGGAGGGGACAAAGGGACGCAGGCCTGTACCCTCCAGCTGGGGCCATAGGAAGGCTGTAAGACCAGGGGCCGGCGCCTGCACGGAGGTCAGGGATGGGAGGGGAGGGTGTGGCCGGCCTGCTCTGCTTCCAAAGTCAGCCACGTGTCCGCCGCCGCCGGGTGAAGGGATCCAGGGGCTTCCCGGGGGCCTCAAGAGCGGGGGTTCAGGTTGGGACAAGGGCAGCTGTGGCGCGCTGATGACCCCGCCCCCTTCTGATCGTGGTGAAGGAGCCTTCAGCGGAGGAGGATAGCTCTAGAGAGAAAGGCGGCGGGGGCGCGCGGAGCACCCCAGGAAGGCCTGGTTAAAGTGGGGGAGAAATATGAGGAAGAGGCGACGGGGTCTGCCCTCAGGTGGCTAAGCGAGGCGGGGACTCACTCTGAGCTGTGCTGGTCCCCGTGAGCTGGGGGCGGGGGGACCCGGTCCCCACCCTGAGAAGGGGTGAGGCAGGCACTAGGCCCCACAGCGGGAGCCTGGAGTTCCGAGGTTTCCAATCGCTGCCGCGGAAGCTGTGTGAGACGTTTGGGAAGCTCATGGAGGTGGCTCCTCCATCCCGTGTAGCGCTCAGCGGTCATGGGCACAGCTGTCATGGGTACGTGAGGGGAGCAGCAGAGGGGAGCCAGCCTGGGCTTTGGTGCGGGCTGTCCTGCTTTCTCACAATGAGACTGACCCTGATTTTCGGGAGGGTTCAGGCAGTCCAGTCTCTGTCAAAACATTCTGGGTTATTTTTAAATTCCAGGACTTACGGTAGGGTTGGCAAAAGCTGTGCTCTAGTTCAAGATCTGGACCCTGGATGTAGGGGCGGCGTGGTCTGGGCACGACCTTCCCCTCCATGCCCCCTCTGCACAGGGCTCCCTTCCGCCTCCATGCCCCACCTGCTCAGCGTGGGTCGAGATGGGAGGAGGAGCCTCATGCTTCACTTCTTTCATAGGGTCCAAACAAGAACTGGATCTTTCCTGGATAAAGGCAGGAATGTCACAGCTTGCAGAGAGACACAGGGGACATTTCCTCCTGTGGCAGCAACCAAGGGCCAACAGGCCACGAGGGCCTGGAGGGCAAACTCCATTCACATGGTCAGCCCGAGTGAGAGCTCCCACCACATGGAACAGCCACTGCACCCCACCCCATGCCGGTACCCAGAGGCACCCAGCAGGCAGGATGGCCCCATCCAGTCTCAGGGCCACACAGCACATGCCATGCATGCCTGCTCTTCTGAGTCCCAGACGATAACGTTCCCAGGGGTCCCCATCAGCTGCCCAGAGCGGCGGGTCCTGGGGCAGCAGCCTTTTCTGCCTGCTGTGGCCCGTGATGGGAACCTGACCAATAGGAAAGGCCCAGGCAGGGCTTCCTTTCTCATCGCTTCCCTCTCAAAGGCTGGGTGACGGGGTGTCACGCAGACTCCGAGCTCCTAGGTCTTCTCCTCTCTGACACAAGGTTGTCTTCTCCACTCCTGGGAATCTATTCTAAGAAAAGTCCCCAAATCCAAATGCAACATTATAAAGCTTTTTATTTATTGCTCCATTATTTAGACTCATTATAAAATAGATTAATTTCATCTACAGAATGGACTATCAAGCCAGGAAAATAGCTCAGTGGAATAAGTGTTTGCCTGGTAAGCGCCAGGTCCCAAGTTTGATCCCTGGTACCACCAAATTTAAAAAAAGAAAGGTCAAAATGGACTATTATGTATGGACAGAAAATGTTCGAGGGTTTTATTGAATAAGAAGGACGCATGTGCTTATTGTCAAGGATAAGACATGAATACAATACTCTATATACAATATATATATAATGAGCTCAGCTATATAAAATATGTGTAGAAAATGTCTATGAGAATTCAAATTATTATCAAGGGCTTACACATAGTTTTACAGCAGTACGTATATAACTTTTTAAGTAAAATAATTTAATGCTGGGGGCCTGCCCCTTAGCTCAGTCCTTTAAATGGCTGCTTCAACAAAGCAGTCAGGCTCAGGTTTGCTGTGGTTCGATCCCCACAACTCAAGCCAGCCAAACCTGCCCTGAAGGCATTGGGAGCAAATAAATAAATAAATAAATAAACTAACTTTCTGCAAAGGTTTATTCCAGAGGAGCTCAGTCCTTCTTGGCAGCTGCCTTCCTCATGGTGGCCAGCACGTTGCTCAGCTCCTCACGCTTCCTCTTGACCTGGATGTGCGTCCCCACCCTTTTCTTGATGAACTTGAGGGCGTGTTTGTCCTTGGAGACCTTGAACAGCTCCATGGCTCACTGCTCATAGGGAGGGAGGCTGCATACTTCCCAGATCATGTCCCCCATGAACTTGGTGTGTTTGGTGAGGCATCCATGACTGCGGCTGTGCCTTGGCTTGCTCATATTCTTAGTCACCTTGTGGCCTTTGTTGAGGCCCACGGCCATGGGCTAGCAGAGGGCTGTGGCTACTGCTCTTTGAAGGTTGCTGTAGCAAAAGCGGTTTCTTGATTAGTTACATGATAAGTTAGATTTTTTTTGGGGGGGGGGAACCGGGGATTGAACTCAGGCCCTTGTGCTTGCCAGGGAAGCGCTTATTCCACTAAGGATAAGTTAGAATTTGCCAGATCTTTTTTTTGTGGTACCAGGGATCAAACTTGGGACCTTGTACTTGCCAGGCAGGTGTCCATGACACTGAGATATCTCCCGAACCCTGAGATATTGTTTTTAATGCCTGAAACAAATAAATCCCCCAATCTTTGCTGAGGCTCTCTGTGTACGATGGATCTTGCCGTCAGCACGCAGCCGAAGCGTCTGCGGCTGTCTTCACCCTTCACTTTCTGATTGCGAAGACTCCCAAGGTCAGCTGGAGGTGAGCGCTCTCGGCCTTCTCCAACAGTTAGTGAGCATGCACCCAACTTCACACATGTGTGACCTCGCTGTGGACTCAAGATGTTAACACAGCTTTCAAAGTCTTTTGTGGACATTTTATTCCTTAGTCTTTTATTTTAAATTCTTTAATTATCGTTCATCTTGTCTGTTTTCCATCGGCTAGCAGGATGAAGGTAAAACTCTGTCCTGTAACTGTATTTCACGAGGCTTTCCATGCCCGCACTAAGAAAGCTCCAATCAGACATGTGGGTGAGGTCTTTAGGGAGCCGTCAGATAGACTCAGTCACAGTAATTTTTTTGGAAATACAGCTTTGAAAGTGGGCCAGCTCTAATCTTCTGTTCCTACGTATCAGGAACACAGGTTACTTTTTCAAGCCTACTGCTGCCGTGAGGAAGGAAGGGACTGGGGCCAGCTAAAATGCCAGAAAGCCCATTGTTCTCACAAGATTCTCTCCTCTCTTCTTGAATAAATGCTTCCCAGCTTGTTACAAGTCTTTAGTTCAAGAGCTCTAAACATGTTGATGCTGAACATTTCTTCTTCTAGTTATGCTAAAGGGAAGATAAATATTTAAAGGTCACTACGCTAGCACTTTTGCTGAAGTAACCACCCCGATCCCAAGTTGTCTTCTTCACCTGTTGGTTTAGTGTATTGTTTGCTCTAGTTGTTATTTTCTGCCCAAGGAGCTGCAAAATTTATCACTGCCTGTAACTGTTTTGGAAAATGTTCCCTGGGGAAAAGGCATTTTGCATTGGCCAAGTTTGAAAACAGATCAATTACTGTTTCACAATTAA
>NW_004524633.1:3336167-3340258 GCF_000260255.1 Octodon degus
CAAATAATAATAGTAATAATAATAATAATAATAATAATAATTTAATGCAGAGACAAACAATAATTCCTTTCCCTTTAAAAGCAAAACATGTAACCTTCAAGTTTGAGAAGTGTTTATTTAGAGCTCTGCACAGAATTGGGGATAGAGATAAAATTTTAGAACTGGGGATGTCTCGGTGGAGATTGATTAATGGCTCAGACCAGCTAGGGCCAGCTTGTGATGTGGCACAAGCTGCAACCCAGGGATTAAGCCCCGAGAAGCCCCAAGGTCTGGGGAATGAATGAGAAGGATGAGCCAGAGAGGGGCCTGAGTCATGGCAGCCTCACGGGACGCGGCCACCAGAGGGACTGGGTCAGAAAGAGGGAGCGTGCAAGCTAAGAGGGCCCCAGAGGAATCTCATCAACTGTAAGAGGTAGGGGTGGGAAAGCAAAGGCTACTTGCAGTGCTGGCTTGGAAGATGGGGAAGAGCAGTGCCAAGGACAGAGAGGGCAAAGAGAAGCGTGCGGTTCCCAGAGGGCCCCGGGTGCCATCTCGCCCACGGGGAGCCCGCTCCGAGCGGGGTACTCATCTGCAGCCTCCACAGAGAGCACAGGCTCATCTGAGGCCCGGGGGTCGCCCGCAGTGCAGGTCGGGGTCCTTCCTGGCAGCTCCTGGCTGGTGCCTGCGTGCCGCGCCCTCCTGCCCTCTGGGACCTCCGCCGTACCCACACCTGCTCCCCTGGCCGGGGTCACTGCCCCCTTCCTATTCTCCCTCCTCTTCCATGAGCGTTTCCTCTGGAAATGCCCTGCCCTTTGAACTCCATCTCGACTTCTGCTTCCTGAAGGAGCAGAACCATCACAGGCAGCGGCTACGTTCCGAGCAGACTGCTGCCGTCTTGAGGTAGCCAGTGCTGAGAGTAGAGGGGACTCAAAGAGCCATCCCAGCAGGGTGAGCTGAGGGGGCGGGGGCTCAAGCCCTGTACCTGTGGTGACACTTGGCTCCAGGGGAAGTGCAGCTCCTCAGTGCAGCCTTAGACCTGGGAAGAGAATTCCAGGTAGGAAGGGGAAAGTTGCTGGAAAAAAATTAAAACCATGAAAGCTCAGGATCACAGAGACTGTGCTGGAGGGGAGTGGCTTCAAAGGAGGGATGATAATCTTGTCAGACATCTCTGAAGAAAGTCTGAATAGGGCCTGACACCCTGCACTTAGAGACAGAAGTCACGCTGACCACTGTGGTCAGGTCTGAGAAAAACAGGAACAGAGCCAACTTCAGGAGAATGAAGAAGATACAGTGAGAAGTAACAGGAGGTGATTCGAGTGGAGCCACACTGAAGAGGATGGGCTGAGGAAGGAAGAGAGCCGGCTACGTAGAGGCAGGGAAGTGCGAGGCTGTGCATGTGTGCGTGCATGCGTGTGCATGTGCCCCATGTGTGTGCACGTGTGTGTGTGTGTGTAGAACTTTAGGAAGACCTGACCATTTCTGGAAGAGGTTTTTAAAAACAACCAGGGGGAGTTAAAATCCCAGGAGCAGCGGGAAGAGGAGAACTTCTGAGGCCAGGAGCAGGGTTAGATTCCAGGAGGAAGAGAGCGAGCAGCCTCTGCTCTGGAAAGGGCACTTATGAGAATAAGCGAGTGTGACGCAGGCAGTGGAGGGCAGGAATCGCTGCTGTGCATGCTGAGCTGCCCCGTACCCAGTGTGGCAGCAGGAGATGGGGTCACTGGTCCAACGACACTGTGGCTTTAATGGCCATGACAGACTGTGAGCAACTTTCCCTCCCAGCTTGAGTTTTCCTAGCTCAGCTGTAAGCCAGGACCCTGAGCAGATGAGAACATGAGGTCCCCTTGGGCCATGGTCGGCGCTCACAGAAAGAGAGCCCGTCTAGAGCTCTCCCTTTGCTTTGTCTGGGTAGCACTGTCCTGTCACACCCCTGGATGGTGAAGGTGATGACAGTGCCCGAGGAACGCTGTGTGCAGCACCCGTGCCAGGGACAGGAGAAGAAAGGCTCTGTGTGCTCGGGCTGGGGTGTGCGGCGCTACGCAGGCTGAGAGCTCTTACAGCCGTCAGCGCTGCAGCGACAAAGGGGACCTTTATCTGGAACATTCCTGCTCAAAAAAATCACCCTTCCTGCAAGTCTAGAGGCGCATAGGCTCAGGGTGGCTTTCCCGTGGAAATAATTGCTTCAGTAGTAGGTGCAGTTACAGCGTCGTAGGGGCACGACCAGAAGAGCAGAGCGGGTGCTACATGGGGCTGGTGGGCTCTGAGCTGGTCCCTGAGGCTCCCGCTGGAGTTAGGGGGAGAAAGGCGCCCCAGCCGGAGGAAAAGGAGCTGAGAGGTGTCTGCACAGCCGTGGTTTGTCTGCAAGTGGGCCCTGAGCTTGCGGACGGACGGCGCCTGCGTCCTTGAACAGGACAAAGCTTGTTGTGTAGAGGACCTTGAGGTGTGACTTGGAGCCACCCTAAGAGGTCCCCACTGCAGCCGGGCCTCCTTGTGCCAGGCTGCGCAGGTGCTGGCTGCTGACTTCCAATCCAGGTCCGTTCCAGAGCTGGCAGCACATGCAAGTGTCACAGGCAGAGATTTATAAGGCTCTCTGATGCCGCCCAGCCCGAGTCACTGTATATGAATAATCTTTCTCATAGTGCACGAGTCCGCTGTGGGCAGCCCTGGCCAAGATCAACGGACTGAACAAGCTGAAGGGAAGCCTTTTTTCTTTTCCTTTTTAAGAAATCATTTTTGCTGAAGTTTTATAAACCTCATAAAAATTAAGGGCCGGTTTGCATTTGGGAGAAAAGCTGGCTTTATCTGAACTCATTTGACAGAAACCTTTAAGTGAGCACCTACTAGATGTAAACACACCGAGAAAATAGAGTCATGAAGCGTGCTCAGCCTTCCAGACCCCCAGGCCGAGTGTCCTGCAGGTGCTAACAGGCTCCTGCAAGCAGCAGAGAACTGTGGGTGTGACCCACAGGCTGGGGCCCCGCTGGGAGCCCACGGGGACGCCCGTGTCAGGAGTGGGCATCAGCAGGGGTGAGGCCACTCCAGAGCGGAGCCCGACTTTCCCAAATCCCACTGTGGCCCGGTTTTATTCTCCACAAGTGGGTTTATTCAGCCTAGTAAAAACATGCAAAGGGGACTCAGTCTCTGTCCACCCCAGAATGCTTCCTGCCGCAGCTCTAGACCATAAACATGTGGGAAGCAGAGCAGGACTGGAGACAGTGGTGCTCCCCACACAGCAGGCCGGGGAGCCCCTCGCCATCAGCCGGGATGGTTCTGAAGGTGCGAAGTTGGGAGAAGTGGGGCTTTGTGTTGTGGCTTTTTTCTTTTAAGGAGGAGTTTGATAATAAAAACCATGTGCTCTGCCTGCTTGGCCTGTGGTTCTAAGTGCTGTAAAAGGGATTAATTGTCGATTTCTGAATGTGGCAAGTTTATTGATCTTGTTAACAGCAGCGGACCATGGGCTGTTGGTTTCCATGGCAGGAAGAAAAATAACTGTGCATCGTGTTATTCTGTGGACCCTGTTGTTGGTTTTGGAGCCCAAGTTAAGGGACATGTGTGGTGTCATTTCTTTCCACCTGTCTGACTTCATAACTGTCCTGAAGCCTTCAGGCAGGAAGCTACAGTTCATCATGGGCTGTGGGTCACTTTTTTCCACACAAAGTGTGCATTTCGTGTGTATTTGTGTGAATGCCAGATGTGGTCACAGGGACCACGCAGCCGTTCTGCAGGCGAGACAGCTGAGGGTGGAAAGGCAGGGATGCGAGCCTTGGTCACAGGCTCACAGGCCGCCCGTTCTCATGCCATGCTTCCCGCTAGACCCGCAGATGGTGCCCCCATCTCCCCCCCCACATGGGTGCCTCGGACACCAAGTCAGAGCCGGTGCCCTCGTCGGCATTGCAGATGGGGCAGGGGCCAAGACTGGCAGCGTCCCTGCTGATGTGGGGCTGACACTCTAAAGCAGATTAGCCCGGCTTGCATAAACACCTGCTTTCCCAGACGTGTCCCACAGCTGCCACTGTGGCACTTTGCTTGGGCCATGCGTGGTGTATGCACGCTACCTGTGCCCTCCCAGCTCCTGCGGGGCCTCGTGAAGGCGGGGCTGCCATCTTCTCCCTGTG
>NW_004524633.1:3341654-3344674 GCF_000260255.1 Octodon degus
GGAAGAGCACGATTCCTAACCCTTTGGGAACCCCTGCCAGTCTGTCGACAAGTAAGTGCTGATGTCGGAATGTGGGGGTCTGCGGAGCAAATGAGCCCTAAGCACAGCCCAGGCTGTGCTCGGCTTCTGCCTGGCCACTTGGCTGGTGCGACAGACAGTGGCCTTCCAGCCGGCAGTCCCTGTGAACACGTGCAGCGTAGAGGGGTGGCGCCGCCTTTGCTGGGTGTCCTGGGCAGACCTGAGTGACCCCTAGCCACGCTGTGCTGCAGTGTGTGGGGAGAACATGGCTGCGATCCGGAGGCTGGAGGTAAAATCAGTCTCCCTCCTGCACATGCGTGCACCTCCGTCTTTTTACTCAAAAGAACATGACAGCAATTATTGCTTCCCAGGACAGTGTGTGGAGCCGGGGAGATAGCTCAGTGGCGTAAGCGCCTGCCAGGCAAGAGCGAGGTCCTGGTTCAATGCCCAGTACCAAAGCAAAACAAACAAAACAAAGTGTGAGGCCACAGAAGGCATGACCCAGAAGGGAAGGCTCTGGGCATGCCCAGCGCTGTCCTGGAGCAGCGGCCGGTGGGCACTGGTCCCTGCGTGCTCTCGCAGCTCTCCCTGATTCTCCAGCCAGGCTGCCCCTCTCTCCAGCCTCTGGGCTCTTCCCTCAGGATTGGCCGCAGATGGGCAGGTAAGCCAGGCCATGCCAGTTCCATCTGTCCACAACGTTCTTCTCATATGAAATGGTCAGAGGAATTGTCAGGAGCGCTCTCCTGTGCTTATTAGATGTATACTTGTAATACAAATCTGGAAATGCTGTGGCCCTGAAATCCAGAGGCCGAGAGGAGCAAACGGCAGGATTATCAGATTCCTTGGGCGGAATTCACCCTGAGCCAGACCCACACCCACGCAGGGGATAAATACTCCTTTATTGCTTTAAGCCGCATCAAATTGGAATTCTGTAATTTGCAACCAGAAGGGTCCCAAGTGATACAATGATTAGATCAAGCCCAGTGAATTGTGACCTTTAGTATTCTGGCAATTGGGAGAACCATTCGGAAAAGCCATAAATGAAACAGCATTTTTTGTTTCTGAAACAGCGTTGTTGAAAAATACATATGCGCACCCTTGAAGACCTTGAGGGCAAGTTTGCAGTCTTTGAAGAGAAATACAGACTGCAGGCTGCAGCTCCTGTGGGAGAACCGAGCTCCACAGCGATTCCTGCGGCACCCAGAGTGCACCTGCCTCTCACAGCAGGGCCATGAAGTGTCAAATCCAGTTTGTTCTGGATGCAGCCGTTTTCTGGAGCATTTTTTACTGTGCCTGCGAATATCTGTTCATTGTAGTTACGTGCCACTCCAAGGGGCGTTGCTCTGAGAGTGGAAATCGATCACGCTTGCCGTCATGACGCCTTGCGCCCCTGCTGTGTCGCCTTACTTCCCGCATCAGTGGCCCCCGCCCGGCCGACCTTGATAGTGGTCATTCAAGAACCAAACCAGAAGGCCAGAGGTGACAGTGCAGACACGCTGTGCGGATGGACGCCAGCCGGAGATTAGGAAGCCTGGAATGAGACTTGGCCCACTGTTCGTCCTGAAAATGTGAGCGATGGGGAAGCTCGGCGTCCGTGTGGGCTTTCTATGCAAGGGGAGACTATGACACGCTGGCCACATGTAGTTTCTTTGCAGAAAACATGAGCGCACGTCTGCCACACGTAGTCACATTCAGCGTGGGGAGTTTGTAGTTGTGCGTGCAGATCATTATCCTTTTCCTCGTTCTCCTCCCCTCCCTTCAGCGCTTTTCCCCTTCCCCTTTGCAAAAGCCTCGTTTCCATTTTCCTTCCATTTTTCGTTCAGTTTTCTTTAACTCCCTTGCCTTCCTTCCCTTCCCCCTGCCTGGAACCTGCAGTTCTTGCCACCAGCAAAGTGGTGGACATGCGGTCCTGAGCACCTTGAAGAGAGCAAGGCTGCGCGCTCCCGTGCCCAGATGGGGTGCGCCTACCCCGCACCCCACGGGCGCTGAAGGAGCCTCCGTCGAAGGTCTCATGACAGACCTTTGGGGAGAAGCAGCACTGTGTTTGCGAATGCCTTTCACAAAGCACAGAGGATCTCAAAGCTAGACTTGGGTAAACGCGAACTGGTCACAGGATACCGATTACGTCAGATGTGCTGAACGCCAGGCGGCCTTAGTGGCACAGGCTCCGCTCCTCCACCATGCCCTGCCTAGGCCCTTGCAGGCACAAAGAGCCTGACTAACAGCCAGCAAGGCGCTGGGGTCTGCTAGCCAGAGTGCCGGGGGCCACAAAGCTCGCTTCAGGGTTCCATGTTCTCCCAGAGGAAGCCGGTGCTGCCCTCGTGGCCTTTGCTCAGGAGTTCCTTTCCTCTCTGTTACACCAAGAAAGAAAGAAGAAATAGGTCATTCTGGTGAGGAGCAGGTGACTGGAAAGCTCTGCTCACTGACAACCAAATGAATCTTCCTCTGGCCCACTGACGCACGAAGGCTCCCCCTTTTCCCTAGAGACCTCAGGTCTGTGCAGGAGCCTGACTACAACTTCCACTTGTACAAGTGATAGTGGCCCTTGTGTAATTCAAGTCATCCTCAGAGCATCCTGAACCCGTATGAGAACCAGGAAGGCCAACTTTTTTCTGAAGATCAGTAGCTAGGGGAACTAGGATCCGAACGGCAGTCTGCCTGGGTCTGAGTCGTTATCTTACCCCTAAGCCCAGCAGTAGGCAGCTCACGCCCACACGGGCAGAGTCGCGCTTCTGCACAAAGCCTTCTGAAGAGCTGCTGGGGAGACGCTGGCCCTTCCCTCCATGCCCCCTCCCCCCCCTCCATTGCACTCCAGCATCAGCTTGGAAAGGGCCTGGCTCAAGTGTAGTTGAGGCTTTGGGGAGTGGCTAGACTGTGGGCATGTCATGCTAGATTAGCGTGTAATGCTGACGGAGCGTGCATAGATTTGGTGTGCATAATGGAACCCCCATCTGTGTGGGTGGCACCACTCCAGAGGCTGGTACCTGCATGGCATGAAAGAG
>NW_004524633.1:3345489-3396017 GCF_000260255.1 Octodon degus
CCCTAGTGATCCTCCTGTTTTCAGCCTCCCCAGTGTGAAAGAAAAAGAAATGACAATCTGTGGCTCCTTCAGCAGGGACCCCAGGGCGCACCCTCTCTCCTGGCGTTTTCTAGGCCAGTCTCTGAAATTCCTCAGAAACTCCGCTCTCCTCGAGCACTGGCCCACACATGACGTGCCCCTGGCCACCCTCCTTCTCATCCCTAAACATGCCTCAATTACCAACCACCATAATTTTCTCTCCTTCCCTCCCCCAAACCCTTGCTCTGCGGTCTTCCTGTTGTCCATTTCGCTCCTACTCTGTTCCCAGCACGACTTAGCGGTAAGCTCTGCGTTTTCTTCTCCATGCAGAGAACATCCTGAAGTCCGCCACCTCCATAGATCAGCAGCAGGTGGCGACTGTGAGCAACGTCTGCTGGCTGGAGGGCTGGCCAGATGGAGGCGGAGGGGGCTGGGGAGGTGCAGACTCTGAGCCGGAGCAGACTGTGTCACATTTTAAATCTCTCCTAAAAACCTACTCCATGAAAAGATTTTTTAAAAAATTAAAACCACCTGGACTAACACTAGATGCCTCCCAATGTGTGTGATGTCTGAGCACACACACTATCTGTTTGATCTTCACTTACAGTGAGACTGGGGACTCATTCCCTTCGAGTCGCTCCTGGAAGGAGTTTCTCGCAGGAGAACCCTTCTTTCCCTGCACTTGCTCCCTGCCCAGGGAGGCGCCAGCCCCACGGGCCGGGCCCGTTCTCCTGCGGACATTGCCTGCCCAGACATACCCATCTGCGGTGGGGCTGGGCGACCCCTGCGTCTCCACTCCGGGCCACCTGCTTCAGGGAGGGCGATGGCCCAGGAGAGCCCGTGCTTGCAGGCTGCCTGAGCGCAGACTGGCCGCTTTGAACGAGGTATCGCGGTCCTGGTACCGCTGCTGGGTGCCGGGCCTGAGGCCTTGGCGGAGACCGCGTTAGCGAGGAGGAGTTTTCTGCACAAGTCCGCGGAGCCTTTCCGGGCCTCAGGCGCAGCCCTTCGCGCGATCTGCTGTCCGCGCTGTCCCAGGGCTGCTGAGGGTGTCC
The DNA here is from genome assembly GCF_000260255.1 of Octodon degus. Taxonomy (NCBI): domain Eukaryota; kingdom Metazoa; phylum Chordata; class Mammalia; order Rodentia; family Octodontidae; genus Octodon; species Octodon degus. Next base: position 3,346,560 of record NW_004524633.1, read on the forward strand.
GGGCGGCCGCTGGCTCCGGAGCAGCTTGGCTGCGTTCGCTGGGCCTCCAGTTCCGAGCAAGAAACTCGCAGACAGAGGCGCTCATCTGGTATTTTTCAAGATACGTTTCAGTTTTCCAAACTGAGACTTTTTTTTCCTCTCAAAATAAATCTGACGCCTCAATTTTAAAACAGATAAAAGAAGGAGTGAGTGATGGGAGGAATTCTACCTCTGCACACTGCCCCTCCCCTCGGGCCGCGAGGCACGCGCTCGGGGACCCTCAGTCCCCAGCCCTCTGAGCCCCTTTGGCTTCCTCCGCACCCCTCTGCTCTGCGCCGCCTTCACCTAGAGGAGGGCTGTGCTGGGCTTGCAGGAGGCGGCCGCAGCGCCACCCGGCCAGCGCGCTGCCCTCCGAGTCCACGGCGACAAGCTGTGCTCACGTTGTAAAACTCCCAGATCTCGGTCTTGCGCATGTCTGTGGTGGCGTGCATCCGTGTGTCTATTACACTTTAATTGTAATGGCTTGCCCTCCACAAGTCTGCGTTACTGTAAGAAATCAAACTCAACACCCTTAAAACGCAGGGATCTAACAAAAGGTGTCTAGTGCACTTGTGAAATGCTTTACAGAAAAGACCAGCACCAAGGAAGCGAAGGGATCGGCTGTAAATCACAGAGCTTCTAATTGGATAAGCCAGCATTAGTCCTTAACGTCTTTTAGCTGCGCTAATGAAGATATTTTACACAAAACTCCTACCAGCAGGCTGAAAGCAGCTCGCTCCAAAGCCAAGCTCTGGTGCTGGGAACAAAGGGTGCATGAAACGAGCAGCAAGCACAGTGCCGCCAGTGTTTGCGGAGAGCATCTGAGAGCATTCTTCGAGGGGAAGTCCCCTGCGACCGACCGCCTCACGAGATCGCCATCTGGTTTGGTTTCCGAGACTTCTGGCCAAGTCGCATGTTGTTGGAAATCTCCCTCCCAGCTGCCTGCGAGATGCAGGCTCGGCGCCGATGACACTGAAGGGGGTGAGCAGTGAGGACAGCAGTCTCCTGGGTCACGCATGTGTCACTGCTTCATTAGCTTCCTGGTGACAAGGTCGCTACAGAGTTAGTGGAAACAAACAAGTTGGCCATCAGTTTTAGAAGTCAGAAGTCCAAAGAGGGTCCCACGGACTCAGGTTCCCCCCTGGGGCCCGGGAGGACCTCTTCTTTACCCTTCACCGCGAGCCTGGCCAGAGGCCTCTTCCCTTCCAGCCCGGGAAGCTTTCTTAGCCTTGCCCGCTGCTTCCTCCGTATTTCAAGGGTGCTCTGACTCCATTGGGCTCACCAGGTACCTCCCAGGAAATCCAGAGCCAGCTGCTGCTTTAAGGTCAGCCGATCTAAGCGTCATTTGATTGCCTGCGTTGCTCCATTGTCCTGGTTGGACTCAGGCTTGCAGCCCTCCTGTCTCAGCCTCCCAGAGTGCTGGGATGACAGGCCCACAGCACTACACCAGTGCAGTTTGCCTGCATTTCTGAAGCTGGTCAGCGCAGAGTCAAGCTACAAGCCAGATTTTGAAACCCACCCTGTCCTGCCCACAGTTCATGAAAAGTGGGCTTCCCGACCCAGGACTTCTGAGGCTGAACTGTGGAGAATGGCTTTGGGACTTAGGTGGGTTTTGTTTCAAAGATTAAAGCCTTAAGATATAAAGGACTGGCAACATGTGATGGTGGCTGCTGCCCCACGGCAAGCTCTGGCAAAGAGCTTCAGTTGCCAGGCAGTCTGCATAGCCCCCCGAGTGTAAGGCCTGGCGGCGGCCTTGCACTCCACTGCGCGAGCCCCCAGCCTGCCTGTGTCACACGCTCGTCACAGGGCAGTTTCCTGCCTCTCTAAGGCTTCAGCCTGTGCAGCCTGTGCAGGTGATTGCTGTTCACAAATGCGCTGTGCCCCGCTGGGTGAGGTTGACTCTGGATTCGGTCAACCCATTCCAACTTCAAGACTCTGTGAGCCTAAGTAATTTTCCCTCAGCAATGAAGAAAGAGTTTGGCCACCAGGGTGAGAGACAGCTATTAGAACTCTGCACTGCAGAGTTTGCTGTAGGCAACACTGCTACAAACAGGAACTCTGGCAGAATTCTGCCGTTCCACGGTTGCTAAAGCACTGTCTCACTCTCCACTGCCTGGGGCCGTGTTCGCTTTTGGGGGCTGTGCCGCACTGCCTCAGCGTCTACTGTCCCGGGTGGGCACACTGCTGGGACCACAGATGTGGGGTGGCCGAGCACAGGGCCGTAACCTTGTGCATAAGAGTGTATACCACTGAGCCAGATTGCGCCCACAGTGCTCCGGCTCACAGTGCCAAGAGGCAGGCAGGCCCACACCCATGGCACGCATCATAAACGGGGCTCACGGTGGCCGCCAGTCCTGCCAGAGCCCCAGGGCTGATCTCACTTTCAGCTCTAGGAATTGAGGGTTGTCGGAGAGCGGGAAGCCCTCTGATGTGACTGGCTGCTCAGCGCTAGGTCAATCACGACAGCTGCGGCCTGAGAAAGCCGCCCAGGTCACCTGGGCCTCTGAACTCATCCCAGGCCACGGAAGGGACAGCCAGGCCCCTTTCTGGAGCCTGTGCCTTAGAACAGCAGCTACAACAGAGGAAGCGGCGTGTTCAGCTCAGTTCACTGTAAATGGTGAAATATTGATAATAAATTAATTACCTGGCCCATTAGTTGCCAAATCAGCATTCTGTGCTTCGCATATTGAGTAATGTTTTTGTGACAGTAACTTTAGTTGACAGTTATTTATAAAATAATTTAAAATGTCGGGCAATACATGCTTATTTTTCTTAGATAACTTTGTGGGTTTATTGTTGAAAATAAAGACCCAGTATATTAGGTTTACAATTCAGCTAAGTGACTAAATAATTGAAAAAGGAGGAGAGTGAAAGTCAGTGGAAGAAGGAGGCCAGTGTGGGAGGCCCTGGGTTTGCTCCTCCGGGCACCACTGGTGCATGAGAGATGCCTGAAAGTGGTCAGTAGGGTCCTGCTAGTGAGGAACAATTCGCCAAGGTCAGCTTTGCCGAGGTGACGCGAGGGGTGGGTCTGCCGGTCCATAACTGAGGGCTGGACCTGCGGAGAACACATTTTCGGTGATGTCCTACGAGCACCGCTCAGTGTGACAGAGAAGCCCGCTGCACCGCCCCTCGGCTCCTGAGTGAAGTCACAGAATCACTTGGAAAAGCATCAGAGCTCCTGCGGGCGCACGTGGACGGAGCGCACGCAGGGCCCTGGGGTCCGGGCGCAGGCAGGGGCAGCCCGGCGTCCCAGCACAGCCTCTGCAGGAGCACGCAGCGATCAGAGAAACAGGCACTGCATTTGCTTTTACAAGCCAGATGCCCTCGCATAGTGCATTCTTTTGCAAAATAAAAGGGATCTGGATAAAAGGGAGGCTCAGGGTCACAGAAAAAGCCAGAAGAGCATTTGCAGTTTTATGGGTAGAAACTCTCCATGGCTCGTACCTTCTGCAGCGATCCTGGAGAGTGGCTCAGCTGCTTTGTGCACGAAAAGTACGCTAGGGGGGAGTTTTATGTCCAAGGTGTAGGAGACCCTGAGACTAGGCCTCGGTGCATGCGTGGACAGTGTGGGGACAGGCCATGCAGCCCAGGAGGTTCTGTCCCCCTCCTCAGGAGGCTGGCAGAGCCTATGGCTGGGCTGTGTTGACAGTGCTAAGCAGTAGCCAGACATGGACCCACGGAACCGATCAGGAGAAGAGGGCAGCAAACACACCAAGGGCCCACCGCTGCACAGTGGGAGGGCGAGAGCACGGCTCTGCCACAGGGCCAGGAGACCCTCATTCAGCCCCCATGTTCACGGAGCACCCCCACTGTGACCTCCACTGTCCCAGGAAGGAAGAAGCCAAGACCTTGGGCTGCTCCTCGTGGGGCCTCCGTTCTTGAAGGGGAACAGATGCTAGGAGCGCAGTGCTCTGCGTTCACACAGGTCTGCTCCACGAGACCCACTCATCTGGAGAACCAGCGTGTGGTGCTGAAAACACGAAAGGAGGAGGAGAAAGAGGAGACCAGGACGAGGAGGAGAGGAGCCACGGTGCAGAAGAGGAACAGTGACCTGTAACCGGCTCCTTTTCCTCGCTGGGCTGATGAAGGTCTGAAAGGTAATGTTTGGGTAAAGGCTTGAGCGAAGTGACACTCGAGTCCAGCAGCCGGGAGAGCAGGATGGGGCCAGCATGAAGTCACTGTGACGGGGTGTGCTGGACACACAGGATGGAGTGAGGCGCCAGGCAAAGTTCCAAGCTGACTGTCACCGCCTGCGCACCTGTGGAAACCCTGGTCTCTGGTGTGAGCCGCTCAGTCCTGCAGATCCGCGGTCGGTCCCTGCTCAGGCAGCCTCCCGAGAGGAGGCAGCTTGACAGGCCAGAGAGGCAGAGGTGAGCGGAGGGCACGGGATGAGGAGGCGTGGCAGCCACGCAGCCGAGGCAGCCACGCAGCCGAGGGGCTAGAAATCGCCAGGAGGTAGCCGGCCCGCCCACGGGTCTCCTCTGTTTGTTTTAACAACTCTGCTCCACACCACAAGACGGAGTGTGGAAAGTGCGGTATCAGATCTGTTTGTTCAGTTTTTACATTTCAGGCAATCAAGTGAAACGCTTAATGAAACCAAATCTCGGTTCCCGTCAATGTGAAGCAAAGAAGGAAAATAAACCCCAAGCCCTGGTGTGGACAGCAAAAGGAGAGGCGGCACTGTGCCCCTCACCCGCTTCCCGGAGAGGATCCTGGGACCTGGTGCCCCGGGCATCTGGCTAGGGTTCCCAGAGCTGCAGGTGGCATCTCGCAGCTTCGCCTTCAGCTTCTGCCACCTGCTGTGGTCTCTGTCCAGCATGCGGTGGCTCCACAGGCCCACCGTGCGGTGGGACGGGCCGTGCACAGAGGTCTGTGCTGCCAGAGCAGTGGCCAACCTCATGTCTCTGCGTTTGTCCTTGTTCTAAGAGATCCCCGCAGAACCCTGGTCTAGAACAGGCTTCTCCGCCTCAGCGCACGGGCAGCCCAGCCTCGCTGTCCCCGCTGACGGCAACCAAAGCCTCAATCCTGGCTCCACTTGCTGCCTGGTGGCCCCCACAGTGCAAAGCCACCCCATTGAGCACCCCAGAGCAGTCCCAGCCCAGCCAATGTCCTTCCAGGCCCTGTTATTCAGGAAGAAAGGGCAGGATGGGGAGGAGGAAGGACTGCACAGTGCTCACTTTTCTGTGGCATTGGACAGGCTTAAAGAGCAGCAGGGAGAGGCTAGTGCCACCGCAGGAAGGGAGGCCAGAAAACCCAGTTCCACAGCTACAAAGTAGCTGTAGAGGAGAGAGGCGGACCTTCACTGAGCTGCCTGCTCAGAGAGAGGTGGAGACAGAGACAGAGGATAGAAATAGCTGCTCAATAAAACAGGCATGATGCGAGGCTGAAGCAGGACAGTTGCCTGGGCCCTGGAGCCCAAGGCCAGGCAGGGTGGTGTGGAGGGAGGGGAGGGGAGGAGGGAAAGCGGGGGTGGGGGCACGACAAGCTGCTCTGGTCGTAAGAATAATGGCCACTTCTGACCTTTTAAGTACAGGCCACAGGCCTACTTGGCTCAGGATACCTGGAGGCAGATTCAGCTTCTAGGAAGTGTGTGGCGCTGTTTGTATTTAGGATGTCCTGAGTGCCAGCGACTCGCATGTGTCTACCTGGATGTCACCAGGCCATCTTCCTGTGTGTGGAGATGTGGCCTTCATTTCTACATGAAAAGATTCTCTCTCACACACACACACCTGCTTCTGCAAGGGGCTGGGAAGGTGACCATTAGTGGGCACTGTGCCCACTCGCAGTGGTGAGCTTATAGGTCCTCCCTGGGGACACCACGTAACGTTTCTGCTTGCCCCTGCTAGCCCTGTCCGGGCTCGTGAGTGCCCACGGGAGGAGCCTCGAGCTTCGCAGTGCCCTGCCCGGTGCCACGTGCCACGTGCTGATGACTTTGCCATAAAAGTCACTCCACCAAAGCTGAGAGACCGACAAGGCCACGTCCCCTCTTGCCTCTGTGAGCTCCAATGGTCACCAGTCCACCCTGCACCCTGCGGGCAGGCGGCTCCATGACTCCCTGCACACGGCTTATCGGTGGCTCTTCCTTTGTTGAGCCAAAGTGCAGCATAACGGGTCTCTGCAGGGAGATGCTGATGGATCCAAAAGCAAAGCACACGTGGCGCCCCGCCCCGCCCTGAGGAGGAAGCGGGGAGCTGTGCCAGTCCCACCACCATCAGACCCGAAGCTTTTCCCGGGGGCAGACTCCCACCCACTTCTCTTTGTTCCTCAATTTCTAAGGCTCCGTTTCCTACATGCCAGTGTCGGGAAGGTCACATGGAAGGTCCCTCAGGCAGCCCTGCCACCCAGGTCGTCTGACCGATGGGCTCAGTGACCTCCGCAGTTAATCGGCTCTGTGGCACCGTCTCCTGAAGCCAGGGTTACCATGGATACCACGGGTTGTGTGTGCGGCCAGGAAGGAGGTGTCGGTACAGCACTCTCCCTCTGACTCAGAGGTGCATGTGCAGCATAACCGCTTCAGGCAGTGTCCTCACTGTGTGCAGGTGAGAACAGTAGGCACCAAGGAGCGCAGGCCCCGCTGGACCCTCCCACCCTCGGAGCCTCCCAGCCTCCTCCGTGTGACCTGGCCGTGGCCGTGTGGTGGCCTGGCCACTGTGCACTCCTGTGGGCTCCAGGCACTGTTTATTTCATCTGCATGTTTTTCTTCTTTTCTCAACCTTAAATTCCTGTTTAAGGGGAGGAGTCAGAAGCTCTTTCTTTTGGTACCAGGGATTGAACTCAGGACCTTGCATTTGCCAGGCAGGTGCTTATGCTGCTGAGCTGCATCCCTAACCCCCTCCCCCGCTGCCTTATTTTTAAGTGTAGCCTGCCTTGTTGTGTGTGTGTGTGTGTGTGTGTGTGTGTGTGTGTGTGGAACCGGGGGTTGAACTCAGGCCCTTGGGCTTGCCAGGGAAGTGCTTATTCCACTGAGCCATCTCCCCGGCCCAAAATTCTTTCTTTCTTTTTCTTTTTCTTTCTTTTTTTTTTTTTTGGCTGAACCAGGGATTGAAGTCAGGCCCTTGCACTTGCTACACAAGTGCTTTTTCTGCTGAGCTCTCTGCCCGGCCCCAGCCTGCCTTGTTAATCAGTATCCAGAATACAACCCAGGCCTGGTGGCACATGCCTATAATCCTAGCGCTCGATAGGCTGAGTCAGGAAGATTGCTGCGAGTCCCAGATGAGCCTGAGCTGCAAAGTGAGTTCAAGGCCAGCCTGAACTGCATAGCAAGACGCTGTCTCAAAAAGAAAAACAGAGAAAAAAATTGCAGAATAATTTGAAGGTGGCAGCAACATGGGAGCTCTTTGTGATGAGCTCAGGCCACATTAGGGTTCCTTCTAATCAGCGCACTTTCTACATTTCTGTTCCGCCGCTTGCTGTGAGCTGGTCACGCGCGCCCATATTTACAAAGTGCAGCTTCCCAGGACGTCCGCTCCGCAGTGTCTTCAAATCTGCTCTCCCTCACTGTGCTGCTAAGAAAATCGCCAAGCAGAGGGAGGGGTGGAGGAGCCTCGTTCTGTGGCCAGCTGTTCTCCGAGAGTGAACCATAGCAGTTGCTGAGTGGACCACCAGTGGCCGCGGTGAGGCCCTGTTGAAGCTGTAATCATTCTAATGGCAAATAAGTAACAGGTTTCATTGTATCACACTCTTGACTTGGCCACTGCATGTTGCCATCTTTTTTCAAGGCCCTTTTTGCTGTGAGTTCTACGTCAGAAGCACAGGCCCCTGTGGTCTACAGACCTCTCGGGTAAGCAGAGCATTGACCGCCCCTCTGGGGATGGCGGTGGGGTCACCGTGGGGCTGCCGCGCCCTGGCCAGTCAGGTGCATGAGGCACTGCAGCCTCAGGAGCATGCAAGTGCATGGGGTGCTGCTTACCAGTGCAGCTTGGAAAGAGGTGGGGCTTCTCGGGACCGACAGCCTGCATCTGGGTCTTCGTGTGTGGGGCGGCCTGGGGGAGTTGTTGGATAGCCGCCGTGGGCGAGCTGTCCCTATCGGTCCCCTGCCCACACACCAGCATCTGGGAATTGTCCCAGGGTGTGTCTGGGCCCCATGCTCATCCCGCTGAAGCCAAGCCTCAGGAAGAATGTGGGGACGCAAGTATTTGGGGGAGTTGAGGCCCACAGACACCTGCCGTACATCAGAGTCTCTGGGGCTGGAGACAGAAAGGGGGAAGAGGTCCTAGGATCGGGTCACTGTCTGTCCCTTCCCTGCCTTAGAGGACAGCTGAGGTCCAGCCCAGTGTTTCTGGGAGTCTGGGGGTGGATGTGTGTCTGACCTGCAGGGTCGCTTGTGGGAAGCGCACTCCTTGGATCTGAGCCGCTGAATTCCCAGATGGCTCCGGGCATCCTCCGCTCACTCTCTGGGCGCCTCCCTCCTCCCTCCTCCTCCCTCCCTCCATCCTTCCCGTTGTCCTGTGGCCACGGGATGGACAGGACTATGCATTGTCATCAGTCTCCATCTCCAGGAGCCGTATTCCTCCAGCCCTGCTGGACAGGGCCTGCACCAGAAAGTAGCTTCCTCTGGAAGCTTCACCCTGCCACCCGCCCCAGGCTCACCTTCGCCCACACCACGTGGGAATGAATATCCACCTGCGAGCCCGGGAGCCTCCGTACACAGAGCAGGAATGTGAAGCTCTTAAATACTCATGGATAAATGAGTGAGCAAGTGGGACTGGAATCCGGGGATGCCGCCATCAGCCAGGGCAGAAAAGGCAGCTCGCTCTTCTCCAGTGAGCATCATGACACTGAACCGTTCTCCTCAGATCCATATTGTCTGCTTTACCAGCTCTGATGTGCATTAACTTACCGTAACGCAAGCAGGCAGACGGCTAGCCTAAGAACTTCCTTCTGCACTTGGCAATAGCGCCCTGCCGTCGGGGGCCTCGAGCGTCTTCCCTGAGGTCGCGCCGCCTGGCAGGTGTGCAGCTGGAGTCAGAACGTGGATCTCCTCCTTCCTGTTCTCACCTTTCTCCTTCTGGCTTCTCGTCTCACCAAACAGTTAACTGAAGAGAGTTGCTTTTGTCGTTCTAGTCCGTACTCCACACTTTCCAATGGTGTGTTAGTGGGTAATTGCGCGGCGTCCTCTGTCCTTGTGAGGGCTGAGCTCTGGCTGCCCCCGTAGCACCAGGCGGGAAGTCCGGGTGGGGCATGTTGGCCTGCTCGGGGGTCTGTGCGAGGCCCTGCTGGTGCAGGCTCCCGAGGGAGAGGCCAGGAGCCCACAGGATGGAGACTGCTGGAGGAGTGAAAGGACCTTTAACCACTGCACAAATACTTTCACACCAGCGTCCTGTGAGCGCAAGTAACTTCAGCTCCAAATCCCTTCTGCCAAAGGGCTGCTGACATGCTGTTCCGCAGCAGAGTGCAGGCCCTTCCTCTTCCGGGGGACCCTCTGCCCTCAGCCCCACACATTCTCAGCTTGCTACTGAAACCTGTCCTAGCCCAAAGCACTTTGCTTTTAGGAGCCGGAATTGAGCAAACGAATCAGTGTCCACACGCTGGGTGGTGATTTCTGCGCGGGTGTGATTGCACTCCCTTCTCACGGAGGTCATGGCTTTGTTTTCGCCTGAGACCCACAGCCCTGACTGACGCCCACATAGTGGGTGTCCCGGCCCAGACAGGTGCTCAGCCGTGCAGCCCCTGATCCAGCTTGCACAGGAAGGTGAGAGGAGGGCAAGACAGGCTGAATGGTAAGGACATTTACAAAACATTCAGAGGCGGCTCCTGCGCTCTCCCACATGCTCTGACAGGCAGGAGCAAGGGTCCCCAGCTGGCCTGCCCACTGTAGGTCCATTGCAAGTCTCGGACTTCCAAAGGCCACAGGCTGGGACACTTGCTGTTTGTTGCGCCATCCCTCCCTCACCCCTGGTGACACTGCAGAGGCCTGGGGTGGTTCTGAAGGGACAGCCTGGGGCTGGTCACTTTCTGTGTCCATGTACCCATCTGCACCAAGTGCTATAGATGAGGGAGAAGTGGATTCAGTTCTTTGACCCCATTAACAAAAACCCTTGGAATAAAAACCTGTGATTAAGTGTCACCACATGTGCGTGAGGGATTTTCCTCTTGTTTCCCTGTTTTAGCTGTCTCACTTTCCACAAGAAGCCATCCTGGATGTTGTTTTGAAGACATGTACATGGTGGTTTGCCCAAAGCTCTTCCGTGAAAATCCCGAGATTTCCAAAATCTGGTCATTTTGACCCAAGCAGCCCAGAAGATGAGGGACCCCATGAAGTAGCTTCCCACACATGGCAGCCGGAGCTTGGGGTCACTCCCAGCGTGGCAATGCCCTGCAGACCAGGAGCCTGGCAGGGGGCAGACAGGCTGTGTGGCTTTCGAGAAAGACTTCCGGTGTGTGGGCTGGTGAGTGCCAGCCCCTGTGAGAGCTCCTTCAGCTGTGTCTGAGGCCACAGCATCAGTGTCAGGGAGCAGGGCAGGGGACACTCGCTCCTGAGCGCCAGGAAGGGGGTGGAGCTAGCTGTTGGCTGTGAAGCAGATGCTGTGCTGTGGATTCCGCTGCCCCACCGCCCTCCGAGCTCCTGGTTTCCCCGACTGACTTCGCCTTCCGGTCCCATGGGCTTGGGGTTTGTCTTTGTTCTGGCGCCTCTTACATTTTTAAAGTTATTCATATAAGTAACTCTTTTCTTCAAGAATGTCTTCCTGTTCAGCACAGATGTGTTCCTACTGTCTGTGTCCACACTGAGCCCAACACTGTTTTTCATGAAGGAATCCCTCCTGCATCTGAGCGAATCAAAATACAAAGAAATAAAATAAATAAATAAAAGTAACTTCTACACTGAGTGTGGTGGTGCACACTGTAATCCCAGCTCTTGGGAGGCTGTAAACAGGCAGTTCACTATGAGTCCGATCTAATAGTAAGACCCTGACACCCTGTAGACCCTTCCCTAAAATACTAAATAAATAAATAAGAGTGGATCAGCTGAGAACCTCCCCTTTGGCAGGGGAGCTCTCTGCCCTATTTGTGGGTGGAGGAGCCGGAGGTCAGTGTCACTGGTGGCAGTGCAGGTCTCAATACCTGGGAGCTGGCCACCCATTCCTAGATTGGTCCCTGGAAGGCACATTAACCCTGATTGAAAACTTCTCTACATAACCTAAAAGAAAGAAAGCAAGAGCTGGCCAGATAGCTCAGCAGATTGAAGCACCTGCTTAGGCAGACACAGGGACCAGGGTTTGATCCCTGGTGTGCCGTGCTAACCCCGCCCCCAGGGTGCGCTGAGACCTTGACTGAGACTGGATGTGGTGGTGTGCACCTGTAATCCCAGCTCTTGGGAGGCTGAAAACAGGAGGATCACTATAAGTCTGATCTGTGTAGTGAGACCCTTTAGACCCTGTACCAAATACAAAAAGAGAAAAAGAAAATGAGAGGGAAGAGAACTTCCAGGGAAAACTTCCTTTAGAAAGATGACAGGTACTTTTGCTTGGCTGCTTGGACGTCACAGGGTCCACGAGTTTCCGGGACCCCATTGGAAGCCCCTGCAAGTAGCCAACCACCTGCGAAGAGACCTGGGACCACGTCATTCTAAGGATGTCCAGGTTTCAGTCTCCGCAGGAAAGGGGGAGGCTTCTATGGAATCCCACAAAGCTGGCCGGAGGCCCCACTGCAGCCCCGCACACCACCTGCGCGCACCTGCAGAAGGACCACAGGCACTCCTGCGAGTGCTCGCTCCTGAGATGGCACCCCGCTGCCCCGCCCAGCAAGGGCGGGCGCTGTGCTGAGTACTCCCAGCCAGTGTGCTTCAGGCCTGGGTGCAGACATTGCTGATGGGTCCCCTAGACGATGTCTGGGCGGCATGTGCTGTGCCTTCTGGTGGCCAAGATTCAAACAGACATCCAGCTCCATTGGGTGCCTAGGGCCAGGGTTAGTGACGCCTCCCTCACGTTCCTGGCAGATGCCACGATTTCACCGTCTCATCCCTCCTCTCCCCACGGGTGGGAAGGAAAGCACAGCACATCTTGGGGTGGGGGACGCATCCCCACCCGCGAGAAGATCCCGCGAGGCAGCAGCACCGGCTCTTCCTGGCTGATCCAGTTTGTGTCAAGCTGGAGTGAACTGGGTAAAAGAGGACGGTCCAGGAGATCTCTACCGCAGCTGCCCGGGGCTTCCTACTGCCGCCACCTTGCTGTGCCACAGAAGTGACCTGGACGCGTTCCTGAAGCTCTGCTCGTGTCTCAGCCACCTGACGGTCACTGAGGCCCTGGGACTCGGGCCTGTGGGCCACCCGCATGCTCTGCACGCACGAAGCGCGGGCAGCGCTGTTCACGGCGGTCGCTGTGGGCGCAGGCCCGGGAGCTCGGGGAGACCACCCTCGCCTGCTGGATTCCTCACGTCCCAAACAGGAGGGCTAGCGTCCGCCTCGCCTCGCACGGCCCTCGGGGGCGCGAGTAGGATCGGGTTCCCAGAGCGTCCAGCAGGCGCCCCCGCGCGCAGTCAGCGGCGCTTTGTCGATGGCGAGGGCTCTCCCCGCGTGAAAGATGGGGCCATCGAAGACGGAGCCCTTCGCCCACTCACCACCGCCTCATGGGGACGGAGTTCGAGCCGGACACAGATTTTCAGCGTGGTGAAGCAGTGGGAGGCCCCCATCTCTCGGTTGCTAAGGAAACGGGACCCTCCCACAGCACCACCCTTTCAAATTAATCCCAGCTCTGCTGCGGGCTCCTCACGTCCCAGCTGCGTTCAGAGCTGCGCAGATCAAAAGGCCGCCAGCAGTGGTGCTGCGCCCAGCGCAAGCGCTGCGCCTGCCGAGGCTGCGCGCGGGCGCGTGAAGGACCTTTGAAAGGGGCAGAGCTACCTCCGGGGCTTTCCAGGTGCCAGGCTGCATTTGTGGGAAAGCCACGTACAGGATGCTGTTTTATTATTGTTTTTAAATGACCATTACCTCGGGATCAAAGAAATAGTTCTTTCACAAAAGCAGTCTGTCGACCGGCTGGACCGCCCTCAGTGGCTTGCTGATTCTTGATGAGCGCTGTGCCTGGCTTGTGACCCAGCCTGTCAGGTAACAAGCATTCGTGGCATCCACTCTTGCCAGGACTGGCATCTGGGCAAGGGGGGCACAGAGGGGCAGGTGTACGTGAGCGTGTGAACTTCAAGCGAAGGCCAGTTCCGGATTATGAGTTGCTCCTCCTCGGCACCATCTGTGTTGTGTGACCAGCACCTAGGGACTCAGGCAGGACCCCCTGATGACCACTCTGCCTCAGCCAGCAGGAAGCTCAAGGCCCACCTCGTGCAGGAAGCCCACCCCAGCCTCCAGAGAAGTGTCCCTGTCCCAAATCTGTGACATTTGGTTGGTAGACTGGTTTGTTGGTGTGAGGGGGTCTCACGTATAGATCATGCAGCTTTGAGCTCACGTTGTAGCCCAGGCTGGCCTTAAACTCACAGTGAGCCTCCTGCCTCAGCCTCCCAAGTACTGGTGCACCCTGCACCCTGCTTGTGACATTTGGCTTCCGTACTGCCTGGCTTAAAGTTTAGCCTCTCCAGTTATTACACAAATTTATGCATTCTCTCTCCAGAAAGACTGCATTCCCCAGGGGCAGGGGCCAAGTCGACTGCTCTCTGGGGCACAGGTTCTAGGAAGTTTGTCGTCACCCAAGACCCTACTGACCAAGAAGACTGGTGATGGGACAGTGACTTGTAGGCAGGTTGAGGGGTTGTGTTGTGTTTTGGTTTGGGGGGCCAACAGTGCTGGGGATGGAACCAGCCCTTCTTGCGCAGAGAAAGTCCCTCGCCCCTGCCCAGATGATGGTCACAGATTGTCTTCTGCTGAAACTTTGGGGCAGGGAACAGATGGGCGCCTGAGACCCAAGGCCGCGCCCCCTGGAAGGGAGGGAGGCCGACTGGAGTTGGCACTTGCCCCGACTCGCAGCTGGAGCACCCAAGACTCCTTTTCCTCGTCTCCGAAGCATCTGCACACTGTGATCAGAGGGAGGCCAGTGAGAGAGACAGCCCTTAGAAAGCGCCGCGTCCGCAGGAACTAACTCCAGTGTTACTCATTATTTTGGCTCGCAACTGGGCTTGGGTTAAGGGGGAAGAAAAGAGATATTTTCTTTTCTCAAACCAACAAAGAGAAGAAGAAATGATAAAAACAATTCCCTTTTCCAAAACCACTGGGGCTGGGCCAGGGAAATGGCTCAGTAGAATAAGCGCTTCCCTGGCAAGCTCAAGGGTCTGAGTTCAATCCCCAGTTCTGCCAACAAAACAAAACAACACTGGGGCTCTGGAAGGCATTGGCTCCCCCAGCATGTGCCTCCCCTCTGCCCAGCCTGCCCATGGCCAGCTGCCTGCCTGATGGCCTGGCTCCTCTGTGTGGCCAACTGCATTGTCACACAGAAAGCTGGGCTGCAGGCAGCGGCTCTGAGAGGCTCAGAGCACCCCATCCGTGCTCGCTTGGCATGACTCAGCCCGGGGCAGCCACCATGCGCCCTGTCTCTGCTCGCCCACAGCCTGCTTCCTAGTCAGGAAACCCATTTGTGTGCATTCTGTCTCCATAAAATTCACCCAGAATTCCACCCAGTGGGAGGCCATTGACATTGCAGTGAACGTAAGCACAGACAGCCTTGGACAACCACACAGCCCTGGTCAAGAAGCAGCAGACCCGCTTGTGAGGGTCCAGCCTTGTCTCTGAGGCTCTCTGGGCCAGGAACCTCAGCAGCCTTTCAGAGATGCGGATGCATCAGGGCTGGCAGTGCCTCCACCCCGAGGAGGGGCAAAGTGACAGACGCAAAGCACTGGGTCCCTCTGCTATGTTCCTGCAGTTCCTGGCTGTGTGGATTACTAGATTTCTCGCCGGGTGACGTGCATGGGGCCTCAGGGGGCCTGGCAGCGACAGTGACAGCACAGCACCCCCACCCCACACCATCCCCAGTCCCCCAAGCTTCTCTACACATGCACCTGGCTCTGTGTGCTTCATTCTCTATAATCAACCTCTCCATGCTAATTAGTGTGCATCTCAGCCAGTACAGTAGGTAGACGGACAGACGGGCTTAAATAATACAATGGTTGACTTCCCTCCTGTCCAGAGGAGGCCTCCCAGAGGTGGGTGGTCAACGCTGTCCCCTGTGCTCACCCAGCTGGCCTGGGCCACCTTGCCCCTCCACCAGCCTCCACGGTGGCCTTCATCTCATCCTTCATCCTGGCCATCCTCCAGTCTTGAGTTCTACCCCACACCCCACTCTTCCTCTTGCCCCTCCTCCCCCTTCCCTTCCTCCACAACACACTGCCCAGAGGTGGAGGCTTTACCCTGCTCCCACCGCCGTGACCAGCACATAGTCCTGTGGCCTGCTCAGCTAGGCCACTCAAGCCTGGGGTCAGCAGGGTGGGAGGGCAGAGCAGGCCTGGAGAGTAACAGAAGTCTCCACCACGCAGGGCAGGTGAGGGAATTCGAATGTCATCTGGAAAGCAGGGGGAGCCATCGCTGCAGTCAGCTAGGTGGAGCGCACAGGTGAGACTTGGCGATGCAGAAACAGGAGAAAGGAAGTGGCCTGTCCTCCTCGGCCCTCCTGGCTTTGGCCGTCAAGGCTTTGGCATTTTCCGGCATCCCCAGCCACATCTAGGGCACCCTTGCTCCCTGCCTGTGCTGACTGGCTGCACATTCCTTGGCCACAGCTGCTCTGCTCCCCATTTGGATGGTCAGTGTGTGGCCCAGCCATCCATTCTTTTATTCATCTGTTCGTCCATCTTCTATCCCTCTATCCAGCCTGCTATCCTTCCTTCTGTCCCTCTATCCAGCCTGCTATCCTTCATCATTACACACTGGACACCTTTGCAGTGCTTGCTGTGCACTTCGTGTCCCGTGAGTACGCCTGCTTATGTCAGGGTGCAGGAAACGGGCCGGGGGTGGAAGCGCAGCACACCCGTCTAGTAGAGGACATGGGTGGGCTCCAAGCCTTCACCAGCTGTGTTCTCCTGTTCCCTGGAGTCTCCTCCTGACCAGGCTCCACCTCCCGCCTCTTCATTCATTCCCTTGTGGCCCAGCTCAGACAGCCTGGTCCCTTTGCCTTGGGTGACAACGAAGGGTCGTCAGCCTTCTGTGCAGGCTGGTTGGTAGCTGGTGCTCAGGTTGCTGTCAGGAGCTCAGGACAAGCTGGGGCTTGTGCAGGTAAAGATCAATGGCTCCTCCCTCTTCTGACAAGATGTGTCCGGAGCTCGATCCCCAGCAACCCAGCAGGTGACACCCAGACACTGTCCCACAGTGTAAGAGGAAAGCCCCTCCCTCTTCTCTGCTCCCTTGTCCCTTCCTGCATAGTGAGGCCAGCTCAGTTAGAGGGGAAACGAGAGATCACTCAAGTGAGACACTTACAAGGCGGTTGTCGGGCCCTGCGAAGGCACTGCAGCTTTTCTAAGCTCTGGGTTTCTCCAAGGAGCTCAGGCTTCCCCAGCAGGCTGGAAACCCCCATGCTTCGTGCCTGCTGGAGGCGGGTGGGGTGGGGTCCTCCTCTTCCTCATCCCAAGTGTTGGATGCCTCTGCCTTCTAGCACTACTTGAAAATAGCCTTGTCAAACAAAGCATGAACACGAGGAGTTTCCTGACATTTTCATAACTACGAGCATATGATTTGCAGCTCATATTGAATAACGATGTAAGAAATCTGCCAAGAAAGCTCCAAATGCCATTTCCAGTGCTGCTTCATAACCAGTTACAGCTGCCCATGCTGCAGCGCACAGCACACAGGACCTGTGTCCTGGGGTTGTTTCGCCTACAAAGCTGGTCTTCAGTTCTGGAGTAGTTCTAATGGGGCAGTCGCTTTCCTGGAAGGCATGTAGATGAATAAAGCTGGGGGCTCAATGTTCTAATGAAAAAATTTGTCAATATTTAAAATGAACGTGTGCACACTGAGCAGTCTTGCACGTGCTTGTTCCAGGGCGGTCTCGGGCTCTGCAGACACGGATGGAGTAGATAGACGCACTGTTAAACTTCCCAGCAGTGATGAAGAAAACATGCAGGAATTGCTTCACTCGAAGCCTGCCAGGAGATTAATTGCCTAAGAGATGTATTTTATGTTTTGTCCAAGGACCGCAGAATCCATGGGGGGCCCCTGCTTTCACTAGGAGAAAACACATCGCCACTCACCAAAGACGTTTATGCCTTTTCGCAAACCTGTCGTTTTTCAGCCTAAAGGCGTTCCAACTGGAAATGAGTGCAGTGCCAGGAGTTGGTAGGTGAGGATGGCTTGGGAGGCTGAACAAGTCCCTCCTCGAGTCAGATGCAGTTCCCCACGGCCATCCCTACCTCATGGCAGCCCAGACCCCGGGAATGCAGAGCCTTTTCATTTCTGGTTAGAGAAACCAGGTGCGAGGAGGGGTAGGGCAGGGAGACTTCCCCCTGCCAGCTGAGAGGACAGGGGTTGCACTGCAGAGCTTGAGGGGGCTGGCTAAGTGCACTTAGGGGACGCATCAGCCCGCCTTGCTCCACCTTGGGGCTGGCTGCTGCTTTCAGGAACATTCCGTCAGCCAGGAGCAGTCTACTCACCACACGCTGTACCAGAGCAGAATGAAGCAAGGACAGAGCAAAGACAGGACGCTTCGCAAGGACCAACACAGGTGTATTGACCAGCTTTCCATCACTGCCACAAAAATCCCACGCCCTCAGCCCACAGGAGAAGTGTATGTCGGCCCATGGGTTCGGGGTCCCATTCCGAGGTTGGCTGGCTCCAAAGCAAAACCACCATGTTGGAAGGGCTTTGCTCAGTGGGAGGCAGAGCACGGGACCAGAGCACTGCAAGAGCCGCAGCCTCCGAAGGTAGGACCCTGGGACCTACGCCACGAGGGCCACTCCGAGCAGCGCACTCAGCTATGGGCACCAACCCACTGGCGATGCCCACGTGGCCTGACATTCCTGTTAATCCAGCCAAGCTGACAGGTCAGATGAACCATCTGCAGATCGTGGAAGGCGCCTCAGAGCTGAGACTGAGCTGAAACTGCAAGGAGGATGGGGAGTGAGCGGGCGTGGACGCAGGATCTCCTGGAGGCAGGATGGCCAGGGGGTAGGTGGCTGCAACAGGATGCTGCGTCCAGCAGTGACGAGCTGTGCCTCAAAACCAGAGCGTGATGGCCGGCGGGGGCAAGGGCAGAAGAGCGAGCCACGGGCTCCTTGGTCAGTTGGGGTCAGTCATTTAGAGGCCCCTGGTCTTGGCAGCGTGCTAGGACTGTCAGCAGCAGCACAAGGCATCAGCACCCCATGGTAAGGGAGGACCTCCGGTTCCGACCAGGCAGTTCTGCCACTGCTGCGTGAAAGGGCCGCTTCTAGGACGGAGAAGGACATGGGCAGCCCGATGAGGCGGCCGCCTTGCCGCCATTAGTGGATGCAGTGAGTGCGTAGACCAGATCAGTAACACTCCATTAGCTTGGAAAGCACGGGTCATGTTCTTAGAATCCCAGATTATAGAAATGGAGTCACAGAGGACCAAGAGGGAGGGTGACCTAACCAGGCTTGTATGGAAATGACCTTGTCTGCAGCCCACACCAGAGCAAGGCCACGGTCCTGTGGTTCTCAGCCCGGCAACTTCACACTCAGCGGCACCAAGCTGAGCCCAGTGCCACGCTCCACTTAGGTCATGCCCAAGGCTCAAGGCTGCCTTGGCCAGTGGCCCCATCAGCACCTCAGAAGTGAGAGCAGTCCTGCTGGACGCAGGAACCCTGGGCTGCCAGGAGGGGTCTTTGTCACCTTTCATTCTGGCTGCAGAGCTCCCCTGCCAGCCCTCCCTCTTGTCTGCACTGGAAATTCTTCTCCAGCACTGCTTACCCGGTTCTGTCCTGCTGCTGAGCATGCAGGGCAAAGCGTGACCCGACTCTTCTGCGGCACCCGCTTCCTCCGTGTGCTCTTCTGTGTCACTGGTCTGCACTTGGACAATTCTGAAGACAAATGACTCAACAGACATCAGACTATCTCCAGCCAGCCTTCTTCTGTCTTAAGTGTGTGGAGCCATTTTACATGGCAGTGCTGTTTGTAGATGCCACTTTGTGCTGTCTCTCTTATTCATTTATTTATTTATGTATTTGGTACAGGGTCTCACTATGCAGCTCACACTTGTAGTGATCCTCCTGTGTCAGCCTCCCCAGTGCTGGGATTACAGGCATGCGCCACCACGCCCAGATTTGGTGGTTAGCACAGAGTACCCTGCGCTAGAATGGCATGCAGTACCCAGGATCGAACCTGCGTCCTTGCACTTGCCAGGCAGGTGCTTAGACTGCTCAGCTACCTCCCCAGTCGTTGTGTTGTCTCTTTTGCACTAAATCATATGTAAACACATTGTCTCAGTTACTTTTTTCTCATTGCTGGGACAAAATACCTCATGCCAAAATTAAGGAAAGAAAGGTTTGTTTACCTTATGGTTTGTGGAGGTTTCAGTCCATACTCAGCTGGCTCTAAGGCAGGGTGGCACACGGCAGGGAGCAGCAGTGCATGGCAGGAGCAAACAGCAAGGGCGCAGTGGAGCAGCAGCGACAGGGAACAAGCCTACCCCCTCCCTCCCCCCTCCCTCCCTTCTCCCTCCCCCCCACGCTCCCTCCCTCATAGCACGCGGGCTGCGTGCCCAGGGCAGCGCTAGCACTCACACCCATAACCCCAGCGTTGCATCACGAATTAATCACACACTGTAGAAGCTGCCACGCCGTGATTGCATGGAGCTCTGGAGGGACGTCGAGACGTGGACCAGAACACACATTTTTATGTATAGTTGTATTTACAGTGTTCCTTACAGAGGAAATAGCAGGACATTCAGAACAAAACTTATAGTTCTGGGTAAGAGATTTCATCCTGGAACCCCAGTTTTTTCTACTCTAAAGTGTCGATTATGCCTCCTACGGGAGGGATTCCCAGCACAGAACAGCTGTACGGTACGCGCCCACAGCCTTCTCTGTCTACCTGTCTTCCTGTCTGTCCGTCTGTGGTTTAGGTAATAGAGTATTCTGATAAACATCTAGGCATGACTACAACTGCTACCCAAAGTTAAAGTTACTATTTTCTTAAAAATTCTTGAAGTCCTAGAATACCACTGACCCCAGAACGAAGTCCAGAGACCTCAGCAAGGTTAGGCGGGAGCCCAGAAGAAGAGAAGAGGGAAGCCCAGACCTTGAACACCAAATTAGCGAAGAGTCCACTGGCTCCCACACCACACATGCGGTCACGTCACAAGCACTGATTGGGTGCCAGCCTGGGGGTGACACCGACCTCCCCCTCTGATGGCCTTCATGTGGACAAGAAGAGAGGGAGGTGGAAAGGAGGCCTCCGGCTGGGACACTCTGTGGTCCCCTGTGGTGGTGGCCCCAGAGCCAGAGCAGCAGGGGTGAGCTCACATCCAGGCGGTGCAGTGGGAGCTGGCTGGGGTCAGGGTGCAGTTGTGCCGCTCTCAGTCGCTGCCTTCTCCCCTCTTCTCCCTTGTATCTTCCACTTCAAAAACCCACTACATGAGCAGCCAATCACCAAGGTGCAAAGCAGAGCAAGCGACTAGAAATTTCCAGTCTAGATGAACTTAGGCCCCCTGTTCACCGCGACCAGACACAAGCCCAAGAGTGGGAGAGATTTAGTGTACTCGTGGAACATTTATACCTTGTCAGTAAGCAGATACTTGGGAGGCATCATTTAGGTGGGGACAGCGATGACCAACCCAAGGTTCTGGTCCCCATAAAGTTATATAAACAACAGGCAATTGAATATGTGAGTGTTGTGCTGGTGCTGGTAACATTAGGTGTGCCGGGCAGTGGTCAGTGACGGAAGGCGCGGGGGGACAGGGATAGGACCTGAGCCAGAGGGGTGGTGGGGACGGGGTACATGAGAATGTATGTCCTAGCTGGCTCTGCAGCAGCTGTCCTGGGTCCAGACCAGGCCAGGAGAAGACTGGAGGAGATGGCAGAGGGGAGCAGGACCTGGCTGGAGGTTGCTGGGAAGATGGCTACAGAGGGTAGGTTGGCCCGAGCCCAGAGGGGAGCAGAGGTGGCTGGGCACGGATTCTGAGGGAGGCGAGGGCGAAGGGTCTGGGTGTAGGTGTGAAAATAGGTAACATCCAAGAGAATTCAGTTGTTTTGATTATGAGCAACTGAAAGAAGTTATTACTTACCGGGGTGGGGAAGGACTCCAGAATGGCCTTTAGAAATAAAGGCTTAACTTTAGGCATGTAAAACTTGAAGTCTTCCACCCCAGATGGAGATGCAGAGGCTGAGAGTGATCTTGGGTTAAGCTAATTAATTTAGGACAATTGGGCTGGCCGGATAGCTCAGTGGACTAAAGCTCCTGCTTAGGCAGAGCACAGTGGCCGGCTTTGATCCGCCTTCCCTGTGGCATGTTGAGACGACGACTGAGACTGGGCGTGGTGGTGTGTACCTGTAATGTTAGCGCTGGGGAAGCTGAAAACAGGTAAATCACTACGAGTCAGATCTATGGATCTATGTAGTGAGACCCTGTGGACTCTGTACTAAAAACAAAAAAAAAAAAAAAATTAGGACAATTAATGGGGGTTGGGGTGCTGAACCTTGGGGCTGTGGATGATGAGACTCTTGAATCAGGGATGAGAAGTGAGGCAGGCAGAGGCAGGTGACATGGACTGTGTCAGCAAGGGGGCTGCTGGCCACTGGGAAATAAAGATCCTGCAAGTTCAGGGTTGTACCAGGTGACGGGAGGCTGCCAACACGGAGCCGCTCATCCCGGAGCCGCAGGTCCAGGAGTAAAGGAGGGGCTGGAGAAGCCAGGTGTAGAAGATCCCGGGAGCTCACATCTGCGGAAGGAGAGGGAGGTTCAGGGCTGTGGGCAGGCGGAGGAAGGAGCGCTAGGCGGGAAGCTCCCAGAGCTGCACAGGGGAAGGGAGGGACTTGGTGGCAGGGCAGAGGACAGGGATGGGCCATCCAGCAGGTGAGTAGGGCAAATCAGGGCACTGAGGCCCCTGGCTGTAATAGAGACCGAGGCACAGGGTAGAAGGGGCCATTTACTCCTACCTTTAAGACTGGGGCTTCCTGTCAGCTGCTGTGGCTTCACAAGCCAGGTGCACTGTGCCCCTGTCATGCCCACGGCATTGATGCCCATGCCCAACTTCGAGGGTGACCAGTTTTTGTACAATGGGAAGGAACTACAAGGTACAAAACATAAAAGAGTGGAGGAAGAGCTTGCAGATAAAGATCTAAGCCAAGCATAAGCAACTAAGCGGAGGCACTGGGTCTGGCTGGTGCCCTGGCCCAAGCCCAGTCTCTGGGGTTGCTGGAGGAAGCCCTGCTCCCGCTGCTGCACGCGGCTCTGCACTTCAGTGCGCAGGGGTGTGGCCATGTCACAGGGCCACGCCTGGTCCTGGCCGCTGCAGGCGGGGCTGAGACCTGCAGACTCTGTCCCCACTGAGTGGCAGCCCTGCCAGACGCCCGACTCCCTGCCCCTGAACTGGAGGGACATTCCAGCCTCTGCCTTGGAGGCTCCGGCCTGTGTCCCCTCGAGCAGAGCCTGACGTCTGGGACACTGTCCTCAGGTCCGAGGTGCAGCTGCCTGGCCACGCCATCACTGATCACACCGTTCTCTGGAGCCTCCCCGTCTCCAGGGCACGATCCAGCTGCCAACATTGACACTGAGATTTCCAAGTAGCAAATGGCAAGTGAGACCGTATTAACCTCAGTGGGGTTTGAAGTAAGATGAGCCCACAAAGAAGGTCGCAGGGAGCTGATCTCCCCCCAAGTAGGCACTCGAGCCCCGCCCCCTGTGAAGAGGCCAAGTCACTGGTGTCAGGACGCCACGGGCTCCAGCCTCCAGGGCCTCTGTGGGGCCCTGGGCTGCAGGTTTCAATCCCCCATAGCCAGCCCTGCACCTGCAGAACCCCCGGGGTGCACAGTTCTGTCCAGGAGCCCTTGTCCAGCAGGTGCCGCTCACCTGCTCAGATGGGAACATCCGCCCTGGCGTTTGTGGCAGTTTTGACTTCACACTCTAGGATCTGAAGACACTCTACTTGATGTGGCTCCTCTGCCAGCCCTGTGGGGGCTGCATGTCAGGGAGGTGCTGTCCCTACCCCAGTCCCTGTGTGCATGGTGGTCGGGGGTCTGGAGAACTGCCGGAAAGGAGGACAAGGTTGAGAAAAACAGAAAGCAAAATCAGGGTTGGGGTTTGCTTGCTTCTGAGTAGTGCAATGAAATGAAACCCTATCCAGCAGCCCTGGATTCCATCTTCTACTCTTTCCACCAAACTCCTCTTTCTTCAGTTGATAGGCAAAGAAATAAAAGGAACACGGGGGGAAAAAAATCAAAGCAATTCTAATAACATTTGTGGTAGAAACTGTGCCTGGGTTGGTCTCTGTGAATTTCCCATCATTCCAAAGTCCCGTTATTCTGAACAGGCAAATGTCACGGGTAGCTTGAACGCCTGCTGTCTGGAGAGCTGCCAAGCACATCCTCAGGCTTCTAACGGGAACGCAGGGTCCCTAACCTCGGGGCTCCAGCTGTCACCTGTGCATTTCCAGCTATGGCCTGACCTTGGGGCAGAGTGGGAGCGCAATCGCAGGGTAAGTCAGAACAGCCATGGCATTCATAGGAGGCCAACGGCCGCCTCACCACGAAAACCTCAGGAAATTGGAAAGCCAAAAAAACACTTGGTCTTTTTTTTTTTTTTTTATCACAAATCTTTCTTAATGTAAATACGCTGCCGATGCTCATGCAGTCTTACTCCAAACAAGTTTTTAAGTAGGAATAAAATATATTAAAGGGATAGTGTCCCCTCAGAACACACCGGTGACAGGCGCACCTAGGCAACTGCTCTTTTCCAAGGAGCAGAAGCCCGCAGATGTTCCCAGGCTCCCCTGGCAGCGTGCTGGACACAAGGAGCCATCCTATGTGGCTCTGGAAACTGTGACAGGACGTTACTTGTCTGTTTGTTTTAATGGTTCACGGCCACGGGGGAGAAAGCCTCAAAATCTGATTTAATTTTGTAAAGCAAAATAGTGGGGTGAGAGAGAGCAAGGCAGTCCTTCACACAGAGAATACACGTGGGCGGCTGTGGGGCCCAGTGGTGGGAACCACACATGATATTTGACACGGCCCTCTCAGATGGCTGGTGCTCACAAAGGCATTCCAGCCGCAGACAAAGCAGCAGCGGGGCTCACTGGACTCCGGCCTCCAAGCAGTGCCTCTCCCCTGAGTCATCGCCCCTCCGTGCTGACATCCCTTGATCACCCTGCTTTGAAAATTGACCCCAGAGGTCAAGTATGTTAACACGTTAGTTACCCGCATTGATGCCCACTGTAGCCCAGTCTGTAAAGAACAGTGTGGGGTGACTCGAGTCCCCTCGCCAGGCCAGCCTGAGGCGAAGGCTGTCTGAGGTGCGCCTGACAGCCTCCTTCTGGCACTGCCTACCTCGCATTCCAGCTTGCTGCCCATAAGATTTAATGACATCCCACCTCCTGGCTGGCAGTAGCCCAGGATGTCCCAGTTCTCAGTCCTCTTGGGGACAAGAAGGACAGAGTCTGGGTAAGTGGTAACTTCTGAGACCACATCTGATTACAATCAGCTCTTCTCCTCTCCATCCCTCTACTTTTCTATGTCTAGCGGAATAATTGGGCATCCCTTCCCTAGACCCTTAATTCTATCATGTTTCCACCTTAAAAATTATTGTTCATAGGTACATAATGGTATGTGTTTATGATACGATCCTGTTATGTCAATATGCACATACAACTTGTAATGCTCAAATCAGAGAAATAAGCAGATCCATCATCTCAAATATTGATCGTTTCCTCATGTGGGAAATACTCAAAATCCTTCTGGCCAACGTTAAGTACAGGACACTTGGTGCTCCCTACACTCGCCGTGCTGTGTGCAGGCGCTGGCGCTTGTTCCCCCTGGCTCACTGCATTTTTTGCCCAACCACGAGCCTTCCTTTCCCTGCCGTCCAACCCTGCCCTTTCCGGCTCTTTGGGAGCCACTTGCCGCGTTCCGCTTTGACAAGACCGGCTGGCGCGCTGCGCGCCTGGCTCACTCCACCAACTGCTCTGTCCTCCCTCCCGTCGCTGTCACTACAGCGATGGGATTTCATTCTTCTTTATGGCTGGAGAATGAATGTTCTGCTGGGTGTTCAGAGTCTGTCAAAAAATGGGCGTGCCCTTCAGGGAAAGAAGAACCAATAAATACCCGGAAGTTGGCAGCCACCTCTCCCAGCCTCTCTTGTCACTGTGAGGCCAAAGTGAACGTGTGCTACTCTCGTGATGTCTCAGTAAACTTAGTAGTAAGATATTTATACACCTTTTCCTTTTCCTGAAGTAGATATACATTTTGGGGCAGACTCTGCATGTCACCTGCTCTTTGTCCCTTCTGCTGTCACTGGACCCTAGATTCTGTGTCTTGGCACTGGGAATTGCACTGCGATGCACACGGAGCTGCGGGCATCTCGTTGCCTGTTGTCCTTTCCTCTGGGTGTGCGCCGCTTGCAGGAGTTCGGGCTCTTGGGGTGTTTCCATCTCCAGTTTACTGAGTGGCCCTCACACCGCCTCCGTGACATCTGCAGTGATTTCACTGTAGCAGGGCACATCCCCGACGGCACGTGAGAATCCCTTCTCGGCGTCCTCACCAGCGTTCGTTATTTTGTGTTTGATAGTTACCATCCTGAGCAGGGTGAGGCGGTGTCTCGTCGTAGTTCTGATGTGTACTGCCCTGACAGTTAGCAGTGGTGGCCGTTTGTGCACAGGCATGTGTGCCTTGTGTGTCTCTTTTTGAGAAATACCCGCTCGTATCATTTGCCTAATTTCATTTCCTGGGGAGTGAGGTCCCAGGTATTCTGGACATTCAGCCCTTGTTGGACGAATAATGCGTGAAGACTTTCTCCTGCTCTGCAGCTTGCCTCCCCAGTCCCTGGTTTCCCGGCTCTGCTGAAGCTGTTCGCTCCGTGTCACTCCTCGCGTCTACCCTTCACCTTTGCTATCGCTGATTTTCACCATGAAGTGCTTGATCATCCTCCTCTGGGAGAACCTGACTCCGAGGCGGGCGCCTTCACGCCTCACTTGAGGTTTCCAAAGTCGTTATGTGGCTTTGCTTTTAACCAGATGGGCGATAGGTGGCCTGATTCATAAGCCCTAGGAAGGGGTGCTTCCCACCACTGTGGCCACGATGTCTTTGGGGAGAGCGTGGCCAAGTGCTCTTACTCAGGCAAATGGAAGTCACTGCCTGCAAGAGCGAACACCCGAGCGTGGCAGCTCTGCCCCACGTGGGCTGGCACCCTGCTTTCTGTCGCAAACTCCACTCGGCTGTGCCCCAAGGGCCTCGGGCTCCAGACCTGACTTCCAGAGGCAGAGGCGGGCCCAGGGGCGGGGTCACCGCGTCAGCTGCGCTCTGCCCCAGCAGCTGTGCGGTGGGTGTGGGGTGCGGGGGCCTCGGGGTGTGCATCCAGGTGCACACGCCTGCCGGCTCTCTGAAGAGTGCCGGGCTCCGGAGGGATTCTTCGCAGGAAGCGACCCACCCAGCTACCCTGGCCCCATGGCTTGAAACTGTGACACTGGCCTCTCCAAGCCAGTTCCTCTACCTTAGCCCCTAAGTACAAATCAGATTTATTTGGTTAAATAAAATTCTTATAACATAAAGCTAGCCTCTTTTTTGCTTTTGTTTTTGATCTTTTTGAGACAGGGTTTCACGATGCAGCCCAGATTGGCCTTGCGTTTACTTTGTACCCCAGGCTGGCCTTGAACTCATGGCGACTCTCCTGCCTCAGCCTCCAAGTGCTGGCATGACATGTGTGCACGCCACGCCCAGCTGAAAACTAGTCATTTTAGTGAACGCTTGCGCAGCGGTGACTCTGTCCACAGCACTGCGAAGCATTGCCTCCGTGAGGCGCTTGCTTCCTGCTCCCGTCCCAGCCCTCGGCACCCCCAGCCTGCTTCCCGTCTCTGTGGAACTGCCTGAGCACTCCATGCTGGCGCCCACACGCAGGCTTTCCGCTCTGGCTCGTTGCACTTAGCATGGTGGTTCTGAGGTTCCCTCTCCCTGGAATCCACTTCAGTCTTTTTATGGCTGAATAACGGTCCATTTGGAGCTCTTGTGAATAGTTTTGTTATGAATATGTGTATGCGGTTATTTGTTTGGAGGCCTGTTTTTGAAAAGGCAAAACATTTATATGATCTAAAGGGAAACCAGAATATGGGGGGCTGTTCTTAATTCTGCAGTTAAGTGAGCTTGCAGTTAGCCAGACCTAGTGTCTTTCACGGTCTCTTTTCTCCTTCCACTCAGGAGAAGCAGGCATTTTAATTGATCTTATCACCCACAAAGGAAATTTCGGGAGTCAAATGCATCAGCAAGAATCAGTTCAGCATTAGTAAGCCCACTAGCTCTCCCCGTGCCCTTTATTATTCTGATCAGCATTGTGTTAGTCAGCTTTCCAGTACTGTAACAAAATGCCTGAGATACTGGCTATAAAACAAGGAAGGGTTAAGTCTGGCTGACAGTTTTCGAGGTTTCAGTTTTCACACCCTAGCCAAGAGGCAGCAGCTTCTACCTGCAGGGTGCCCCGTCTCGCATGCGGAGCAGGGTGCACACGGGGACCTGGCCCCGGGCTTTGGGGGCCCACTGCAGTTCTGAGGTGCGTCGGCAGGCTGCACTAAGCAGATGGGTCTGAAATCGAGAACCCCAGTGGGGAATGGAGGAATGTGAGGCAGCAGGGGCTTTCTAGAGTGTTCTTCCTAGAAGAACACTTCTCGCCACCTGGCAGGCAGCAGTCTTCTTTCAGGAAAAGCCCCTGAGATGCAGACCTCCTAGCCAAACACTGGAGAGAGAGCTGAGCAGCAGGCCGTGGGCAGCCCTGAGGGACAGATGCGGTCTGGTACCTGCTGTGTGGCTGCGGACCCCTGCTTACGCTTTGTGCCCTCAGCTCCTGTGGCAGAGGGAGAATCCTCTACGTCAGACTGAGGGCCGCGTGACGTGACTTAACAGCGACTTGTAAGGACGTGACTCAGCGGCGCCTGCAGAGAGCACAGAGGCTCATGTTGCAGCCTCTTCTTCATGACTGGGCCCACTTAATTATTTTTACCCTTGAAAAGAGAACACAGTCGCAGACCTAACAGCATGGTGAGCTGGGTGTGGCACACACACCTGTAATCCCAGAACTCGGGGACGCTGAGGACTGTAAGCTGAGCCCAGCCTGGGCAGTTTAGCACCTTAGCAAAGGCTGTCTCAAAAAAGGTGTGAAGTCCCTGGGTTCAATCCTCAGTATCATAAAACAAACAAAACCCCACCAAGAAGGGTGAGCGTGTCATCAGCCCCTGAGTTTGGTTTAAACCCACTCTCCACTTCTTACGGGCTTCAAGAACTAAGTTACCTCATGCTGCAGAATGGGAGTGTTGCCCTCCATGAAATATGGAGGCTGCTTCGAGGAAAGCAGTTCACGTGGCGCCCAGCACAGGATCAGGAGACCTCTCTGGTGGCATGAGTCGGGTGGCGCCTGACCATGTCCACACCATGCTGTCACATTTTAAAAGCAGGAATCGCTCAGCCTGGGCTCTGTAGGGTGCACAGCCCCACGCGTATTTTCCACGGTTTCTGAAGAGACTCTCGGCTGCAGCCAGGGCGGATGGCCACCCCCTGGCAAATGATATCTACACTGGGGCTTTGAAGCATCTGTCGCTGGGAGAGTCATCAGAGCAGCAGGAATTTTGGGCAGAGTCAAAAATTCACTACACCTGCAGCTCTGAGCCCTTGTTAAGAAATCAGCTGCCAAAGAATTGCATTCCATTTTGTTTGGGGAAAAAGAACAATTCAGAGTCTCAGAAGGAAAGTCCTAAACCAGAGTTGGTAAACAGGTTAGCCTAAGCCTCACACATAAAATACGGAGACTCCCCATAGGCTGGGAGTGTCTGTCTGGGGGTGATTCCAGGGTTTCGGCCTCCCAGGAGGTATAAATTGAGGACTTGAGGGTTTAATGTACAGGAGGAGAAAGGGTTCTCACAGTGACACCTTCAACATGTCGGGCTCACTAATGCCGGGGACAGAAGGGTGGGTCTGTAATGGCAGGGCACTGTGGGGACACATTCTGGTCCCACACTGAGGTTTCCAGTGTGTAAACCAAGCTTGTCAAGAGCCTTCGTTTTCCCCATAGGTTTATGGTATTAGTTACCCAATAAAAGTTGGGTTAATTTTACAACCCAAGTAAAATTTAAGCCAAAAAGGCTTCAGCGTTACTGTAGGATTTATGAAAGTAAACGTATGGAGCCCTTGTAGGATTGGGTGACATTAAAATCTCAATGTCTTCGTGTCAGGTATGTGATGTATTTACTTGTGTGTGGACTTAAAGGTTACATTTTTAAGAGCCTGCAGCACAGACGATCTGGGAGACTAAAACAGAGACGCTTCCCCCATCTTTGCTTTCAAGGATCAGGGAATAGGAACCGCAGAAAATGGGGGGGGGGTTGCTGGACCCCAGTGCTCACTGAGCCCCAGGGAGAGCCCCAGGGAACCCAGCACCCCAAAGCTCACTGAGCCCCAGGGGGAGCCCCAGGGAACCCAGCACCCCAGAGCTCACTGAGCCCCAGGGGGAGCCCCAGGGAACCCAGCACCCCAGCGCTCACTGAGCCCCAGGGGGAGCCCCAGGGAACCCAGCACCCCAGTGCTCACTGAGCCCCAGGGGGAGCCCCAGGGAACCCAGCACCCCAGCGCTCACTGAGCCCTAGGGGGAGCCTAGGACTGTGCTCTGACTGTGGCCCACTGCACTGAATCAACATCTGTCTTTTTGCCGCGTGTCCTCTTAGGTCATTGTAGGTACTTTAATGAGCATCTGCATATGCAGGTGGGTGTGCAGGCATCAGAGCCTTACCTAGCTTGGCAGGGCTGTCGTGGCTGGCACCTTCCAGGTAGAGGGGCAGTTCCAGCACAGGGATAAGGAAACTGCGGCTCTGTGCAGAAACCCCAAGGGCAAGTGGACTTGCTGTGTGGACAGCACCACAGTGGGCAGGGCAGGGGCACCCGCCCCCAGCCACATGGCCACCTCTGGCGTGGCCTCAGGTGGATGTCCAGAGCTTGTCACTCACTGTAAGCTCTCTGGGGAGGTACTGGCCCGTGTCCTTCCTGGCTGGAGTGCCATTTGGGTCCTGCCCTCCAGCCCCATCGCTTGTCACTGCCATGAACTGTGTCACACTCCAGTGCCCATGTGTCTTCAAGATAAAAATCTATGTCCCTCTTTTATCTAACACTGTAATTTTGACGCAATAAAATGTTAACAAGACTTTTTGAAAACCTAAGGGGATTCCCACAGACTTTCTGGTGGCTCAGAGTCAGAGGGTCTCAAGCAGCTACTGTGCCTGTTGGGGTGCCGCTGGTTCCTTCCCAGCCTGTGGGTCCTAACTGACACGTCGCTTGGAGTGAGCCTGGGCTGATGCACCCGTGCCTTCGCAGCCAATGATGCAAAAGTAATCTGTGCTTAAAACAAAAAATTGCAGCACGTGAGTCCAGATTTCAACTCATTTCCTCTCCCCTCTTACAACGACATCATCTTCTAGCCCACCACCAGCTGCGAAAATAAAAGCACTTTCTCCCGTACTTAGGGACCATTCTGTGCCTCAGGATGGTTTTCTGGGGGCGTAGGAAGCCAACATGACCCGCAGATGTTTGAAGCGATGTGTGGAAGCTGAGCAAAGGCCTGGAGGCGCCAGCGCAGGGGCATAGCATCTGGCGCGCGACTGCGCCCCCTGGCGGTCCCTTTGGGTGTCGCACAGGGGGTGTGCAGGGACCGTGCATGGGGTGGTGGCTAACGGCTCAGCTCTGCTCTGCCCTTAGAGACGAGTTCGAGGAGGACGGGTTCTGCCAGCCATACCGAGGGATTGCGTGCGCACGCTTCATTGGCAACCGCACTGTCTACATGGAGTCCCTGCACATGCAAGGAGAGATCGAAAATCAGATCACAGGTGGGTAACGCGGGCGAGACGAGGCTCAGCCCCAGCACGACTCACCCCACCCAAGTCTAGCGGAGGCGAAGCACCAGGCTGGGCGCGGGGGCTGCGAGCAGGACCAGAGCGACGCAGGAGACGTGATCTCCGAGCTCTGGAATTTATATTAAAATAATTTACTGAAGGTTGCTCTTAGAGGAAAAGGAAGCTTTGAGAAATCTCACATTCACTCAAACACTCAATAAATATTTTTGAGTACTTTCAGCATGGCCTGGCCCTGGGGGAGGGCCTGGTGATGGCCAGGGCTGCCCCGCCCTTGCGGGCTCATGGGCTGGAAGCAGCACTCAGCTCTAATTCCAGAGCCTCGGTGCCCCACGGGAGAGGCCACCTTGCGCAGAAGGCGTCTTTGCTTGGCCCTCTTCCCGCTGTGACGCGCCTGTTCCACCTTGCCGAGCTGTTCCCTTTGTTTTCTTCTTTAAACTTCATTTTCTCCTGGTAGAAGTGTAACAGTGGCGCCCTCTCGGGCACCCGGTGCGGCAGGGCAGCCACCATAGACCTGGGCCATAGCGGTCCTGGCCCTTACCTGAGCGTGGTCACCTTGTCCCAGGGTCATGGGCCCTTTTGGGTCCTTTAAATCATACCAGAACCTGCGAGGTGCTAGTGGGGTCCCCAAGCAGCCGAGACTGACGCAGGATGCCTGGCTCCGCCTGTGCCTCTGGTGGGCTTAGCGAGTGCTTCCTTCCGGTCAGCCGCTGTAGTAGCGCTTAGCAGAGAAGAACCCAAGGCAGGGACGTGGAGCAGTGCAGAAATCAGCTGGGCTCCCGAAAAGTAGGGAGCCATCAGGGCTGGGGGCACCCTTTCCCTGACCATGACCCCTGCCTGGCCAAAGTCTGGCTGGGCGGAGCCTTTGACAGTGCCCTTTTGTCCCAGTGTCCCAGTTTGTGGACATGAGCTGCCTGCTGTGCCTGCTGCCAACATTCCCAAGCAGGTTTAGCCACAGTGCTTCGTATACTGCCAGTGCCATTCTGTAGGACTACGCCCCAAAACACACCTCGGGGAGCGCTGTACCCACACACCCAGGGCTGCCGCAAGGGCAGTGCAGGAGGGCCAGCTGCAGGACCAGACTGTCCAGTGTGTGGCCCCGGGGCCCGGTGGTACCTGCTGGAACAGGCAGCGTGGGAAGGTCCACCCAAGCAGCCTCATTCTCAGCGTCCTGCAGCCCAGCTACCCCCGCCCGGCCCCACAAAACTAATAAAAAGGGCCGGATGAGACAAAGAGTTCCAGCGCTTTGTAGTAAAAAATGAAAAATAGATTGTGCTTTAACCTAATTAATTATTTTATTAGGAAACGGTACATATGTAATCTTATCCTGTTTTGTTAACTTTGTAGTCAAAATGAGTTTTTGGAGCCAGGGAGAGCTAGCTGCTTAGACATCTGAAATGTATCCCCTCCCAGCCCCGCGGCCGGCGGCAGATTCCTCCCGTCGAGGAGGGCCAGTCTGCGGCCCAGTGGCCTGCTAATCACCCGCCTTGTCTTTCAGCTGCCTTCACCATGATCGGCACCTCCAGCCACCTGTCTGACGAGTGTTCGCAGTTCGCCATCCCTTCCCTGTGCCACTACGCCTTCCCCTACTGTGATGACACCTCAGCCATCCCGAAGCCCCGCGACCTGTGCCGAGACGAGTGTGAAATCCTGGAGAACGTCCTGTGTCAGACGGAGTACATCTTCGCAAGGTCCAATCCCATGATCCTCATGCGTCTGAAGCTGCCCATCTGTGAGGACCTGCCCCAGCCGGAGAGCCCCGAGGCCGCACACTGCATCCGCATCGGCATCCCCATGGCGGATCCCATCAATAAAAGTGAGTGATGTCCCTGACCTCCAGGCGGCCTTGAGGGGCATTGGTCCAGGACATGGTGCAAGGAGACTGTGGGTGGATGGTCAGGGTCACCGTGGGACACAAGGGTGGCAGCAGCTCCCCTTCCCATGGGCTGTGACCACGGCCCTTGTTCATGGGTTCCAGATGCATTAAGAAGCTTCCTGAAGACAATTTAAAATGCACGGTTGGGTTTCTCAATAACTTTGACAGAATTCCCACATGACCCGGCAGCTCTGCCCTGAGAATAGAATCAAAAGAGTTGAACACAGGCGCTGAGACAAAACCTCACTATCTGCAGTAGCTACAAAGTTAAAACAACCTGACTTCCATCTGCAGGGACAGAGAAACAAATGGAGCTATGGCTACACAAGGGAATATTACTTACCCATAAAAAAGAAGGGAAGGTGGCTATGTGCTCCACCTAGAGGAAGCTTGAAGGATCTACATGAAGTGGGTGAAGCAGTCACTCTTGTTTTCCAGGGTCCAAGTCTGGGAAAGGTAAGGGCAGCAAACTCCAAGACAGCAGAGCAGCTGGCCACCAGGGCCGCAGGAGGGTGGGAGTGACTGCTCAGCAGATCCTGGGTGAGAGAAGGCTCTAGGACCCAACAGTAGTGACGTCGACGGACGCTGTGAAGGCCTGCTAATACAGCTTAGGGACAGTGTACTGCCTGGAATTACAATGAGAGCACGCAAGGCTTCCTCCGCGTCTCCCTTCTCACACTGCCCGAGACTCCTCAATCATTTCCCGTTCAGCGAGAACCAAACTCCTGTTACCCATCTTAGTGTCCCTTGGGGGATAATACGACCTCATTCATTCACTGCTGCCCCCGAACTGCCCAGAACCCCGGCTCTTGCTGTCATCACCACCCTCCAGACTCCAGTAGGGCTGCAGAGCTGTGAAGTTGAACCCGTGGTACCGGGAGGGCTGTGCCCACGCTGCCCATGTCACCAGCAGACACCTGACTCCCGGGAGGACCCTACAAAGCCCGGCTGGGAATCGCCAGCCCGCATCGCCGACTTCCCATCCTCGGAACAGAAGGGAAAGATGGCCTGAAGCCTCCTTGGAGCGTCCGCTCCCCAGGACCCTGCCACTGCCCTGTCCCCGCCGCCCCGTGCTCACCGCTGGACGCCCTTGCCACGGCTGCTCCCACGGCAAAGCCGACCTCTTCCGGGCAGTGCGGCAGCACCCAGCAGGCGGCGGCCCCCGGCCACGAGGCTAATCGCGCCCCCCTCTGTGTTTTCAGATCACAGGTGCTACAACGGCACAGGCGCGGCCTACCGGGGCACTGTCAGTGTGACCAAGTCGGGGCGCCAGTGCCAGCCGTGGAACTCCCAGTACCCCCACACGCACACCTTCACCGCCCTGCGCTTCCCGGAGCTCAGCGGGGGCCACTCCTACTGCCGCAACCCGGGGAACCAGAAGGAGGCGCCCTGGTGCTTCACGCTGGACGAGAACCTCAAGGCTGACCTCTGTGACATCCCGGCGTGCGGTAAATACGGGTCGCCGCCCCTAATGTCTTTG
Organism: Octodon degus; assembly: GCF_000260255.1. Lineage (NCBI taxonomy): Eukaryota > Metazoa > Chordata > Mammalia > Rodentia > Octodontidae > Octodon > Octodon degus. The sequence goes on from NW_004524633.1 coordinate 3,380,829, forward strand.
GTCCTTTTTCTTAGGGCTCCCACTGTCCTGGCCCGCAGAACCCCACGAGAGGAATTTCATCGCAACTGCGGCTCTTCTTGCGCACGTCCTAGCACCGGAACGCAAGGGAGGGCCCCGAGCGCGCTGCCAGGGCGGCTGTACCCAGCAGCCTTTGCGTGGGGAGCGACGGGGATGCAGGGGGTCGGCACGGGGCTGCCTGCGGAGACGGCGCAGGGGTGGTGCGTGGCCAGCAGCCCTCGCACACCGCAGCCAGCCTGGAGGCGGAAGGCAGGCAGCTTCCTGTGTCAGGCCACACGCATTGCTCCGCAGTCCAGGCTGAGTGTGGGTGAACCGAGCCCCTGCCTCCTGCTCTAGCTCTGCAGGGGGGCTGTGGGCGGCGGGAAGACCTGGAGCTGCTGAGCCGGGCGCTCCTCCACCTAGAAGGTGTGCAGCAAGCGAGGGGAAGCGAGCGGAAGCGTTGCTGAGACCTGGGCTTGGAACCACTTTGAACCATGCGTCCTCCCCGTCCTCGTGCTTGCAGACGCGGCTGTGCGCTCCCCATGCACGGCAGGGGCCCGGGCCCCGCAGGAGCGCGGCAGAGGCTGCATTCGCAGGGCGCACGGGGCTCCCCAGTTCCAGGCAGACGACTGGGCCTCCAGTGACGCCTCGCCACCACGCAGTGACTCTGTCAGCACCGGCTGCAGGCCAGGGCTGCTCATGCATGCACAGGGTGGCAGGGCCCACGGCGCGAGCCCAGCGCCTCTGCGGAGGGCTGTGCGGCCCTGCGTGAGGAGGATCGTGGGTCGCCGGTCAGTGCGGTCAGGCTGCGAGCCACAATCCCTCGGGGCCTGCGGGCCAGGGTGGCACCGCCGCTGCCACCTAGTGAAGCAGTGTTCCGAGCTAGGATGGGCTAGGTGTCCGCAAAGGGGTCCAGGGAGGCGCCTGAAAGGCCAAGGACCGGAGCGCTCCCGTGCGGCCGCTGGACCCTCATTTGGCTGTAGCAGCTGTGTCCAGAGTAGAAGCTCCTGCTCCGTTACCAGTCATGCCTCGTGTACAGATTTTCAAACAAATACAAAAATGCCGTCCGGGTGCAGCCATGCTGGTCCCCATGCTGTGACGCAAGACAGGGGGAGACTGGCTCGCTGAGGGGGAGACTCGCCCCTGGGTTGCTCAGGACGGCACTGTAATCCCACAAATCAGTGCAGCGATGGCCACGATCCTCAGATAGATCTGAATTACCAGTCTGCGGGAGACACAGTTAAATTTCTGATAACTGGTTAATTCCAGTCATATGAGCAAAAAATTCAGGTGAAATTTAAATCTAAAAAAGACAAGGCAGGTTTTACCACTTAGAGTTTAAAAAAAAAAAAGAGAGAACATTTTCATTTCATTTTGAAAGACAACAGTTCTTGAATTCTTCAAGCCAAGCCACAAATGTGTCCACTAAAGGAGGAGGGAATCCTTGACACAAGATCAGTTCAACGCTGGTGAGAGGCCAGCAGCTCCCTGGAGAGAATGTTCTAGAAGATGGGCATGGTCTGCGCTGCCACGCCTCGCGAGTCCACCTGAGCATAGTCATCACGGTGGAGCCTACTTCTGCGGCTTCCACATCGCGTCTAATTTTCTTTTTTTCCGCTTCATTCCACATGAAAAGCATATAAGGTTGCGTAAGAATTTCCACACTGTTTTGCCACATGAAGAAGCCACAGACAGCGCCGCCAGCTAGAAGCCAGATCTGGGTACAAGGCTGTAGCTCTTCCTTCTGCACTGGCAGCCCTGAGCCCAGGGCCCCGGCAGCTTCTGCAGATGCTGAGGCCCTCCGCACAGGCGGGCAGGGGTGCAGGAGGTGCCTGTGTCTGAGGCAGCAGCCGAGGGCGGGCACTGCACAGCCCGGCCCAGTCATCCGGGGCGCCACACGGTCGGCCGGGTGGGGAGCCCTTCCCCTCACTGCTCAGCTGCGGGCTCCCCAGCACGGATGGCAGCAGGCAGAAGCCGCCGTGCACAGGGGCTTGCAGTGAGCTAGAGGCTGTGCTAAAGCAATCATGAATCACCGCGGGAAGAAAGGGTTCCCTACCCCTCTGAGCAGGGTTTTGTTATGCCCATAAAAGGAAACTGAGGCTTAGGGAGGGTAGGTAACTTTTGGTTCATAAGCAGTGGATCCGGGACCCAAACCTGAGCCAAGGTTTAAAGTGTGATTTGTGTGCACATATGGTTACATGGAGGGCTGGAGGGGAAGAGGGAGGCCGAGGGAGAGACGCTTCTGCATTCCTGGGCTCTTCCGTTCCGTCAGAGTTAGGGAGCTGTCACACTCACTGGGGGCTTATCTTCCTGCTGACAGCGTTTCAGTCAAGTACCGCTGAAGGAAGTACAGACCTAATTAAATAGAGAATGGGAACCTCACTGCCTCTTCTAGAGTAAGAATACCTGCGAGCAGTCTGCAGCAGCTTCCCTGCGACCTTAAGCTCTAGAATAAAATATAAAGTCAAGCGAAGCCTGCGAAGCCAGGAGATCCGCTCCACTAGGACAGCGGCATATCCAGAAAGTGCTCAGGCAAAGTGGGAAAAAGGGCACAATCTCGTTTGTGGGAGACCTGGCCCCATCTTTCAAGTCTGGGCATCTGCCCTTAGAATATTACGACAGTACATTATCCAGGCCCTCCTAAAGACAGAGACTTACTGAGTCTCCCGCTTTGTGGACCACACCCTCGTGGCGCTTACCATCTGGAGAATCCACGCACCAGACTGAGTCACACCGCTGCTGTCGAGTCTGCTGTGCCTGCTTTGGGTTGTATCGAGAACGGCCCCTTGCTGAATACCATGCTGAGCTCTTTTTTTTTTTTTTTTGGCAGTACCAGGGATCAAACTCAGGACCATGTGTTTGCCAGACAAGCGCTTATGTCGCTGAGCTACACCCCCAGCCCCCGTGCTGAGCTCTTTATAGCAACATCCACCCAGGACTCAGCTGGCATTTAATGAAAGGTGTTGGGCTGGTTGATTTAATCCTCCAACGCCAACTGCCTTCCTCTTTGCCATGGGCCATAGTCAGCATCCGTGCTGCCTCTGCTAGGGCCAGGGTCCACGGGTCTCCAGGCCCTGCCCTCTGCCCACCGCACCCTAGCTGCAGAGGCACCGATGCTGGGTATCTCAGAAGAACAAGGATGCCTCTGTCGCTGTCCTGTCCCCCTGATCGCCAGGTGTCCTGGGCCTGTGGCGCGCTATCCGTCCGTCAGTAGTCTGCTCTGCAACTCTGAGGATGCAGGCAGGATCTGAGCCGAGTCCCACCGCTGCCCCCTCTCCTCTGTCCTCAGCCGCCCATCCTCCTTCACCTGTAGCCACTGCCATCACCCTGGAAGCCAGGTACCCTGGCCTGGGTAAAAACTCATTGAAGAGAGAAAATTGTGGCACTGTTCTTCCCAGCCAGCCTCTGGGACGGTCACTTGCTCCTCCTCTTCTTGGACCCTGAGCACCAGCTTCTCTGTGAGCTCTTCTCACAGCGCCTTACTGTTTCATTTGGGCGTGTGGTGTGCAGCTTCCTTCTCCATTCTCCTCAAATTGAGGGGCGCTGTTTGCTCCCTGAGCTGTCTGGGGAGCCAGAGTCCTGCTGGCTTGCTGCCCCATGGTCCCAACACAACCTTTATTTTACTTGATCAGATCTATTTGGTCAAAGCGTCATCTTTTTCTCCTCCAAGGCCAGGCTCCTTCTCTACCAGAAACCCGAACTCGTGAGTAGTAGTGTTCCTCTCACTCTTAGACCAGCTTCACCCATGGGAACCCACTGATAAGAAAAGCAGGGACCCTGTGCCTCCCCCGGAAGCTTGGCTCCTGGCCCATCATGCTTGCATTTCCTTTGAAGACCCTGGCTGGCAGCAGTTTCCCGAAGGGCGCGTTGCCGCGTTCTGTGTCTGAGCAGCCTTGACTTGTCCTGTAATCGTACAAGCACCACTCCAGGCTCTGCTTTGTCATAAGCCATTTTCTGCACACGGTGCTTTACAGTTTGGGGCATGGCAGATGTTTTCCAGATTGTGAATGCTGCAGTTGTTAGCTCGCCGTCAGCAACCTTCTCCCAGCTCTGTGGAAGACTGTTGTAAAGCAATTTGTCTTTCAGCCATTGCTTCAAACCAAAATTGAACATTACAGGGAACCGGAAGCAGGGCGAGGAAAAGAAAGAAGGACTAGAGCAGCGCTTTCCATAGTCTGAAGCACTCTGGAAGAGGCATTTTTATGCTACGGAGATTTCCAAACTGTGCTTTCAGGTCCAGTCTTTACGTATTTTCAACAAAGTAAAGAACTATAATGAGCCAAAACTTATAGCTAAGTTATGAACCATGAATATTTTTAACCATAGAGTAATTTTCTTTTAAATTTAAGTTGTCCTCACGATATATCAGCCACTCACTTAGTGGTAGGTTGTCGGCCAATAACTTTTGAAAGCTTCTGACTATGGGCCACCAAAGTGCAGGATGTCACCCAACTGGACTGGACAATGGGTGACAGAACGCTGATGCACCCCACAATGGTTGCTGTTGGCCAGCATTGTGTCAGTCAAGTTTCCAGCAATTCTGTAAAGAAGGGATCTAAGAGGCGTCACTTGGGGAACCCCTAGTGCAGGGCTTGATGGACTGAAACAGAACTGGAAGGAACCATGCAAGCCGCAGCATGGCCAGGTGTCTCCAGAGACGCGGCAGCGGATCCAACAGATGGGATGTAGGCCACCTCTCGGAACGCCGCCTTGGGGCAGGAACCAAAGGTCACACGTGAAGCCCGATTGGTTCTTTAATAGTGAAACTCCCAATAAGGAACACGTACACACTAGGTCCAGTCTCAGCTCCCACGTAACTTCTCACACGATTTGGAGACATCTGTGACCTCCTGGGATTTTTCTTTTGTTCTGAAAAGCGCATCCCCACTCCTGCTTTTCCTTTCTCCATTTCCCTGCTCAGAAGTTTTACTTTTTCAAAATCCTTCTTTAAAATGTCAGACACCTTCTTAAAATGGAAGACATCTTTCAGTGGCTTTTTGTTTGGTTAGTTGTTTAGTTGGTCGGTTGGTTAGTTGGCTGGTTGGTTGGTTGGTCAGTCAGTTGGCTGGTTGGTTGGTTTGTCTTTATTTTTTTAACCACAGAGCTAGAAGAGGACCAGGGCAGTCTTGATTCAGCTTGGGCAGTGAGGCCTTGCATCGCTGTCAGTGACATTTTTGGACCGTCAGTGACATTTTTGGACCATCAGTGACATTTTTGGACCAATTTCATCATGTTGTTGCTGCCACCAACTGTGTCTCCACTAAAACTTACTAGTATTGGGGCAGCAGCAGCGGGGGGCGCAACAATTATGTAGTTGATTTTTCTAATTATAGACTTCATAGGCAAGATTGCAAGTTATAATATCTACTTGGAAATTTCCAGTTGCTGATTTAGGTTTATTGTTTTAGATTATTGTGTACAATCGTCTATAGTTTTGTTTCTATAAACAGTCTTTTCTAGATTCAGGCCTCTTTTAATTTTGGTAAATATATTTTCTTTAATAACAATATTGAGTAGGCAGGTTCCTGAGCACTGTCCACCCCAATTTGATGCCTGTTTGCTGATTATTAGATAAAGGCAGGTGGTGAATGGCAAACCCATCTAATGACGCTATTATCCACCCCTCCATCTTTTCTAGAATATCATTAGTCACTTAAGATTTGATCCATATTTGGTAAAGTTTAAATGTGCTTAGTCCAGCACTCTATTGAAAATGAAAATTTGGGCCAGGAGATCGCTCAGGAGCATTAGTACCCGCCTGGCAAGCACACAGTCCTGAGTTCAATCCTGGTACCACAAAGAAAAAAACAAAAAGGAAGAGATTTAATTGTATAAAACCTACTACATTTTGTCAGATTTAAAGATTAGCCCAATTAAAAGTCTGGCAAAAGACTTAAATAGACATTTCTCAAAGAAGATAGACAAATCGGTGTGCGAAGATGCCCAGAGTCACTGGTCATTAGAGAAATGAGAATCAAAGCCCCAGGGAGCCAGCTCCTCACATTTGTCTCGGTGGCCAAAGAAGTCGGAGAGGTGGAGACGGCAGTCCCGCTAGGTCTAGGTGCTGGGGAACGAGGCGTCCTCCTGGTGCCCTCAGTGTTGGTAGCAGGGTTCCCCGCAAGCCTGCTTCTGGGTGTTTATCCAAAAGACAGGCAAACAGAAGCAGGATCTTCTCTGTGCTAAGGATCAAAACCAGGGCCTCAGCCCACGAGCCACAGCCCCAGAGTGGAGGCAGGACCTTGGCACGCCACCTGTGCACCAGTCACGAAGAGCCATGTGCACACCCACATTCACTGGTGGCCTTAACCACAACAGCCACACAGTAGAAACGAACCAGATCCTGTTAGTGAGTAAGGCGGTAGTGCCAACATACAGCAGGGTGCTGCTCAGGCTTTAAGAAAGAAACGCGTGAGCCCTAGGACGCAGGAGGCTTGAGGTCCTGATGCAAAGTGAAATGAGCCAGTCATGAGGAGACGCAGACCGTGTGACCGCACTCACATGAGAAACCCGAGGTAATGGGAACATAAAAGTGTGGCCCGGAGAGGTGGCTGCCAGGGCAGGGGCAGGGATAAGTTGGGAATAGATCTGAGTTTCAGTTTTGCAGGACGAGAAGGTTCTGGAGGTCGGCTGCACGACAGTGCAAAGGTGCTTGACAAGGCTGAACTGTAAAATTAAAACAGCTATGATGGTAAATTTCCTTACCTTTTTTAATAATTAAAAGCCATTTTAACTATTAGAAACAAAAACTATTAGCCCCCTCTTTCCTTTCATAGAGGAGGACAGAGACCCTGAGTTTCTACAACTTTGCGTGAACACGGAGACGCCAACAGCGAAGGCCTCTCCGTGTGCTCAAAAACAGCCCGCCACCCTGACTGACTGCAGGGAAGACCTTTTTCTGTGGAAAACAGCCTTCATCGCTGATGCAGCCTACTCAGCATTTCTGTAAAAGAATTCGCCGGAGAACACGGGAGGCCCTAGATTGTTGGCGTCGGCTTCGGTCATGAGGTCTGGAAGGGGTGCCGCCCAGCATGCCAACCCAGGCGAATCATTCCGTTTCTCCTGGGTGTCCAGAGTTCTGGTTAAAAATCACTAGCACATGGCTCTGTGTGCCATCACTTACTTTATGATTCTCATATAATGAATAGTAGTGATTCTTGTTTTCTATGGTTTTTAATTCTTTTTTCAGACAAGATCATAATTTAAACTTGTTTCATTTCCTTTGAATTCTAAAGGTCTGTAAGATTTCTTCCCACCTTTGCCATATTTAAAGTCGGAACATTTTCTTGCTTTAACTCAAAGTAATATCCCAGATGATGTTTCACATTACAAAAGTACCTCCTGAATAAGAAATCATGTTTACTTGCTTTAAGCCCTAGGGTAAGAAGTGAGTATTTTTCCCATTATATTTAATTACTAATCAAAGTATTAAGTATCATTGTAAAAATAAAACAGGAATGTCAGATGTGGACAGTGATACCAAATTGTTGATTTTTAAAAGGAAATTAATCATGTGATCCAGACTAAATTATTAGTCTCAGAAATCCCAAGCCCTGGACTCCATGTAACTAATATGTGCACTGAGCATGTAAACAGCAGCTCCACAGCCCTGAAAGTCTCCACATTCGCCTTGCCAGCCAGCTTGCTCTCCACACACTCGGAGCCCTGTTACCCGCGAACAGCAGGAGTCATGCCCAGCGTCCCAGTGCGGCGTTAGGTGGGCCGCTCTCCCCCGAGGTCGGCGCTCCTGAGATGGGCACGTGGGCCTGCTAAGGAGACAAAGAATTCCAGACAACATTTGGGGAGATTTTTATTAGTAGCAAAATACACAAGGAATACAAGCACTGAAGGCAGACAGACCTGCAATCCTACCTGAGTCCGATGCTGTAGATCAGCGGCTCACTTGCCCTCCCACGACCTCAATTTCTCTGTAAGATCCAGGAAACACCAGGTGCGGGTGAGGAGGGACGCCAGGAGCAGGGCAGGGTCAGGGTAGCTCAGGAGGGCGCCTCCCAGCACGCGCAGGGCTTGATCTCAGGACCCCAGAGGAAGCATTTGGGCCCCCACTGACTTCCTAGCTCTGCCTGAGTGAGGCTAATTTTCCATAAAGTACCTTTTTCAAAGGCTTTTAGAGCCAGAGGCTGAGCCTCTTCTGGCCAAATGCAGAGGGGTGGGGAAGGACACAGGCCCCCAGTAGGCCTGCACGTGCTCCCTGACACCCCAATGTAGGTGTGCGTTGTTTGGCTCATTTCTTGTGCCCTGTGCCCTCCTGGGTGCTTCAAAGCACAGGGAGCAAGTCTGACTGCGCTGAAAGGATCTGGCTTCTCAGAGTTCATTCCCACAGCCCCAAGGGAACTTGTCAAAGGCCGCCCAGGGACGAAAGGCAGCCTTCCTGAGGAATAACCTGATAGGGAGCAAATGCAGGTAGGCGCCTTTGTCCGCCAGACAGGTGAGACCTTGCTGTCTCTTGTCATGGAAACCATGTAGGCTGGAAAAATGACTAGTGTCTTGTTAGTATTGAATTAGCCTTGATCCTTTTATGATCGTTACGCTTGTAATTTCATTAAGAATCCAAGACTAACAAAAGAAATCCGCCCTTTCAGGACACTGAGAAATTCTATCATGTTAATAATAGAGCGTCCAAACCGCCATATAGCAGTTTTCAGTTATTCCAGGCTCTTTGGTGAGCATTTTCTCAGGGATTCTCACATGAGCCGGACAGGGCCGAGGGGCGGGTAGTACAGCCCCGCCCAGGAGGGAGGAAGCGGAGATCGTAGTCTTGCATTTCCAGCCCCACAGGTTTATCCCAGACTCTCCTTGTACTCTAGGGATAAGCTGAGCGCTGAGTTGCCACGGAGAATGACTCGCGCGTCTTCACATTCCTGCGCATTTCATGTGCACAACAACTCCATAAAGTGGTGTTATTTTTATTCCACTTTACAGATGAGTTCGAGGGTGCCCGAGTGCCGCTTCGGGGCCATGCAGGCCACCACACAGGCCACCACACAGGCAGTGAGTGAGCCTGCCTTTCCCTTGTTCTACCCTCATTCTACCGCCTTGTCGCAGATGTGTGCGCACAGGACGCGGAGCGGCTTAGCTGCAAACATGCCCGAGCCCCTGTGCTCAGAGGCGGCTTTCGGCAGGCTCTACTTCCACAGCGGAGCAGCCCACAGAGTGTCCACGGAGACACTGTGCCCTCCTGTGATTCCCGTCTCCCTGTGTGTCCACAGACATGGCTACAGCCATTGCCCAAGCTCCTAGCAGCGACAAGCCTGGCCTGCACTCTCTGGTCATCCATCCAAGCGGGTGAGGGGCGCGGTAGGGAAGCAGCTTGCCTTTGAAAGCGCCGGTGTCGGTCAGCACCGGTGTCCGCGCCCCCATCTTTCTCACCCATCTGTGGAGGGGCTCTACTCAGAGCAGATGGGTGCCACCCAGCAGGCGGCCACATTACTGCCAGCACAGGGAAGTAGCCAGAAGGATGGGATGATGCCAGCTTTGGCCCCGGGCAAGGGAGTCACTCTGCCTCCCAGCATGCTCCACTGCACAAATAGACACAGACGTCAGTGGCTGTACAGAGCTGGCTTCCCAGCAGGAAGCACCTGCACACAGCAGCCATCGGGCAGCCGCACCAGTGGAGAATGAGTGCGCGGTGCGCTTAGTCGGTTGACTGTGCTCAGTAACCGATTGGCCCTTCCCAAGCCCTGCTGACAACACACTCACACCCCATTATGGGCCCTCCTCGCATGTGCATGAGAGGAGGGGAAGCATGTGATCCTTTAAAAATATTTTTTAGGGCCAGAGAGATAGCTCAGTAGAATAAGCGCTTGCCTGGCAAGTGCAAGGGCCGAGTTCTGACCCCGGTTCCGCCAAAAAATAAAAATAAAAATATTTTTTAACTTTCTTTCTTTGTTTGGTACAGGGTCTCTCTACATAGCTCAGACTAGTAGTGATCCGCCTGTCTCAGCCTTCCCTGTGCCGGAATTACAGGCATGCTCCACCATGCCCTGTTTCAGGACTGGCACTGCACGCCCAGGGTACCGGGGCCAGCACCGCATGCAGTACTATGGGTTGAACCTGGGTCCTTGCACTTGCTAGGCAGGCTCTTATGCCCCTGAGCTGTATCCCTGGCTCCCTATTTATTTTTTGAAAGAGAATACAAAATAATAATTAAAAATGAGAAATGATACAGAATTTCACTGAACAAAATAATATGAATTCAACTGTATTTGTTGTCTTCAACTTAGTTGTTTAGATTACCAGATATATGCATGCAAAATTGGAAAAAGAAAGAAAAAAGAAAAATAAAGTTGTAATAAATTAAGAGAGAAAAAGGAAAGAAAATTGAAAAAAAAAAGTCAAGCATGAGCCGCTCCTTCCACAGACCACGGAAGGCCAGGCCACAGCTGCCCAAGCATCCTGCCTGCACACAGAGATGTCGTTGCTCCCTCCCTCCTTCCCTCATCCTTCTCATCTCGGTAATTCCTTCCTTCCTGCTGCCGCTCACCAGCACCAAAGGCTCCGGAGCAGGAGGACAGAAGGCCCAGCGCAGCTCTGGGATGGCGTGCTCAGCTGGCAGCCACGCCTGAGCTCACGTGCCCCTGACAACCAAACAAACAAAACCCATGCGGCCTTAATTAAAAAAATAAAAATAAAAAAACTATTCTCATTAATGCACTAGGAAAACTCCCTATGTAAAGGAACCTTTCAATCTTCACAGCCTTCTAGTGATACTTCCATTGTAGCATTAAAACAATATATTGTAATATATTGTTTCTTCTGCCTCGTGTCTAGCCTGACATGGCCGCGCCTCCGCGAGGCGAGGCGAGGCAAGGCCCGCAGCAGCTATTGTTCATCGGCGCCTGGAGGGGAAAGGGGGACTACACAGCTGCGTATGAATTCTTTTGCAAAGTAAATCATCATCGCTGAGTTTTGTGTCAATCTTTATTTTCACACTTTGGGTTTTCTTAAAGAAAAAATAACTGATCTTGGGGGTCAGGTCATGGCATGAGGTAATCCCTCTAACTGCCATTCCATACTTCTAGTGTTTGTTTTACCAGTCAGATAATTCATTAATAAGAATATTGCTCTAAGTGTTCAGTTTTAAGGGGCAGAATCAAACCAATAAAAAGAGAAACACACCTTCGCCCTCCACGCGCGCTGCCCTCCGCCAGGCAGTGGGAAAGTGCACGACATGACCACAGAAGTGCACTTCAGAGTGTCAGCGCTCCAGTCACGGGGTCCACGTGCAACCATTTAGGAGGGATTCTGAGGTTTCGAGAGTGTCAAGTCCTCGGTGCCTCTGTGCCGGAGGAAACTGTGGACGCCATCCACAAGATTCGTTTCACACCTGCAGCTGGGAAGACGTGAGGCTGAGACAGGAATGATTTGTTCTGGGGTCACCCCGCTCCTCTGCAAATGAACTGACCCTGACCCCAGGCCCCCATATTCTCAGGCCAGTGGCTTTTGGGAGAGTGGAGTCAGGCTGCTTTAGTGATGCTGATTCAAGAAGATGCAGGCCAGCCTGTGTGCCCCTCCAGGCAGGACCGGGGCGGGGTCTCTTGTGGGGGCTGGTGGAGGAAGAGGCTGTGGTGGTGTGGGGCTGTGCGTGCACTTCTGCCGGGGTTCGCAGCCTGTTCACCTGAAGGCGTCAGAGAAATGCAGGTCTGCTACTCAAGAGAGGCAACGTCAGAGGGGGCGCATGGGCCCTGATTCCTCCTCATGTTCCTGTGCAATCTTTAAACGTTGGAACTTGAACCTTTTAAGCTTCAGCCACCCTTGTCGAGGCTTGGTAGACACAGCGTGTAATGTGCCGGGCACCCTTTCCTCACGGTAGCTTTCTGTGTCTGTCCAGAAGAGCAAAACTGGTTGGCCTGAAACTGTGCCGCGAGTGTGACTCTTGCTCTCTCTCTGCTTTCTGCACCCAGACTCCAAAGAGTCCAAGGAGAAGAACAAGATGGAAATCCTGTACATCCTGGTGCCCAGCGTGACCATCCCCCTGGCCATCGCCTTCCTCTTCTTCTTCATCTGTGTCTGCCGCAATAGCCAGAAGTCGTCCTCACCGCCGGTGCAGAGGCAGCCAAAACACGTGAGGGGCCAGAACGTGGAGATGTCCATGCTGAACGCGTACAAGCCCAAGGTAGGACCCGTGTGGCGGGGCTGTTCATCCCGGGGCCTCGATGAAAGCCAACCGCCGTCACCCTCCAGGACGGTGAAATCAATCGATGCAGAGCCCGAGTTTGAAACACCAGGGCCCATTGCCAGCAGAGGCCGAGGCTGACTGTCTCCGTGCCTGTGCCCGTGGCGGCTCGCACGCGTGTCTGAGCGGGCACCAGGCTGGGCCAGCCTGACTACTGCCTTCCGTGAGCTTTGGGGCCACACGGGACCCACAGGGGTCCTCTCAGCATCGGCGTTAGTGCTCAGAATGTGGGCTGTATTTTTAAATTGCAAACAAGATCCCCTTTCTCCCCACCAATCTGAAAAAGAGAGAGCAAAAGATCCAGCCTTACCTACAAGTTCCCTGCCAAGAAAGCCTTCTTGGCGCACAGCACGTGTAGCTGTTACAGAGGCCGAGGCTGACTGTCTCCGTGCCTCTGCCTGCGGCGGCTTGTAGAATTAAAAATGATGGAGATAGCAAATTTTGTCTTATACACATACATATAAAGCCCCAATTTAAGAATCCTTTTATGCCTAATGTGAACGCCTCCTCTGAAGCCCAAGGCTCTTGCAGAGGGATGTCCCGGCAGCAGCCTCTGCATGCTGCGGGCAGCCTGGCCGGCCCCTGCTCTGTGCTAACGCAGCCCCTCTGGGCCTGCTTCTCATCCGTATCCTTCAGCGCCCAGGACTCGGGCCTGGCGAGGGCCCAGGATCACTGCCCTTCCTTTGGGTGGAGCCCGTGCGCGCTCCGTGCAGGAGCTGAGATGGGCAGGAGCTCCCGGGAAGGCCAGCAGGTCCGGCCCCAGCGCCAAGCAAACAGCTATAGCAAGTAAGCCGGGGTTCTTCCGTAGCCCGGCTTTTCTTCCCAGCCTAGCTCCAGGGCACTGAGCGTTTAACAAATCTCTGTCATCTCTGAGCTCGGAACATTATTATTCTTTCATCCTAAGATTATCCCAATTTTAGGACAAAAACATGTCCATGTTCAAATCAGCTAATCTTTTTGCATGCTAAGTGGAATTGCATAGTTAAGACCCTTGGCCTCCATTTTGTTTTGTTTTGATATACAGAATTTTATTTAAATTTAAGTCTTGAAAATAGTTTTGCTATTATAAAAAGTCAGATTTGTTGGTGAAGTTTTAGGGTTTGTTTAAATGCTAAAAAATGCATTTGCAAATATTTCGTATCAAACAAAATCATGGTCCTCTTGGCAACTGTGAATATCTGACACGAAAAGCAAAGTCAGCCCACCCTGAAGGGCACGAGGCCCTACGGCGGGCCGGGAGACGGGGAGAGGCGGTCTTTGTCTAGCAAGCCTGTTCGCATGCATCGTGGAATTTTTAAATTTTTTTCTATTTTATGAAGAAGTGAAATGAAATTGCATAGTCAAATAAGAAAATGACAGCAGTTGGGGGCCTGGCCCTAGCTCAGGCCTTTAAGTGGCTGCTTCCACAAAGCTGTCAGCCTCAGGGTGCTGGAGTTCGAACCTCACACCTCTCCCGCTGGCCAAAAGTGCCCTGAAGGCATTCGAGGAACACACACACACACAGATACAAAAAAAAAAAAAAAAATTTTAAAAAAAAAAAAAAAAGAAAATGACAGCAGTTATTACACGGTGTATCATTAGCCTCGAAGTAGCTACTCACAAGCCATAAGCCAAAAAGATTCTCACAAAAAAGAAGCGGATAATAGCAGAGATCTGCCTTTTCAATGAACAAGATAAGCTAGTAACATAAATGAAGTCAATTAGCATATCATTGGAATTTGTAAACTGGGGAAAGTGTTTGAACTTCCCGCTATTTCTTACTGTCTCTGTTGCCGTTTGTTCCTTGTGTTTCTCATATGAGAAAAACTATGCGACAATCCAGCTGTGTGTCTGATGCACTTCACCTAGCGCTCTCCAGCCATCTCCGTCTTCCTGCGAATGCCTCAAGAGCATTCTTTGTGCCAGAGCAGTATCCACTGTGTGTGAATACACGTGTTCCTGGCCAGCCATGCACTGGTGGACATGCGCGCGATTTCCAACGTCTAGCTAGTATAAGCTGTGCTGCTATAAACATGGTGCGTGTGTGTCACTGTCCTAGATGGTCGTAACTTTTGGGACGATGCCCAGAAGTGGAGAAGCTGGGCCAGCTGGAGCCTCCATTTCTACTTTTCTGAGGAATCTCCACACTGGTTTCCATGGTGGTTGCCGTAACTACACTATTACATTTCCATCAAGTGTGGCGGAGTCCTCGACCCCACGTCCCGCCCACACGTGACGTTGTTAGACTTTCAGATGCTCCCTGTTCTCTGGGGCGAGATGACCTCTCAGCATAGTTCTACTTTCCATTTCTCTGATATGATGGCTGATGGTGAGGAGCGTTGTTTCATGTGCTTCAGTCAGTACTACACGTGTTAGGGAGACGTGTCCATTCATTTTGGTTGTCTGTTTGGTCACTGTAGCATTCTACGGGCCATCCTAGGAAACCCTGGTGCCTGGTGCCACTGCAGTGGTCCACACCCACTCCTGTGGTAGCGCGCACCCAGGAGCTGGCGTCTTGGCGCCCTTAGCATCTCCTGGCTTGCAGCTCCCCAAGGTCCTGCCCGCACTGCTGTCTCTCGATGCTGAGGACTTCTGGTCGGGGCAGAGGCGGGTCAGTGGGGCACAGCAGACACCCTGGCTGGCAGCCACTGCTCCAGAGACAGGCCGGAGCCATGGACGAGCCCCTTCCGCTGCAGAAGGGATCAGTGTTAGCCTCCCCTTGTCTGCCCTCAGTGTGGTTTGTGACACATGACATTCTGACAGGCGTGAAGAAGTACACGTGCAACATTGTGGATGGCTTTCATAGAGAGAGCAGATGTGTGTTGGCTAATGCAGACTGCCAAGCAGGACTCACTCAGGCCCTGCCCGCCCCCCAGCAGGACTCACTCAGGCCCTGCCTGCCCCCCAGCAGGACTCACTCAGGCCCTATCCGCCCCCCAGCAGGACTCAGGCCCTGCCCGCCCCACAGCAGGACTCCCTCAGGCCTTGCCTGCCCCAGCAGGACTCAGGCCCTGCCTCCC
>NW_004524633.1:3396493-3415511 GCF_000260255.1 Octodon degus
AGCAGGACACACTCAGGCCCTGCCTGCCCCACTACCTCACTTAACTCTTGCAGCTCTTGCATCCAGCTGCCAGTGTCACCGCTCTACAACCAGAGAGACTGAAGTCTAGCAGACCGCCTTGCTGAGCCTCACAGAGGCAGGGACTGGTGGATGTGAAGTATAGATATCGGGTTTCAACCCTGAGAAAGCCCTTGCTGTTACTGACCCCCATAACATTTTCAGAGTGAATTATGTAAAACATGGCGGAGTCCAGCAACAACTGACTCCCACTGGGTTTGGCCAGCTTGACCACAGGCCCTTGGAGCTGCTGACCCTCTGTAAGATTTGGAAACTTTGGTCACCGCTGTGCCTGAGGGAAGCAGCTCCATCCCCAGGACTAATGGCAGCAGCCAGAGACGGATGTGGAATTCACCAGCCTGAGTTTTCCCAGAGCCCCAGAGAAGCAAGCCTGGCTGTCCCAGTCTCTGGCTCACCACAGGAGTGAGCCCTGTGCCGCGCGCCTCCCAGCCTCACAGGACCTGAAAGCCCTCCTGAGCCAGACCGGATGCATGACCGGCTCCAGCCTTTGCTGGAGTTGGGGGAGGAGAAAGGAAAGGACAGGCACAAAGGCTAACTTTTCCTTTTCCTTATTCTCCAGAGAGATTTGGCTCCAGCCACACCGGAGCTCTTCAGCTGTTTGTTTTGATTCCTACTGAGAGCCTTTCTTGGAAAAGGCACAAAGGGCTTCGGGGCCTCAGAAAATTCCTGAAAGTAAACAGCTCGTCTTTAAAACTGCTTTGAAAGGTCACCGCATGACTAGTACTCGTACCTATAAAACCTAAAAGGAGGGGTACGTACAGAAGAAAGGGAGGGAGAACTGAAAAAAACACTTTTCTGGAGCAAAATCAAAAGGGTTCCAAGGTTCTGGGAATGAAGGACAGGAGCTGCTCTGCCCTCCCCTTACCCTCTTTTTTTCAAAATTCAGGGGCTCCAGCTTGTATTTATCTACATGAATGTGACCTTCGGGGTTCAATCTGTTTCCATCTCTCATCTGCTGAGCTGCTGGTGCTCCCCTGAGCATTTGGATTAAGAGGAGGAGGTTCCCGGAATTAGCGATACCGCCAGGCAATAATAGGTGGCCGCGGACAGCCGGGCCCTGGCCCTGGCCCAGTGAGGAGGTCGGTGGGAAAGGAAGCGGGGACCAGAGAGGCAAGGCGGGCAGCAAGCCAGGATGCTGTGCCTGGTGTCCCCTCAAAGTCTGGACACACACACACACACACACACACACACACACACACACACACCCAGGGCTCAGAGAGGCAGCCAGCCTTTCCCAGCTCCATTTTCTCAGCTGCTCAGGGAAAACAGTAGGTACCAGAGCAAAGGCTGTTTATTTTCCTTTTATTTTGATCAGCAAAAGATTGCAATCTATTTAAGGTTCTAGTACCTGAAAGGCAAAAGCTTTTGAGATTGCACTATGAATTGTACAGCACGCATGTGCGTGCGTGTGTGTGCACGTGCGTGTGTGCGCATGCGTGTGTGTGTGTGTGTATATATATGTTTGTGTGTTCCTTGGGAAAGCTAGCTTTGCTTCAGACTCACTTTTCCTTTGTCTCTCCTGCCTCCACCTTCCCAGACACTCACGGGTAAGCGGCAGTGACCTGGGGTCATGGGCTTCAACCCCCAGCGAAGGAGCAGGCAGAGTGTCCCCTTCCAGTGCAGGGTGCACCCCGTCCCGCCTCCAGGGTCGGGCACTGAGAGGCTGAGTGCAGGAGCCTGGGGAACAGCAGACGCCTGCAGCTCATGGCCCATGCATGCGTGGGTGAGGGCGAGGGGCAAGGCACGCTGTGTCCTGAAGCTGCTGGCCCTGCTGTATTTCCCAGTGTCCCTGGCTCTTGCCAGGGCTGTTTCTTTACACTGAGGCATGTGTCCCCTTTTCCTTCCCAGCCAGTGCAGTTGCAAAATCCAGGGGCTTGCTGGAATCCCCACGTCTCAGGTCCCCGTCCAGCCCTGCCAACCCGCACATCTCCTTGCCAGGCATCCCTATGCTTCTGAGCGGCCCAGCCCCACCACATTCCCACTCTTCCCGTACAGCCAGCGCCTCCCGAGCTCCCAAGCTCACACCATCATGGCCTGGTCCTTTGGGAGTCACAACTGTGTCATTTAATCCAGCGACCTTTCCTGAGTCCACCTCCCTTGGATTTCTCTGGGGCACGTGCTGTGCTTCCCACCATCTTGAAGGCATTCACCCTGGGCTTTCCTCCAGTTGCCTTCTCATGCTGTCCCCCTCTGACACTTACCTCCCCACACAGAATGCCTGCTCACGTGGGCCGTCTTCCCTGCACCCCACCCGTGCTGATTTCACCCTGCCCTTGAGTATAAGGACCTTCCAGCCTGAAGGGCCAGTCACTTTACAAAATTCATCCCAGTGCTGAGTTCCCCCAGCTCAGCCTACCTGACCTCTCCAGCCACATTTTTTTTGTTTTTTATTCCTCCAAGCTACTCTGATTATCTTCAAAGCGCTGGGATTTAGAGGCAGAGAGATAGGATTTCAAATCTCGGGCTTCACTGACTAAGATCCTTGGCAAATAACGCTCCTTACTCCTCTGAACCTTTATTCTCTCAGCTCAAAGAAAGGATGAAAACCCCCTTCAAGAGGGAAACTTCTAGCACCTCGCGATCGTGTGTCTGGAATCTCCCAGGCGCTCAGTAGCTAGAAATGGCCCTTAGTTTTGTGATGGTGCTGAGGAAAACTCTCATGAGGCCACCACTGAGTCCAGGACAGGGTGGGGCAACAGGAAGCTCTTAGTCCAGTGTCCCCCAGTGTGACCTGGGGTGGGGACAGCCAGGATTCCACATGCAGTGCTCTAGACAGCTCTGGTATTTCTTCGGTCAGTCCTGTTAGTGTAATGTCCCTTGCCACACGCTGCTCACACCCTGGTTATAATCCAGTGGGGTACAGAGGGTGCAGCCAGGCCAGCTGGGAGGGCGTCCGGGACACAGCTAACCTCAGCTCAACGCTGAGGACAGCATGGCCACAGACACCAGGCTAACACCGTCTTATCTCAGTAGCTGCTTCATCGTGGCCCGACGAAGCAAGCACAAATTTGAGCCTGACTGGAGGGGTGGAGTGTGGCAGACCAAGGCTTGGAGATTTACCCAGACTCATGCGACCGAGAGGCACTGCCAAACCAGAACCCGGCCTTCCCAGGTCACGAGCCCGGGGACGTCCATGTCACTCTCCTGCCTGGCTCTCCAGCTGGCTGAAACGTACGAGCCTGATAGAACAGCCTGGTGCTCAGGCTTGCACCAAAGCTCTCGGCGTCTGCTGGGTCCGTTTCCAAGCAGAAGAGAGCTCTGCTCTGGGCTTTCTCAACTCCACTGCAGGGTCGACCTTGCTCCCCGCTGAGCACTCCAGCCGACTTCCAGAAAGCTGCACACTGCAGCCCAGAAAGGCTCAGAAGGTAGAGCGTGCACTTCCAGAGGAGCACAGCTGAGCTCTGAGCAAGACAGCACGGTGTGGGCGGGAGCCTCTGCTAGAACTGGACTGCACGAGCGGCGCTTGTTCAGCTGCAGCCTTGGAAATGTCTGCAACCTCCTGGAGTCACGGGGCTGTGGCCTCTTAGCTTTTAAAATGTAGTCATTTCCGCTGGGGAGTACAGTGGACTGTTCTGCAAATCCAGCACTGTTTACCTAAGAACCAATAAAATGCACAAGAAGGGGAGAGAGCTTGAGAGGCTGGCAGCTTCCTGCAAACAGCCAAGTGCACATGTGGAAAACGGTCACATCCAAAGGCTCTCTTGGCTCTCGGGATGAATCCAGGGCAAGGGTGCCTGTGGGGACTTTCATGACCAACCCGCAGCCACAGAGAGCACTGTCAGCCGCAGAGCCAGCTCAGACCACGAGTTCTCCAGCGGCAGCGTCCCACTTGGCAGCTGTCATCCTTTGCCCGTGGGGGAGCCCCTTCCAGGAGCCTGTGAAAACCCTGTGCCTCCTCCCAGAACGTGCTGCAGCTTTGCGGTCAGGCACACTCGGATCAGAATCCGGCCATCACCATTTCTGAGAGGCGCTTTGCTAGGCGCAGTGCTTCACCATAACTTCATGTTTCCATCCCTAAAGTGGGACGTCATGGTGTGACTCACAGGACACTGGTGAGGGTTGAATGAGTGAACACACAGAGCACTTATCTCGGACAGTGCACGGGAACCCAGTAGGGTCACAGGCCAGGCCAGCTCTGGAGTCTGAAGTAAGCCGCAACCTGCTGGGCCACCAACTGTTGTGTCCCTGGGGTTCTCCAGCTGTTGACTGAGGGCTGGTCACAGTGGCCCTTCTCATGGTTCTATAGTGGGGCGGACAGGCATTGATGTACACAAAGCGCATACAGCCGGACACATTAGCATCCAAAACACCCAGCAGAGCAAGGATCGCAGCACGCAGCACGTGGCAGCCAGGTCCCAGACAGCAGGAAGGGAGCTGTGCGTCCCTGCAGGACTCCTCCAAGGTGTCCCCTGTGCCAGTCTCTTCGGCATGGAGCAGCAGCCAAATCAGCTGCCTGACCGAAGCAACCAGCTGCTGAGATAAATTCTAAATGGCAGGCTGTGCAAGAAACAGAACTGATGGCATGACTCATGTCCATAGAGGGTGTGTGTGCGTGTGTGTGTGTGTGTGTGTGTGTGAGAGAGAGAGAGAGAGAGAGAGAGAGAGAGAGAGAGAGAGGGAGAGGGAGAGGGACTGGAGACTGGAGACTGGATCCAGGGAGCATGGAGCTACATCCCTACCCCTTTGCACTTTCAGACACGGTCCTCCCTCGCTACGTGCCGAGTTGCTCAGGCTGGCGTGAATCCCTGACGTCCGGCCTCTGCCTCCTGAGCCGCTGGGGCAGCAGGCAGGCACATGGAGGCAAGCAGAAGGTCGCTACTTCCGAGCCGCTCGGTAGGGGCTGGTCGGCGGTTCTGGCACTCTCCTCGCACCTGCGTTTGCAAAGCGTCTTTTCGAGCAGTTTCCTCTACCTCAGAATAGTATGTGCGATTCTTGAGAGGCATTCCCAGGGCTAAGTGTGTGTCTCCTTCGGAAGGCCACCTCCATATTCCAGGGGCTCTCCCAGAAGAGTCTTCCGGTCAGCACCCCCTTGCCAGCTTCTGACAGGGAGAATCTCAGGCCTCTACTACCGGAGACATGGACCAGGTCCCCCAGGCTGGCTGAGGCCGGCTTGTGGAGCCTAGAACTGTGCTGCCCGAGAGAAGGGGCCAGCGAGCCTGCCTGTGACTCCAGCTGGGCCACGGTCTGTCTCCCATTATCTAAGGGGACGAGGACAGCACTGGGACACGGGCCTTGCCCTGTTGCCAGCACCTGTGTCTGCCTGCCTGGAGCAGCTTCAGAGACATGGAAGGCCAGTCAGCCTGGTCCTCAAGAAGCCAAGACCGACCCAGCCTGGCGCAGCTGACACCCTCGGCTGCAGCTGGCCATGGGCTTCTGGGCCTTCCTGGTGCCCACCATCCAGGCTTGCGCTGCACCAGCCTGCGGCTCTGCTTCTTGTCCTCAAGGCTGCAGCCAGCTGGACTTGGGGTAGAACTGTCCTTCCCAACAGGACGGAGGAGAAGGTCACAGAGCTGGCTTCATGCTGCACACAGCTGTTGATGGCCACCAGGCAATCCCCAATCATCCCCTTCACCCAGCGAGCAGGAAATTGCAGCAGGGTGGCAAGCTTCCCCTCCAGGAAGGTCCCTTCCAATTCCTGTCACCCAAGGGTGACTGCCATAGCAGGCTCAAAGACAAGGTCACTGTCCGCACACTTTTTTTTTTTTAGTACAAGGTCTACAGGGTATCACTACACTGGTCAGACTAGCAGTGATCCTCCTGTTTTCTGCCTCCCAAGCACTGGGACCACAGGTGCGTGCCACCACGCCCAGGCCACCAGGGCCAGCACAGCATGCTGGGGATGGAACCCAAGCTGCTGCACTCAGCCTAAGCAGGCATTTTAGTCCACTGAGCTATCTGACTGGCCCAAGTTTTCATTTTTCTTAGTGCACATTTGTGGCACGCAACCATCGCATTCCCACGTGGAGCTGGTGTGCACCTGGCACGTCGCCACAGGATTCCGTGCCCTCCGTGCCTCCGCCTCCCGGTGCCCTCATTTTGCAGCAACTCTCCCTCCCCATTTTCTGTCTGGCTTCCATTTGCTCTTCCGTGTGTTTGTGCGGTGGGCCTCCTGTGTTAGGAGCCACGCAGTGGCCATGCCCGAGTGCTCTCACCTAGCCCCGTGGTCTCGAGGTGCAGAGTTTCCCACAGGTGACTCTGGTTTATCCTTCACGGCAGGGCAGCGCGCTGCGGCGTGCAGTGCCACGTTTTCTTTTTCTGCTCACGCGCAGATGGACATAAAGGCTGCTTCTGAGAGGAGGCCCTGTGCACGCATGTGCGGATCACCCCGAGGACGCCGCCTTCGGCCCCTTCGGGAAGAAGCCCAGAAGGGAAATGGAAGTTTTCTGTCCATCTGCATGCACTGCCATATTGAAAGTTGGACCAGGGCTCCCTGCTTGCCTGAGGAGGAGCACTCTCCCACTGCCAGCCGGTGCCCACTCCACTGGGCTGATTCTGACCCTAACACGGTTGGTTACCCAGAGATTTCCCAAGGAGGTGCTGCATCGGGCCTTCACCCAGCGTATCAGCTTCTGCATCAGCTTTTATCTGTCCCCCCTTCTACCCCACCTCCTCCTACTCCTCCCCCTCTGGCAAAAATTATATAATTTCTGAGGCCACGCTCAGGCAGATGTGCGTTTACTCTGAGGAGTAAAGATGTTCACATTTCACCCGAAGGCTGGTTCAGCTTTAAGGCGCTTAATTGCCTTCTAGCCCCGCTCAGCCGGCCCGTCCTGTCATCCGGCTAATGGAAGGGGTGACAGAGAGAGGGGAGCCCGGCCGCCCATTCCTCCACCGCTTTGTACTCCGTTTATTTTGGCCCTGGGCCTCCTGTGTATTTTACACTTCTTTACATTTTGTACAACCCTGTATGACAAATACTTGTCAAACGAAAACTAAACAGATTTATAACCCCTTCACTTGAAATGAGCCCAACGCCAACTGCCAAGGCTTATGGCTTCACTTTCTTTCATGGTTCCCCACTCCCTGGCTCAAACCGACAGAGCCCGCTTGGGGTCAAGCGGAGGTCATTTCACTTTCATTACTGAAATATAATTTACAATATGCCAGACCTAAACAAGCTTGGCCTAAAGGGTTTGCGTAATGTAAACCATCTGTTCCCTAACAATACAGCTAGTTTCCTGCCGTCACCTCGCCGTCTACCGACTGCTTCTTTAAGGGTCTTTATTATTTTTTAACTAGTTCAGGATTTATGTAAAATTTGAAAATGGCCCTATAGTTAAGACTCATTTGTGCCAAGTAACCTGAGCATTTAAGAAATGAAAATCACCATGTAAATGGTTCCCCCTGAAACCCAGCCGCACTGGCTTTTCCTGGGCACGCCCCTGCTGGCTGTCACACAGGTGTTCGGGGGAGAGGCTTCTGCGTCATCTGCCACCTCAGGACCTTCTCTCCTTCCTTCCAAAGCAGACCCCCAAATTTGGGTTTGAGGAGCTCTAGGGGGGAAGGTGGTTCTGCGTAGCCCTAGAAAACCAGTCCTCTCTTCTGTCCAGACTGTTGGCGAGCTGCGGCCCTCTGTGGCCCGTGGGTGCTGAAGCACCAGGCACTCTGGGGGCAGAGCGCCCCTCCGTGTCACGAGGTCACGGTCGTACCAGGCACTGCATCTGGCAAGCTTTGTGGCCCTCTGTGGTGTGGCCCAGGCAGAGCGTGGACGCTGCGTGTATGTCCAGCCAGCGTGCTAGCCAGCGTGCCACACTGGGCTCCGCCAGAGCAGCGTGGCCGAGACAGATGCCATGCAGACGCCACGGCAGCTTCTTAGCACCTGGAAAACTCTCCACCCTTCCAGTTAGCCTCTTCCTCCATCTGTAAGATGGCAAAAGTAAAAGTTTTTCTTCCAGAAATGAACCTGAAAGAACCAGCCTGCTTCCCTTGGTGGCGGGGAATGCGGCCAGCTCAGGGACCCGGGGCCACATCTCTTGCAGCCCTTCCTCCCCTGCCCCGCCGCTGGGCCTGCTGCTGCGACCCACTCTTCTGCGTCTGCTCGCCTGCAGCCTCAGAGGAGCAGCAGCCGCAGCCGCCCAGCCACTCGAACTCCACGGGCTCCACACTAATCCTCTTTTACTTTGTAAGGTTTTAAGAAATAACAGCAACTGAGAACTATAGGACAGACAGGCTAATGGGAAGACACTTAAACACAATCTTTAAAAGCAGATAGGGAATTATCTGAGACGCTAGAGCTACTGAGGGCTGAAAACGTAAATCTTTTGCCCTTACTCCGCTTTCTTGACTACTTCCCTCACAAGGATAAGAAAAGCGATTTACAGAGCTCTGGGTGGGCGGATGCTACTTCTCTGCAGAGTTGCATTTATTCCCTGCTGCAACCGTGTGCGGCAGTTATGGGACTGCGTAGCTGTGGACACAGGCAGAGAAAGTCACCCACGGTCGGCCACTGCTGACCAGGATCCGCCGCAAAGGGTGGTTATGAGTGGGCATTGCCAAGTGCCTGGCACAGGGTGCTGCGGGCTACGAACTATGACTAATAGGAAACAGCAGTCCAGAATGCAAACCCAGACTTGTGTGGGCTTGAAGCCCCCTTGGTTTGAGTCACACTTACTGTCCATGGGTGAGAGGAGTAGGAAGTGGAGGGTACTGCTTCTAGCTCCTCAGAAAATCAGTCTAGCAGTATATGAGCTTATTTCCCAATTCTCGTTTTCCCCAAAGAAATTTTGGTGCCAGTCTCCTATCCTCTCTGTTATCAAAGGCCTAGGAATCACATTTAGGTCAGAAAGGAATACCTACCATCCTATTCCAATAAGTGTCACATCAGTCGGACTCACTGGCGCCATTAGCAAACATTATCACTGAAATCCCTCATTCTACTCACTTCATGGCTGCTGGAACAACATACCTGACACAAAAACTTAAAAGAGGAGAGGTTTATTATGTATCCCGTTTCAGTCCGCCATGGCAGGGCAGAGGGGCCTGGTGGGGAGAGGGCTCCACCAGTGGTGGTGGCCAGGAAGCAGCGAGAGCGCGGAGGAGCAGGAGATGAGCCCTTCCGGGGCTCGCCCACAGCAACCTGCCCCTCCGACCTGGCCCCACCTCCGCAGCTGCCAGCCCCCAGGCCCACCACCCTGCACAGGTCCCACCTTAGTGCACGATGGCTTGGGGCGACCTCTGGATCTGACAGAGCGGTCCCCATCTTCATGGGAGGCCACCCTGGGTTACCCTTGCCACAGAAGTAGCCATCAGTGCTGCAAGAGAACCGGACAAGCCTGTGGTGGTTGACCACCTTTCTCATCACCTGCTTTCCTGTGCAGACCCTAGGCCGGGGGCAGAGCCCAGTGTCTGAGCACTGCCTCCATATGCAGGAAACCCCAGGTTTTCCCTTGGCCAGAAGGGAAAAGCAAGCCCAGGCCCTGTAAGCAAAGGAAAATTAGCAGATACACCTATAGTTGCTGAAAAGTATTTCTAATTAGCCAGCTGAGAAGATGGGCCCAATGTTTTTAAATTTAATTATTCCGGTTTTTAAATTGATTGCTCATTCCCCTGGTTTTTAGGGGGGTTTTTGTTTGTTTATTTGGCTGGAGTTTTTTTGGATTTAGTACAGGGTCTACAGGGTCTCACTACGTAGATTGGACTGGTAGTGATCCTCCTGTTTTCAGCCTCCCAAGCGCTGGGATTACAGGCGCGCGCCACCACGCCCAGTGTCAGTCACCATCTCGGTGCACCCCGGGGTCTAACCTGGTCCCTGCGCTCTGCCTAAGCAGGCGCTGTAGTCTGCTGAGTATCTGGCTGGCCCTCATAAATTTTGAAGTATAAAAAAAGCATGAAATAAAAATTCCAAACTCCGTAACCACTGCCTCCTTCCGCCTACGCACCCTCTGCTTGCTCTTCACGCGAAGAAATGTGAAGATGCTCATTGCTCATCTTGTATGAACGGCGGCCCCGGCATCACTGTTCCTTTGCTTTTAACTGAGCAACAGGATCGAAGAACTTTACGTGGCAGCACACTTTTTTCACGACTGTACGCAGTGTGGTATCCCTCGCTCCACCACAGTTTATTTAATCAGCCTCCTCTGGGGCACATTTGGGTTATTTCTAATCTTTTGCTATTACAAACAAAACTATAATGATCGGTAAGATTTACTTTGCTGAAAACTTAAAGAAGCACATCACCATTAGCTTCAGCCCATGCTTTTGATCTATTTATGGAGCCTTTTCCGGTGGGCTCCCCCTCCTTCCAGAGGCGACATCTTGACTTGAGGACTGTAATAACCTGCATTTTCCTTCCTTTCCTCCAGAGCAAGGCGAAAGAGCTGCCGCTGTCTGCCGTGCGTTTCATGGAGGAGCTGGGTGAGTGCGCCCTTGGGAAGATCTACAAGGGCCACCTGTACCTCCCCGGCATGGACCACGCCCAGCTGGTGGCCATCAAGACCCTGAAGGACTGTAACAACCCGCAGCAGTGGACGGAGTTCCAGCAGGAGGCCTCGCTGCTGGCCGAGCTGCACCACCCGAACATCGTGTGCCTGCTGGGCGCTGTCACGCAGGAGCAGCCCGTGTGCATGCTCTTCGAGTACACGAACCAGGGCGACCTGCACGAGTTCCTCATCATGCGGTCCCCGCACTCGGACGTCGGCTGCAGCAGCGACGAGGACGGCACAGTGAGGTCCAGCCTGGACCACGGGGATTTCCTGCACATCGCCATCCAGATCGCCGCCGGCATGGAGTACCTGGCCAGCCGCTTCTTTGTGCATAAGGACCTGGCTGCTCGCAACGTCCTCCTCGGGGAGCAGCTGCACGTGAAAATCTCAGACCTTGGGCTCTCCAGGGAGGTCTACTCCGCGGATTACTACCGGGTGCAGAGCAAGTCCCTACTGCCCATTCGCTGGATGCCCCCCGAGGCCATCGTGTATGGCAAATTCTCCTCTGATTCCGACATCTGGTCCTTTGGGGTTGTCTTATGGGAGATCTTCAGCTTTGGCCTGCAGCCCTACTACGGGTTCAGCAACCAGGAAGTGATCGAGATGGTACGCAAAGGGCAGCTCCTGCCGTGCTCCGAGGACTGCCCGCCCCGGATGTACAGCCTCATGACCGAGTGCTGGAACGAGATCCCCTCCCGGAGACCAAGATTCAAAGACATCCACGTCCGCCTCCGGGCCTGGGAGGGGCTGTCCAGCCACACGAGCTCCACCACGCCCTCAGGGGGAAACGCCACCACGCAGACAACCTCCCTCAGCGCCAGCCCTGTGAGCAGTCTCAGCAATCCCCGCTTTCCCAATTACGTGTTCCCCGGCCAGGGCATCCCCCAGGGCCAGATCGCGGGCTTCCTCGGCCCTCCAATACCTCAGAACCAGCACTTCATCCCCATCAACGGGTACCCGATACCTCCTGGCTATGCGGCCTTCCCGGCTGCCCACTACCAGCCGACAGGTCCCCCCAGGGTGATCCAGCACTGCCCCCCTCCCAAGAGCCGGTCCCCTAGCAGTGCCAGTGGCTCCACCAGCACTGGCCACGTGACCAGCCTGCCCTCCTCGGGGTCAAATCAGGAAGCCAACATCCCCCTGCTGCCACACATGTCTATCCCCAGCCATCCCGGTGGGATGGGCATCACGGTTTTTAGCAACAAATCTCAAAAACCCTACAAAATAGACTCCAAGCAACCGTCTCTGCTAGGAGACACCAACATTCATGGGCACAGCGAGTCAGTGATTTCTGCAGAACTGTAAAGGTACGACCCTTGTAGCTGTGTGTGTGGAACAGACTAGGAAGCCGTAGAAGAGAGTTATTTTCAAACGTTTCTATTTAGGTTCTCATTTAGCAGACACTGCAGCAAGTATCTCCTGTGAAGCCTTAGCTGTGTCTCACGGAGCGGGATGGACCAGCCAGGAACACAGCTCGTGGGGTCAGCGTCCCTCGGTGGGCAACGTGGCAGGGGGCTGGGACGTGCAGATTCAAGTACTGAAGACCTCACACCCGCAAAGAGGAAGGAAACTCGAGATCAAGCATGACACCAAACAGGAAGGTCAGCGGTGCTGCATCTCGGTGCCTTGCCGTGCCCGCCCTCTCCGTGAAGCGCACAGCCCGTGGCACCGTCTTCCTGCTGTCCCTTCTTCAGGACAAATGTTCACAAGTGACACGGATCGGCGTAGACTCTGTCAGACAGAAGCCAAGTTCAGGAGCAGTGAGGAAACAGTAAGCCAAGTGTGAAATCGGGGATGGAAATGAGCCTGGTGCCAGTCCTGCCAGAGCCTCCTCCTCCGGCTGGCTGGCGGGGGGCCTCTTCCGGAACGCCCCTTCCCATGGTGAAGGCTTTCCCACACTGCCCCTTGTCTCTGTGCGCTTACAAAAGCCCTTGAAAGGCAAGGGCCTAGAACACAAGCAAACACAGCTGGAGGAGGTGCCGGAAGTGACTGCTGACTGACTGTTCACATCGATGAGCTGCTCTTGAGGCGACAAAGGAGCAGTCAGGAAAACGGTCCCTCAGCCTAAAGGGGCATCCCAAGACAGGAACTAGGGACCACATGGAGGCAGCTCCACGGCGCTTCCCCCAGCAATGATACTGATAGATGGCAGTGCGGTGGTAGGTGGGGTGTGCAGCGGCAGTGACCAGTGTAGGGGTGTCAAGTGGTGCTGTCCCCATCCCAGACAGCAGGAGCCCAGCTAGGGCACCAGTAACCAGCAACAGTCTCCTGCTTTTTTAAATTCTGTGCTAGAAATGTTCACAGATTTTATTCCAGCCCCAAGAATCCTCACAATTTACTCATAGTTGGAATCCAAAGACAGTGTACCCTAGTTTGCAGAACATTACAGTATTTCTACTGAGCAACACCTGTGTTCTTAAAGGCTATCAAGAACTGAATTCTTGAATTCTTAGAGCCAGTAAACAAGCAACATGACACTTTTCACCTTCCGAGAGGGAGGCCTCGAATGTGCCTCTCCTGGCATCTACCATCCTTGGCCAAATTTAGAACCCTTATGGGTTTCAAGTTCTATATAGAAAGGAATTTTATATTTGATATCTCTCTTGTTAAAAAAAAAAAAAACTCCTTTATTGTAAGAACAATGTCTCCTGGTCTCCTTTTTATTTTAAAGCTGTAAGAGACGTAAAGAGACAGTGAAAAGTACTTCCTGGATATGTCTCGTGAGCATGGTGCAAGAGAACTGGAAACACCTTCATGTTCCCATTTTTTAAAAATACCATTGACACCAGAAGAGTAGGCAGTCTGTTTACCAAAATCTGGCACAGCTTTCCCAAGCCTGAGTGCAGCCAGCAAACGTGAAGTCACACGTGCTGCGGACTCGGGAGGGTCGGCTGCATTCGGCTTTCCTGGGAGTCAAACGCAGACGTGTTTTTGTGGCATAAATAAGCTGATTCAGGCTCAGGCGTTGTATTTCTTAACTTTAGGTAAAGGAGAATATTTGAATCCTGTCGTTGCTATGCAACTGCTTAATGATGAAGCTTCAAACCACAATTTTATCATATGACAATCAATTGTTTTCCAAGAATATTTATTATTTTAAGTAAACACATCTTCAGTGAATCTGAGTTTTTCTTAGGAGTCCCTTAAAGGGAAATTAGCATTCCGTGAGCCAGTAAAATACTTCTCTGGAAAAACATTCTCATGGTTAAAAATTAAATTCAAGTTAGTTTTTTATAAAGAATTATAGCATTTATTTTTTAAACAGTATGGAATAACTGAGGTCATTAAGGTGAGCAAGCTAAATTTCGGAACCACTCGGAGTAACGTATTTCCTGCCAGCACTGTGACACTGCAGGACACGGTCCCCTTTGTACTAAATAATATTTTTTTCACAGACTGAAAAAATATCTTTTGCTTTGTTGACAATGTTTTGTAAGATGACTTTATTTTTCAGATTTTTTTCTCTTTGCACAAAACTATGTTTATGGTTTGTATCACAGAAGTGAAAATATATCTCTGCATTTTTATACCTGGTCTGTTTCTTTGTTTTTAATTCAATATACATTTTCTTCAAGTGTATCATGGCGGTAACTAGCTACCTTCCCTTGCCATTTCTCTCGTTTGTTTTCACTGCATGCACATAATTACTCTAGTCCTTAAGTTTGGTTTGTTATTGTGGGCATTTCGAGTAGGCAAGCTTGGAACTGTAAAGATGAAGAGGCTACTTTCTACTGAGGCCATGTGCGTTTTGTATTTCACACACCAGAGACGATTTAAACACTGATTATTTTATGCTGCTGTTTATTAAACATGTTTACTATAAAAATATCATTTCCTGAATATTGCTCTCAAACAGGTATTTGGGAATTTGAATACTATTTCTCCTAATGACTAATATGCTATAGAAGGAATAATTGCAGTTTCCATTCTGTCTTCATTGAAATGATTTTTTTTATAAGTACATTTTAAAAACATACTTGGGAGGCTAAGGGTGCAGCCCATGGTAGAGTGCTTGTTAGCATGGAAGAGGGCCTGGGTTGATCCCCAGTGCTTAGAAAATAAAACAGCATTCTTTTGCTAGTGACCACATAGAGAAGGAAGCACCCTGATGACTTCATAACCCAAGACTACCTGCCTCTATATGGCATGCTTGGAAATGTTAAAATCAATATCATATTGAGTGATTGCAGCCAACGGGGTGGAAGAAACTGGAAAGGAGAAGAGTTGCCTCCTTCCTGCCCTGATATTTGCAGGTGAACTCGTGCTTCAAAACTCCAAAGAAGAAAGGCCTGCCCGACTTGGATCCCACCCGTACTGATAAAAGAAGGCCACTCCATCGCCACGACTCCCCTTTGTGGCCCTCCTTACCCAGAGGAAAAGCTTTCCAGCTGGCAACTAAGGCACTGTCGGGGAAATGAGCATCATCAGGAAAGTCCCAAGAACGCGCCGCTTCTGGTGGTCCACACAGAAGGGAGCATGAGAAGGCCCCGGGGCCTGTCCCTCTGTTTCGGGTTCAGTGCCTATCATCCACCTTGGAAAATTCTAATCACTTGCATGAGGACCAAACACATGGGGCTGGGGTTGTCCTCTCCCCTGAACCACCCGACACGCCCTCTTGTTGCACTCCTGGCCCTCAGCCATCTCCCATCCTCCATCACCTTCTCTCTCTCCTAAATCACCCACATCTCTGTGCTCTGGCCACCATCCCACTATAGGTACTAAATAAAGAGGTCTGTTACCTGTTCACCCTCAAAGATGAGCCCTGCCTTGAGACTTCTCCAAGAGGACTTCAGCAGCAGCCCAGGAGCTAGTCAGAAACCCCAACAATCCAGCTCTGCCTCGGAGCGGCAACTCCAAGGGTGAGGCCCGGAGAGCTGTTCTGGCAGCCTAGCAAACGATTCTGCCGCACTCACACTCGGAAGCTCAGGGAGCACAGAACCCGCCTGTTGGGACTGACGCCCAAGACGTGCCCCAGGGTCTGGTGCTCAGAGGTGGAGTTCTAGGAAGGTTAGCCAAATCTGCTATGAAAAGGCGGGGCCAGGGGAGAGGCTGTGGATCCCTAAGTGGGTGCCTTGCGATGGCTCTCCTGCTGCCTCTTCCTCCCTGCTTCTGGCTGCCCGGGGAGCAGAGGTCCTCTACCTCTAGTGACCATTCTGCCTCGCAGCCCCAGACCATGGACTGCACCTTCTGAGACTTCGGGCCAAGTAGGCCTCCCCTTTAAGTTGCAGGTGCCAGGTATTTTGTCCCCACAACAGGAAAAAGACTAAGAACCTGACTTAAAGGCATAGGGCGGAGGTGGGCGGTCGCTGGGTCCTCAACGTGCATGTGTATACAGAGGCATCTACTAATATTTTAGCTACTTTATTCTCCCTAAAGAAGATCAAGTGTTAAACATTGGCGCTAAAAAACAATCACGTTCAACTTTGGTTATATTTTTCTTTAGCTGTTCACTTGGGTAGAACACATAGCACTGGCAGGGGTGCAGGACCCAACGCCGGCTGCTTAGACCCACGTTCTTGGGCATCGCAGGAAGCTCCGCCCTCTGCAAGAACAAGCTCGAGGCAGCTGTGCTAGCTTGTCTGTCTGCTGAGACAGGGTCTCACTGTGTCGTCCAGGCTGGCCTTGAGGTCAGGTCCTCCTGCCTCAGCTTCCCAGGCCTGGGGTTACAGTGGTGAGCGCCACAATCAGCGCGGCTTCCCTCGTGTCCCTTCTGGACTGCCAACGAGCAAAGCAGAGAGGCTCCCTCTGCGTCCCTTTCCAGGTCACTCCTGGGAGCGTGGCCGGGCAGGCTGGAGCAGAGGGCTGCGGGCCTCCCTCCCGCCCTGCCCGGGACACCGGCTCCTGTGGCGTGGGCGGCTGTCCCGGCAGCTGCAGCGCTCAGTCGCGAGCGGCTTGCGCTCCTCCGCAGGCCTGGAGGCAGGCAGGGCAGGCAGTGGGGCCCGCGGGAGCGCCTCATCTTCACGTAGCCCTTGTTTTCAGCCAGCAGCTCACGGAGAGAAGGAAGTGTGAGGCTGGAGAAGCCGAGGAGCCATGCAGCACACGGGACAGGTGGGTAATGTTGCGGCTAAGGTAAGACTGCACCTGAGGTGGGTACCACGGAGGCCCAGGAGCCCTGGACACGTCAGCCCTGGACACGTCAGCCAGGGAAGGCGCCGTGGGCCGAGGTCAGGGTGATCCTGGGCAGCCGTGCGGCTGGGGTGACTGGGCGGCGCCTCCCTGTCCCACAGGGGCTCCACCTCAAGGTGAGGACCAGCCTGGCAGGAGCTGGTTCTCAGTTGGCTTCCGGTGAGCTGGGCGAGGCAGAACCTCCTGAGAGCTGAAGCGGCCCCAGGGATATTCGGTTTGCAGGCGGCGTCTGACTTCCCGCCTGTGCTCTCTGCTGCTCGCGTGCCCTGGGTGCTCTCTTTTACCCACTACAGTGAAATGAAAAAAAAAAAAAAAAACCCTCCAGCCCCCAC
Organism: Octodon degus; assembly: GCF_000260255.1. Taxonomy (NCBI): domain Eukaryota; kingdom Metazoa; phylum Chordata; class Mammalia; order Rodentia; family Octodontidae; genus Octodon; species Octodon degus. The sequence continues at coordinate 3,413,451 of NW_004524633.1, forward strand.
CCTCCCACACAGCCCTGTGTGCCCGGCACCCTGCCTCCTGGAGTGCCGACCCACAGCATTCTCTTCCCTTCTCCCCCAGATGCAGGCTGGTTTCGGCCTCAGTGCGATTTGGGTGGGAATACACTGCTCCAGCAGTGAGCTCCGACACCTGCCCAGAAAACAGTAACATTTTTCTTCTTTTTTTACCTGGGGATTGAGTAACTCAGGACATTCTCACTGACCTACATCCCCAGCCCTTTTTATTTTTATTTTGACACAAGATCTCTCTAAATTGCCCAGAACTAGGCTGGAACTTAGGATCCTCCTGCCTCAGCCTCCCAAAACACTGAAATTAAAAGCATGCACCACCATGGCTGGCTTTAAAAACGTTTTTCGCAGGTGCCTTTTTCATAAGTGGTATGAGATTTAAATAGCTAATCAATTCCAATGGACAAATGCACTAACACCAATTCTCAGAACACATCGTCTGTGATCCTTGCAGTTTTTCAGCAGTAGGAATCCTTCAGAATTGGCACTAGCATTGAATGAGCATATATAAATATACCTGTGGTATCTGGCACAGGGGGCTGCTCAGAAATGGGCAACGTTGCTACTCGGTTTTTATAAAGAGCTGCACTATCTTCTAAGGCAGTAAGTAGAGCACAGGATATTCTGTGTAACTACTCACGCCCATGCCTGACGGGCAACAGGTGTCCTGGTGCGGAGGAGAGAGGCGGTGCCGACCAAGTGCTAAGTAGAAGCAGCTGGGAACGCACCCCTAAATCAGCCCTAAACCGGAGCTGCCCCACTCCCTGCAAGACAGGTACCACCCCGCAGCCTCTCCATGGTGGCATTTCTGGAGTAGCTCAGGGTAACTGAGCAGCCAGGTGTGTTCAGCCGGCGCAGTACAACCCCTGAAGGAGCACGCTTGCTCACCTACAGACGAGGGGACCCGACTCCCCTGGAACATTTCAGTCCCAGGAAGACCCAGGCGGGCAGCCTGCATTCCCCACCCCAGGCGCTCCGGGGTCCCCGCCCCCAGTGTTCTGAGCACCACTTTCCATACTTGGACTGTGAGAATCCAGGCACCTGCCTGCCCCAACAAGGCAGGCGCCTGTGAGCAAGAAAACCGTGCTGACTGCTTCTTGCTCAACTCCCCAAGGTCTGGGATGCCCAAGAGAGAGTGACAAACGGGGCCAGTTGGCTAGGGGTGCGCCAGTTTTAGCACTGAAATGTCCCTTGTCCTGGTCCCAGCCGGGCTGCAGAGTGCCTAACCGGAGCAGAGACAGGCAGTGAAAGCCACCTCCGTCAGTTCCAGGACCTCTGTGTCCCATGATGCAAATGGAGCCAGAAACACGGACTCCGTGGCCCTGTGTCTGAGGTCCCTACAGGCGGAGACCTAATTATTCTATAATTAACAGTATTCTGAATGGAACGGCAACAGGCCATTTCCATTTTAAATAGAGGGGCCAAGCTTCTTGAGCAGAGGCTTTTATAAAGCTTTTAAATTGAGGTTTTCAAGCAGAAATTTTAGGAATCCAAGTCACTGGACTGCTGCCCACCTCTCCCTCCCTGCTTGATCTTTGAAGATGAGCATTCAGCATTTTCGTGATATTTATATTAAGGAAAGAATATAAGATTATTAAAAGCAGAGAAACTCAATATTGGGACACACATCAAAAGCTCTCCCAGACAAAGAGGACCACGTGACCCGGGGCAGCAGCACCAGACGCGTGTGCGCTGCACTCCGTTCTCTGCTGAGCAGTGAATGCATGTCAACGTATGACTAAAAACACTTCTCCCAGCTGAGCTGACACGGGCGAGCCTGCGCCTCCCGTCACTCTTGAGGACTGGAGTTCAAATCCAGGCGAGCTTAGCACTTTGTGCTGGTGCATACGCGTGGAGGAAGAGCAGAGCGGTCCTTCAGTTTCAGTAAATCAAAAACATCTGGCAGAGTCCTGCGCGAGAGAATGCTGCTTAGGAAGGCGGGGAGGGAAGGCTGGTTTTATGTCTGGAGATGATGCCAATAACATCGAAAATGTTAAAAAAAAAAAAAAAATCACACTTGCCATCACTCTGCTC
>NW_004524633.1:3417112-3430898 GCF_000260255.1 Octodon degus
TCCTGTTGGCAGCGGGTGAAGCTGTGGCTTGACTGGATTCTCTGCCCCGATCTCGCCAGGAGCTGACTGTTCCAACTGGGAATTTAGGTCTGCTTCCCAGCTCCTGCGGTTGTGGTAGAACCCGGCTCCTAGTGGGTGTGGGACTCGGGCTCTGACTTCTATTGCTGTCTGCAGGGGCCTCTCTGAGCTCCTGGAAGCCACCCTCACTGTTTACAGTGTGGGAGAAAAGGTTTATGTGACCCCTTCCATTCTCAAAGTCTATGCAGGGTCTCCCCCTGCCCCAGGATGGCTCCCATGCCTGGAATCACTGACTTCAGGAAGAGCCCAGACCCAACCAAGGGCTGCCTGATTAGGTCAGGCTCATCCTAGAAAACCTCATAGGCAAATGCACCATGTAACTTAATCACAGGAGCAAACGCATCAGATTATACAAGGGTTACAGATTCTGGAGATTACTTTAGAATTCTACTTATGGTAAAGGTACAACACAGTGTCTGTCTTGCCAACCTCTTGTCTTGCTTTAGAGGGGATGACTCTGAGCAAAAGCCCAAAAAGTTACGGGCTTGGTGTAGATTAGACGCAACTCAGCCTCAAAGCCTCCATGCTTAGGAGGTGACTACAGGACAGGAGCTCAGTGGCCGACTAGCTGTGGAAGGCCCCAGCCTGGTCACAGAGGCAGCCCGTGGAGTGCAGCCCGGGAGGGCCAAGTGCAGGCCCAGCTCTGTCCTGCGCTGCTTGCTGGCCCCCTGCTGGGCACAGCCATCCCTTGCCTGAGCCCCACCACCATGCCTTCCTGCCTTGGGGCTGGGCTGCCGCCAGGGACTGAAACCCAGGCACGTGTAGGCCAAAATAAACCTCTCCCATTTAAACTCTGACAAGCATTCAATTAAACCTACTCCCACTAAACAGCATAAAAGTACTAAAATACAAAAGGTATCTACTAGTTGGTATTTTGGAGCAACATACAGGGTGTTATAAATTCATACGTTGTAGAAATCAAGAGAGTTCTTAATGAATACAGCTGAATGAGAAGACAAGCTACACATACCGATGGCGTGCGCTTCGATGGTTGGTAATCTTGTGTAGTCTTTATTTTTTATTCATATATAAACATGGATAGCAAATTATACATAATACTTTTTAAAAATCTTACTTATTTGCTACAGGGTCTCACTGTGCTTGGACTCGTAGTGATCCTCCTGTCTCAGCCTCCCCAGCACTGGAATTGCAGGCATGCACCACCATGCCCAGCTTCGGTGGCTGGCAGCGCACACCCCACGATCTGGGGCCAGCACGGCACGCGGTGCTGGGGATCAAGCCCAGGTCCTTGCGCTTGCCAAGCAGGCGCTTAGACCACCAAGCCATCTCCCCAGCCCTATAGAATGTTTTTTAAAATGTATTTTTGTTGTTTGGTTGGTTTTTGGTACTGGGGCTCAAACTCAGGACCTTGTGCTTGTCAGCAGGCACTTAAGCTACTGAGCTCTCTCCCTGGCCCTCAAAATTTATTTTTATTTTTGACTTTTGGGTAGATTTCCACATGCTCAGGTCAGGCTCCATCATTCCCCCCCCCCCCCCTCCCCCACTCTCTTTCTCACTGTCTCCCAGTTTCAGGCTTGGGGCTTCCGTTCACGGAATGAACTCCTTCCTCGTATCACACGGTCTTACACCTCTGCCCCTTCCTCCTGTCCAGTGCCAAGGCTCCCTTCTTCTTTCCTGTCATCCTTTTTAGCCTCCATACATTCTGGAGAACACGCGACATTTACCCTCCTGAGCCTGGCTGGTGGTCTCCAGGCACAGCCAATTTTCCCTCAATGGCGGAACGTTGTTCCTTTCAGTGGCTGCACCGCGCTTCACTGCGCACACAGATCGCGTCTTCTTTGTCCGTGTGCCTTGGTTACCTTCTTGTCACTGGCACAACGTACCTGGTGCCCACAGCTTACAGGAGAGGCGACCGTCTGGGCCCACGGTTAGAGGATCCCACACACAACCACCTGGCTCCGAGGACTGAGTGACCCGGCAGAGGGCCCTGATGGGACAAGGCTGCTCAGGTCGTGGAGAACCGGAAGAGGAGAGGAGCGGAGAAGGGGTGAACTGCCCAGGCCACGCCTCCAGCAGCTCGTCTCCACCAGGCCCCAGCCCTAACTGCAAGCCAGCTGTGTTGTCCCCGCCATGCAGTCACCCTCCACAAACTATCTCTGAGCCCATGAGGCCTTCAAGGGGACACCGAGATCCAACGATGACACAGTCAGTGATGGCCCCTAGGCTGGTTCCATATCTCGGCCATTAGGAACCGTGTTCCAATAAACATGGAAACGAGATATTCCCGTACTGCGCTGACTTCCATTTCCTTTGGGTGCAGCTCTACAGCGCCATGGTCTTTCTCTCAACGCGGCTTTGTAATGTGATTGGAAATTGGGTATTAGGATGCTGCCAGTCTTATTTTGGTTTTTATTTTTCTCCTTAGGATTGCTTTGTCTATTCTGGGGCTTTTGTGTTTCCATATGAATCTTAGGACTATTTTTTTCCAATTCTGTGAAGAGTGTCATTGCTACTTTGATGGGGATTGCACTGAATCCATAGATTGCTCCTGGTAACATGGCTATCTCTTTTGTTTTGTTTTGTTTTGTTTTTTCTTACTATGTAGCCCAGGCTGCTCTTGAACTCATGGCAGTGCTCCTCGCTTGGCCTCCAGTGCTGGGATTGCCACGCACAGCCTTACCATGACCATTTGAACAATATTAATTCTGCCTATTTGTGAACATGGGCGAGCTCTCCATTTTTGAGTGTCTTTTTCAATTTCTTCAGTATTCTCAAATCGTCTTCGTAGAGGTCTTTATCTGCTTGGTTAGGTCGGTCCCTCCTTGTTAGATGGGTTAGACGCTTTAACTGCTGTGAGCAGACTGTTTTCCTGAGGTTTTTTTCTTAGCTGCTCCATTCCTGGTGTATGAAAAGCCAATGACTTCTAGGGGGATGTTATATCCTGCCCTCTGGTGGTTTGTTCCTCAGCTCCACGAGCTTTTTGCTGAAGTCATTAAGATGTTCTAAGTGCAGGTTCATACGAAACAAGGGTACTCTGACTTCTTTCCTTCCTATTTGTTGGAACCAGACCCTGATCCTCTGTCAGAGTTCACGTCCTGGGCATCTTGGGTTTGCTCCCTGGCCCTGCTGATTCCTGCTGTGTAACCCACGAAAGCTGTCTGGTCAGCCTGTGCCTGGGTCCTTTACCTGTAAATTAGAATCATAGGAGTAATTCATCAAGGGGTGTGTGTGTGTGTGTGTGTGTGTGTGTGTGTGTGTGTGTGTGAGGCAGGCTCAAGCCCTGCAGCCCAGGCTGGCTGGGAGCTTGCAGAATCATCCTGTCTTGGCCTTCTGAGTTCCAGGGTCACAGGCATGCCCGCCACACTCAGCCACTTTGATGAGGCCCTTAGAAACATGGAACAGTTTAGGGCTATCACTTCCCCTGTGCTGGGCGAAGATGGAATCCTCAGAGGTGTTCTTTCTCCAAATCCTTACAGCGAGCCTGTAAACACTATCTCTGACTCATCTAGCAGATGAGAAAATGCAGGGCTACAAGGCTGGGTGACTTCAGGGCCGTACCAGGTACAGAGGCCCCAGCAGGCTGCACAGAACCGGCTGCTGCTTGAGATGTCACTGCTCACCCCCAGCTACTCAGATGGAGGAGGGCCTGAAGGTGGGGACTTGTTTCTATGAGTCAGAGTCAAGTCATTTTGTCACGCTGGGAGTTTCAGCACAGGTTACCGCATGGTTGGGAACCTCAGCAAGTTGCTCCATCTGGCCCCGGGATTCCCAGGATAGCCTTGCAGGACAGTCTGGTAAATGTAAATCAGAGTGTGGCATGCTCCAGCTCAAACCCTCCAAGGTACTCCCGTGGCTATTCCCATGAGCCCAACTTCCCACTCCTATTTCCCTTCCAGCCCCTGACGTGTCTTTCCTTCTGCTGCCCTGCTGGGCTTCTCTGGACAAGCTCCTTCCAGATTCCCAGCAGTTGGGCTTCCTTCCTCCTTCCTGGGCCGTCAGCCTCTCACCTGTCAGGCCCTTCTCTTCTTTCCAGTGTGAGTTCAAAGCAGCCCTCTCTCTCTAGAGGCCACACTTGGCCAGGGCGCCTAACCCAGAGTCACTCCCCTACTCAGCCACATTACTGCCCTGTTGTCTGTGTTGCACTCAGCACACTCTGAAAGCATCCTCCTCGCAGGGATTACTTCCTGTTTCTCTCCCTATAATAGAAATCATGGATGCTCAAGTCTTTTCTTTTTTTGCGGGGGCGGCATGGGGGATTGTACTCAGGACCTTGTGCTTGCCATGAGCTACCTCCCCAACAATGCTCGTCTTATGTATTAAAATGGCACCACAATTCTACATACTGAAATCATCGCTCGACCAGTGACAATGTTTAATCCGACATAAACGCTGTGCCAAGAGCCACCACACCTCATTCTTTAGGGGATGCTGTGGAAAGTCTGCACACACTCAACACAGGTGTCATTTTATCTTCTAAGGGTTTTCATTTGACCGCTAGTTGTGTCTGATCTGCCAGTCCCTTAAAGACCATCGCGCTTATTATCTACTGAAGCAGTAATCACAGCGACTTCATGTCTGCTGTTCGCGGCAAATGTAACAGGTGCTCAATACGTACTGCTAAAGGGAGTGCGTTGATTGAACCGACCGATTTCCGTTTCCATGAGGAAAACAAAGAGCCTGCCGCCAAAGGGGACGCCAGGCTGTCCAGCCGCGGCGCAGTGGGCGCAGGGCCTCTGTGCAGATCACAATTTGGCAGAGATGAGGGCAGAGAGAAACGCTCCCCAGGAGCCAAGCAAGGCCTAGGGATCACAGAGGGCCTGATTTTGCCCCGGGGTGGCCTGCAGGGTCGCAGGTCAGCAGAGTGAGTGAAGAAGGGCAGCCGAGGTGAAGCCGAGGACGCAGCAAAGACTGGAGGGAAGAACAGCACAATGTCGCTGCAGGGAAAAGGTGCCGAGCTGAAGCACCCGACTCCCGGAGCTTCCAGGCAGGAACAGACCTCATTACCGGTCCAGGAGAGGCTCGTCGCCAATTGGCTGCAGCGATGCCCAAAGGCCCGCCTCCATCACTGATTGGATACCAGTCTGTTAAGGTCCCGCCCCCCTGGTGCAGTTTGGGTTTTTTGCAGCCCTGTTGCTTGGCAACCAATTGGCGTCCTCCGGCGGTGCTGGCACACCCAGGAAGCAGAAAGGACGCTTGCTAGCCCGTCCTGACGCTTGCACGTCTCCCTCCCTCTTCATGCGCGACTGCGGGGGCTCATTCAAATTTGTCTTGCGGAACACGCAGAGATGAGCAGGACCTCAGTTTCCCTACCGGAAGCCCTTGGGTAAAGGGGTCCGAGGAGGAAAAAAGTTACCGTGCTATTTCAAACTTAGAAGCCGCGCATCCCGGGAACGTTCGGGGTTCCAGAAAATAGTCGCTTTCCGTCAGTTCTTGGGTGTATGGGAGGGGGGCCCCAATCCCCAGATAAGTGGCTTTCAATAACCCTGAGCAACAGGACGGGACAGACCCCGGCTGCTGGCCATGTACAGCCGGGCTTATTCCTTGCTCCAGAGAGACTTCAGAGAGCTCATGAGGAAAAGTTATAAGGTGAGTCCTGCGATGGGGGTCTCATTGGGTCATGATTTTTTTAAAAAAAATTTTTATTTATTTATTTGTGTGTGTGTGTGTGTGTGGCCAGCTCAGCCCACCAGGGGGCGGGGCTGGCTGGCATGTGGTGCTGGGGGATTGAACCGCGGTCCCTGTGCTTTGCTAAGCTTGTTCTAAGTAGGTGCTTTAGACCACTGAGCCATCTCACCAGCCCCTGGGTCATGAGTTTTAAGAGGCATGATCCGCAATGATTCTATAAATCGTGATTTAATTAAGCCTAACTTGACATGATACTATTATTTTAACAAATAATAAGTTACGATCACTTAGCAGTAAACATGGCAGAAAGCATTGAATACATGGTGCTGAGTAGCACGCTGAATCTGAGCTCAGAGTATCGGTTTCTATCAGATACAGTTGATGTGGGAGCGTGCCCGGGAATTCTGTACTGTAACAGCAGTACTGCACCTTACCTGCCGGAAGCCTCAGGCCTGAGGGGCTTGGGCCCGGGATTCCACCCGGCTTCTGAGCCCACAGCGCTGCTCTTGATTCCCGCGTTCTGCGGCTTACCGCCCTGCGCATGTCCCAATGAAGTTGCTGGTGTCTGTGGGACTGACTTACGGAGATGAAAAGAGTGGACGAGAGGGACCAGAAGGAAAGCGTGCGCCGCTGCCGCAGGCGCTGCGGGCTGCCGCGGGGTGGGCGCCGCCTTCATCCTGCTGTGGGGAGCCCGGAGAGACCCTCGCTAGAGAGGTCCGGAACAGTCAGCACGTTGGCCAGCGGAGATCCCAGCAGCTGGCCTGACCTCTGTTGTGTTTCTGGGCGTTCTGCAGTTCTCGGGTGAAAGAGAATTCCATGAAGGGGCATATAAGTGTAGCTGAGCGAGAGGAGCTGAGCTACGCATGCGGGCACGCACTCAGTCTCCTTAATAACTATGTTTAGGTAGAAAACATATTGACTGAATTGTTTCAGTAGAGTTAATTAAATCTTGTCCCCCCACTGGAACTCTATTTCAATAGGAAAAAATAACTTTTATGTGCAAGTCTAATTTTAAATTTATTTCATAAAGAGAAAGTTTCCAGGTGGACATGGTGGGGTGTGTGTAGAGTCCCAGCCTTCTCGGAGGCTGGGGCAGGAGGGTCACAGGTTTGATCCTAGCCCGGGCAGTGTAGTGACTTAAGACTTTGCCTCAAAATAAAAGGGGGGCTGAGGATGTACTCAGTTAGAAGACCCTGGGTTCAGTCCCCAGGACTTCAAGAGAAAAATGAAAGAAAGAAAGAAAGAAAGAAAGAAAGAAAGAAAGAAAGAAAGAAAGTAGCTCTGGCTGTGTCCAGCTGTCCCCCAGGTCTCGTGCTGTCACGGGGGTCTTTTCAGAGGTGGCTGGATCCCGGGTGTGTGACTCATTTCCAGTGTGACACTAGCCTGAGGGGTGCAGGTGCCTGCCCTCCTAGAAACAAGGAAAGGGACAGAAAGAGGTAAGCTGCTCGTGAGGAAGGCTGTCACGTTGCTGGCTGCCCCGTCTTCTGGGCCACGGATGGCCTGTGCTCCGCAAGCCTCGCTGCTGTGCCACCCCGCCTTGCAGCCAGCTAACTATGAACTGAAGCTCTACCAACTGTCAGCCAAACAAACCTTTCCTCCTTTAACTTTTTTTTTGTTTTCTGTTTTTTGGGTTTTTTTTATTTTAGGGAAGGGTCTACAGGGTGCTCAGGGTCTCACTACTAGATTGGACGCATAGTGATTCGCCTGTTTACAGCCTCCCAAGAGCTGGGATTATAGGTGGGCGCCACCATGCCTGGTCTCCTCTCCTTTAACTTTGGAGTAGGGTGTTTTGTCTGAGCAATGAGCAAAATGAGGCTGAAAGAAAAATAGAGTATTCTGGGCTGGGAGATGCTCGGTGGAATAAGTGCTTGCCCGGCAAGCGCAAGGGCCTGCGTTCACCCTGGTACCACCACCACCAATAACAATAAAATAATAATAATAATAATAATAATAATAATAATGCATTCCTACTTCCATATGTCATCCAGTCTTCTAAAGCTTTGAAGAAGTGTACGCCTTCCAACTACTTCCTTCTTGACTTGAATCTTAATTTGGCCGCTGAGCCACACAGACGCCGTGTGGTCATCTCACCCACGACCCTTTTGCACTACGTGTTATCTCTACATTGCAGTTATGACTAAGTGTGGGTTGAAGCTGGGCTTCCGTGTAGTAAGACACGTAACACCTGTCTAGGGCCATGTGTACACATACTCTGTGAGGGGAAGACATGTGGGCTTTGGAGTTCAGTGTAGCCTGGTATCTGATTTGCAAAGCAGTCATCTTTTCGTCTAATTTTGCTTTCCGCTTGAAGGGCATCACTGCTTCTCCCATCAGTGAGGACATGATGCAGTGGAAGGCGGACATCCAAGGTCTGCAGAACTCACCGTGGCAGGGTTTGTATTTTCAAAGCCAACTTATTTTTTAAATAGTTCCTACTGTTGATAGTCTGCTTGCTTGATGTGCACAGTTACACTGCATCAGGCACTTTTCTGGAACGCTTTCTAAGGTTGCGTGATGTCATGTCTCAGAATTTTAAGAGGATTCAGAAATTTATTGTATAACTTTTCTTGCCTCTTAGCATGAATTGACATTTTTTGATTGCTGTTTTCCTTCATGCCAAATCTTAATTTTTAAGATGTATTTTGTTTTGGTCTTTTGTTGTTTTTGTTTGCAGTGTTGGGGATCAAACCCCAGGGCAAGGGTTCTTACGATGCCATTACTTTTTTTTTTTTTTTTGGCAGAACCGGGGATTGAACTCAGGCCCTTGCGCTTGCCAGGGAAGCGCTTATTCCACTGAGCCATCTCCCCGGCCGCTGCTATTACATTTTTAAGATGCAAACAAAACAAAGCATATGGACTGAGAATGTCTTCTAAAGGTCCTCCCCGAGGGGCCTGCTGGCTTCCCAGTCATTTCTCACTTTTCTCTCAACATTTTCCCCCCGAATTTCTATAAATCAGCGTGAGCTGCAAGGACGTCTTGCACTTCTGGTCCTAGGTTTGTGAAATGTGGGATGCACTGCTGGGAGGGGGGCACGTGGTCCTGGAGGGGGGAGAGGTTTGCTCACCACGCCCCGGGGAGCCGCTTCCCAAGGAAGGGGCGCCCCAAGAACTTGTGGGGGAGAGGGCGAGAAGGAGGGAGGAGAGAGGAGAGGGAGAGGGAGAGGGGAGGAGGTGTGAGCTGCAAGGGAGGGCTGTGGGCCGGAAGCAGCTGGCCACCTAAAGGGTGCTCCGGTAGCCCAGGCACCCAGGGAGGAGACGGAACAGAGCAGCCTGAACCGGTGAATCGTATAGCAAGACACCGCCCTGAGACTTCTGTGTTTCTCTACCACAGGATTAGTTTTTGAACTTGCGATACATTTTACACCAGACTACAACTTTGTCCCTCCGGCTGTGAGATTCGTAACCATTCCTTTTCACCCAAATGGTAAGGACCAATAAATAAGAAAAGACAGCAGCATGCATGTCCCAGTTTGCTGCCTTATTCCCTTCTAGTGCTTAATATTCATGCATCCTTAACAACTTCGTGAGTAAGAATATTTACTGGAGAAAATAGGAAAAGTCAGAAAAGTCACAACCACCTTGAATTCTAATGTCTTTAAGAGATAAACTACTTTGAACATTTTGCCAGATAAATTTCCCTTTCCTGTGTATATAGATTTTTTTTCTGTGTAGTTGAGGTATTACAAAGTTTTGTATCTAGCTTATTTGCAATTACATAAATCTCCCACATTGTTAAATATTTTTTACTGTTTCAAAAGATCACTTAAAGTGATTTAGGGCTGGGGAGATGGCTCAGAGCCCTTAGCTCCTACCTGGCAAGCACAAGGTCCCGAGCTTGATCCCTGGAGCCCTGGGCGCACCTTGTGGCCCCCAAGCCGTGGGTGGAAGGGCACACCTGCAAACCCGTGGATGTGGAAGACCTACTCCCCACTCAACATCCATGAACATGGGAAATTTTAAGGAAAATATCCTCCATCGTGCATATTGCCACTAAAGAAACAGGGAAATCTGTAAGCTGGACCTGCTGGTTATTTCTGCCTCCCTAGAGTCTTCTGCACTGGGGTGTCAGTGGGAGATCAGGTAGGTTTTGGATAAATATTTGTGTCTGGAAATAAGTAGACAATTCAGTGTTCAATTAAAACCACATTGCATGACAAGGTGTGTAAAGTACAGTGTCACTCAACCCACGCTCATGTGCACATGGATGTCCCATGGCCTTTGCGTGGGCCACTGGCAAGAACGGCAGCATGCAACCATAAGCAAAGAACATTCATATTCTACTTTTTATTCCCCTATGTACTTGCCCCAAGTATCTGTGTAACTAAAACCTATTTTTGAAAACATATAACACAAAATTGTGTATGTGTACCAGTCACACTTAAAATACTTAGGCCATTTCCAGCCTGAGCCTGATGGGGGTTGCTCTGCATCTGGTCCCCACACTGCTGTCTCCATAGCAGACAACAGGGGGCAAGAGGCCCATCTCTTTCTCTGCATCTCACCAGCCCACCCTGATGGAGGAAGGCCATGGTCTGTTTCTCCAGGCTGGAAACTGAGGCAGGCCTTCAGCTGGGATGGGTCAGATCGGGGGGCCCAAGTGCAGCCCCTGGTCCCATGCATCCTCACTGCCGTCCTCCGTGCAGCGAAGCTGATGTTGGAACATCTGCCTCTTGGGGTGCCTGACACTTCATTACACAGGAATGCGACAGGCTGGGAAGGCTGTTCCTCAGCTGCCAGGCCTGGAAAGGCGGCCATGGAATGTTTGACGTCTGCGTATATCAGAAGCCAAATTGCCTGTCAGTGGTATTTTCTTCCATACCAGACAGTACTTGTGAAGTTCTCTTTTTGGAGTCTTCTAATATTGGGTATAGAAACTTGGCTGGGGGTGGGGGAGAAGCAGGCTCTTTATACAAATCTTGCTGTTGTTGGAACAAGAACTTCTTTGAACACTTAGGAAGTAAACGTTTTAATGTTTGATTGTATTTGTTCCATGATTACCCGACATAACTGACAGCATTACCATGCTGTCCTAGATGGCGCAATTTGTTGGTAATTTTAAATTTTATTTACACTGGGGCTTTTTGCATCTATAGTTTAAAATTTTTATGTATTCAAATATTAATTTTGGGGCTGACCAGATAGCTCAGCAGATTAAAACATCTGCTTAGGCTGACACAGGGACCAGGATTTAATCCCTAGCGTGCCACACTGGCTCCACCCCTGGGCACACTGAACTGGAGATTAAAATTGGGCATGATGGTACACACCTGTAATCCCTACACTTGGGAGGCTGAAAACAGGAGGATTACTACAAGTCTGCACCGTGTTCCGTAATACTTTTAATTATCCCAGGTAATTCCTATCAGGATTACTACAAGTGTAGTGAGACCCTGTAGACCCTGTACTAAAATACATTTTTAAAAATGTAATTTTGTCCTCAGAGGATGTATAATTATTTTTAAACTTAAAGAGCTTTTCCCAAAAGAGTAGTTGAATTTTCTTCTAGTTATTCTATATTTATTTTTTATATTTAACTCTCTCTGGAGTGGATTTCTTTTTTTTTTCATTTTTTTGTATTTAGGACAGGGTGTACAGGGTGTATAGAATCTCACTGCATAGATTGGACTCATAGTGATCCTCCTGTTTACAGCCTCCCAAGTGTTGGGATTAAAGGCGCGCGCCACCACAGCCAGTCTCGGAGTGGATTTCTTACAAGTGGCCAGCTTATTATACCCAGCTGAGCTGAACTAGCATGGTGTTGGGTGCGGGAGGCCCACCTGAGGGTTGTTGCCGGCAGCATAAAAGGTAGAACTGGAGAAGCTGTTGGTAAGCTGTTGGGGATGCTATGTGGAGAAGCTGCTGGAGCTAGCGGAAGCCACTGGTCCTCCTGGGCCATTCTGCTGGGGGACGGTGTCAGGTTGGCTTTCCTGATGAATTTGGCTGTTCATGTTAGAGGAGGCACTCGGGGCCTTCATTGTCCCTGAGGATGCCCATGGTTCATTTTGGGGGAGCTCTGGTTCTGTCTTGAGCATCGCTGCCTGGCTCTGGAGAGCAAGATGGTACCCTGCTCAGCCTTGTGGAGAAGGCTGTCCCATCGGCTTCCCTGGTTGCTGGAGGAGCTCGGGACCTCCCTGTTGCTGAGGAGGGCTGTGGTGCCTTGGTGCTTGCCCTGAGCAGTGCGTCCCGGCTCCAGTGCAGGTCCCTCAGCCTGCTAGCACAGATCCTTCCTCCCAGTGTCATAGACTTTCTAGCCTCCACCACCAACCTTTGGGCCTCCCCAGTGCACATCCATGAAGTGGAACGGCAGGAGGCTTAGTCATGGGCTCTCGGCCTCCAGCTGGACTCGTGGGAGGCGTTGTTATAAGCCCCAGGATTTCAGCTGGACGCATGCACGATGTTGGGGTCCGGCGGACTCTGCTCTGTAGTATGTGGCCAGATATACTGCACTTCTTCTGCATGAATCTTTGGGTGATTCCTTATAAATTAATATTGTAAAATGTGCCCTGTATTATATTGTTCCCCTTGGCCATGGTACTCCTTTACTTTTAAATACTGGATTGGTTTAATTAGCTGTGTCAGGCAATAAGCCAAGCTGTCGTGGCTCCTTCTCAGACGTGACAGACCGGGGCTGGAGGAAAATCTGCCGCATCCTCAGCCGTGGGCTCCATTTTCAGGTCTACGGCGTTTGTTCTCCCGCGTTTCCACCCAGTGGAAGGCAGTACAGGGAGGCAGAGAGAAAAAAGGCAGAACAGCTTCGGATTCAGAAATCGCACCTTACTTCTGTTTGAGGCAAAAACTGCCACACGACCACATCTTGCTGGAAGGCAGGCCAGGAGATCGGTGTGGACTCCTCCGCGCTCAGCCGGGGGAGGGGAGTGCGGCGCAGTGCTTCTCACCGCAGAAAAAGAAATAGAAGGAGAGACAGAGGAAAGCAAATTGTTCTGGTTTATCATTTTGATGTATATAAACTTTCAATAGTAATTTTATTATATATGTCCATACTACTCTCTGTCCATTAATGTTACCTACATCATATTTTTTCCATACAGTAGACCCTGATACTGGTGAGCCCTGTATCGATTTTTTAAACAACTCTGCTAAATGGAATTCAAGGTACACGCTGGGCAGCATCCTGCTTGCCCTACAGGTAAGAACGGATGCGCCGTGTTCTGTAATACTTTTGTTGTTATTTTTTTGCGGAACTGGGGATTGAACTCAGGCCCTTGCACTTGCCAGGGAAACACTTATTCCACTGAGCCACTCCCCAGCCCCCATAATACTTTTAATTATCCGAGGTATTCCAAACACAGGATTAAAATGCACAATGCATGTTTAGATGGTTTGAGGGTTTGCCCAAGCTTCTGTTAGGCAGCATTTCTCTAACAAGGCTACAAAATAGAACTTAAATGATAAAGCCTATTAGTTCAAATTGAAATTGATACTGAGCCCTTCACAGCAAAAAGTACATACATTTTATAAAAGAAGACAGCCAGGAAATAGCTCAACAGCATAAGCGCCTGCCTGGCAAGCACAAGGTCCTAAGTTTGATCCCTGGAACCCAAAATAAATAAATAACAAAAAAGAAGAAGGCAGTAATTGCTTGGGCGGCTTCCGTTGTGTGCACATCATCCTAGGTTCTCCCGGCTCCTAACTTTAGTCCCAATGCTGCACCGGTCTTGCACTTCTGGCTTCACTCAGGGCCTCGCCTCACCCCTGACGGCGAGCCACGTGACACATCCCAGCGTGCCCAGCTTTCCCCCGGGTGCCCGTCAGTCCTCACTAGTCCTCTTGTTTTTGTTTGATTTGGGTTATTTTGAGACAGGATCTTGTTATGTAGTCCAGGCTGGCCTTGGACTCACTGGGCCGCCCAGGCCGGTGGTGTCCCCCTGCCTCAGCCTCTCAGGTGCCACTGCTCTTACGAGTGCTTCGTCACTGCAGTGTCCTTGTCAGCCAGAGCGAGAACATGTGTCTCGTTCTTCACACTGGAGAGATGGCTATTTTCCAAATCCCACTGTTCCCGGGGCCCGCAGCCCATAGGGGGAGCCCTCTGGCTTGTGTTGCTCCTGGTTCTTTAAAAGCCCTTTTTTTTTTTTTTTTTTTTTTTCTTTTGGCGGAACCAGGG
>NW_004524633.1:3430998-3432388 GCF_000260255.1 Octodon degus
CTTCTTTTGGCGGAACCAGGGATTGAACTCAGGCCCTTGCGCTTACCAGGGAAGCGCTTATTCCACTGAGCCATCTCCCCGGCCCAAAGCCCTCTTTTCTAAGCAGAGGTGAAAGTTAATTATTTCAGTGGCGTCTGTTTGGCCACGTGGGTCAGGCCTACTACGAGTCTATCCAGGGACCTACTTACTCTTGGTAATGTCTGGAGATAAACTATTGAGTTTTGGTTATCTTGACTACTGCCGGGATAAAGTATTTTAACTTCACTGAATTTTTACATCTTAGAATTCTAATACAAATTCCACTTTCCCCAGGTCTGTCTTCTGAAAATAAGTGAAATAATAACTAATTTTCTGGCTAGTCATCCTAGTATAGAGAATAAAATGGAAGCTTTTACGTAAGTCCAGGGTCCAGTTCATGTTCACCCTACAAATCCATGCTGAGCGTCTCTGTATTCCAGGAAAGACATTCAAGCAGAAACTCTAAGGAAGGAGCTTGGCGTCGGTCCAGGATGGATCTTTTGCATTCATTCAAGCTGGGAAATGCTCTCGCCTAGTCCTCCTGAGCTGAACTCTGTCCTACAAATAGCAAACTCACAATTCCCAAAATGTAAGAAGTCATAGCCAACCACAATGACCTGGTGACAAGTTTGAATTACAGAATAATTTCACAAAAGCCAAATCAGAGACCTTCAGAGTAGATTGTGTGACTCCTGTTTGTCCTACTTGACTTCTTCATACCACTGACACCTTTCTTCTCAAGGCCACGAGACCAGGCAGTGGTCAGCCATGGCCGTCTGCGTGGTGGTCATCTGTGTGACAGTGCAGATGACATCAGTCAGTATGTACAAAGTACTTCGATCTGTGCCTGCCGCGAGCAAGGACCTCTTTGAAGTCCTGGCTGACTGTGGTTGTATTTACTGCTAGTACTGTGTGTGTAGCAACCACGAAACATTGCCACACAAACCACGGAAAGCCAGGAGGTGACACACATAGTTTGTATTTGTCTAAATATTTCAGATATGTGAGTGAGGCAAACATGCCCACCTCATAGATGATTTTTACATAATGTAAAAGAAAATCACTGGCAATCCTTAAAGAAAACCTTAACCCTATGGTTATTACTGTTGCCCCCAACCTCTTCGCCTGGATTTCTGTTTGCAGTCAGCCCCTGGTTCCCTCACCAGGGGCTGCAGCATCAGGTCCAAGCGCCCCTGCTCACCCTGATCACCGTCCCGCTCCGGGCTCGAGGCGCTGCGGCGCCTGCCTTGCGGGCTGACCTGGGCACGGCTCTGTGCATCGCTCACGTTAGTTCAGCCCAGGCTCGCACATGCATGTCCATTCCTGTCGGGCGCCCTCCCGTCCAGCAGGAAAGCACTCAACACGATTTGTG
>NW_004524633.1:3432488-3439804 GCF_000260255.1 Octodon degus
CCTTCATTTTGAGTGTCGGGTATTTGTCCCAGCAACGAGAGAAGAGCAACTAAGACATTGCTCTTTTAGTACAAATATCTGTGTCCATCGCTCCATCCGTCCATCTGTCTACCATCCATCTATGCAACCTATGTGAAGTGGGCGGCCATCTGGTGGACAGCTGGGCTGAGCCTTGACCTCTAAGACCCCTTGGACTTGGCTCTTCGTAGCTCTAGAAGATAGGTACGTAACACGGCTACTCGCACTGTCGCAGCGGCTGTTGAGGAGTTCGGGGCTCACGTCTACCCAGCGGAGTGCTCTGTGCCGGCAAGTGCATCCATGGTCCAACGTGGCAGCCATGGCCAGCCTCTGTGGCCACTGAGGCCTGGACACATGCTAGGATGGCCTCGCAGGACGGACGGCTTGGGGGCAGAGCGCAGCTCCCCACCACTTCCTCTTGAACGACCAGTGACACATTTCTGGCTGTCATATTGTTTCTTGAGGAGAGGGTACTTGAAAAGCTGTTTAAAATATTTTAGTCATCTCCGCCAAAATGGTTCAATAATTTCTCTGAAGACCTGCATTTCACATGGAATGCAAGTTTGAACATGCCACCAGTCCACAGAAGGATCCCACACGTAGGGGTCATAATTAGTTACATTATTATAAAGTGTATCTACTGGGAAATTGTTAACTGAAACTTCAACTTCTTCTCTTTGATCTCTGGAGAGCTTTTTGGTATTCCATAGTTCTCCGTGGCTGACGTAAAAGTCGAACTTTTTTATTTGTATTATTCTAACAGGGTGTCTTATTATACAATTAAATCCAGACTTGTGTACCAGTTATTAAAGTTATCTAAGAATTTTAATGAAATTATTAAATCCATGAGCTAGCTTGTGAGCGCATTATCCAGCTCGGTCCGAGGCACAGAGGCGCCTTCGGGGTGGCGGCCCGGCTCCCCGCCCGAGAACAAACCCTCGCTGCTGAAGCTAAGTTGTGCCTGTTTCTCTCCCATTCGGAATGGCCTAGTGCAACCAGCGCTGGACCTTAATTTAAGCAATTATAATATTCCTGGAAATACGGCCCAAATACGCCTTCCAAACAGGAAAATTCAGGTCGCAGCAGAAGGTTCTGGTTGTGTTTGCAACATCAGAGGCCAGGTGACTGCTTCCGTGAGGGACAAAGCTTCCGTGACGCTGACGCCAGTTTCCACTTTACCTGCACCCACGCTTAGGTGTCATAGTGGTGACACAGCAGTAGCAGCTTTAATGATGTCACCTAGTTTTCATGTGATAGCCTGTGATGTTCAAAATACTTGGTTATTACATAAATATTCGCATTTGAGGTAAAATAAATTTGGGGTTCCAGATACAAGTAATACTCAGTTCACAAATACTGCTGTTCCCAAACAGAAGCATTTGGCAGAATTTTGCTTCTGTTCACAAACACTGCACCAGTTAATGAACAGGACTGCAGCTGCCTTTCCCAGGATCACAGGACAAATTTATCTCATGAGCCGTGGCATTGCCGTAAATCATGCTTTTGCAGAATCATTTTTGCTTCTCAGTGGTCCCTGCTTGGAGCACAGACCCTGCTGGAGGGGATTTGCTTTCATTCCTTCTTATCGACATGAATGGCTTTCGATGTGGCAGATTCATTCGTGTGTATACTGTACGCTGATCATTTTCACCCCATCACTGCCCCACCCCCTCCTTCCTTCCAGTTTCACACTTTGGGGGTGCAGTGTCTGTAATGCGTTTTGCTCATGCCCATCCCCGGTTCCCCATCCCCCCCATTTCCTTCCCCCCCTGCATAGTCTCCCTCTTGTCATCTCTTTAGATGCCGCATAATAGGTGGAACATAAAGAGTTTCCCCAAATCTCATCCTCTGTTCAGTCAACCACTAAGCGCCACTGTGAAAGGCCAGCAGATGGAGTTACGATCCCTAATCAGCTGACCTTGACATAGGGAGGTGGCCTGCACTTTGCAGGTGGCCTGGAGTGACAGGAGCCCTCCCTGGAGGAGGGTCTCCGCAGGGAGAAGAGAAAGATGGATATGGGCCGTCAGAGCAGTTTCAAAGAGGAGGGTGCTGAGGCCTTAGGTATAGGACAAGGACTGGAGCTGAGCTCAGCACAGGATGACACAGGCAGCGAGCTGGCAAAGGACCAGGACCTTGGTCCAGCAGCCAGAGGCACCCGACTCCAACCAGCCACCTCACCCAGGGTCTTCCCATGGTCTCCTGCCGAGCTCAGTTATCCGACACCTCGATTTCAGCCTTGTTAAAGCTGGAAGATCAACCCTAGTCCAGCTGTTGGGGATCTTCTGCCTGCCAGCCTGTGAGATGATACATTTGTGTTGATTTAAGCCGTGAGGTGTGTGGCAATTGGTACAGCTCTGAAAACTTAGTTACTGCAGCAGCTAATGTAGCCATTAATCTCTCAGTGGCCTCAGTACGTCTTTGTTTATCCACCGTCTAGGCACTGTTAAGTTAAAATGCTTTATTTCTTAGCTACATAGCATAGAGGGAACATTTCAGTGTTCCCTAATGTTTAGTTGTTTTATAGATAGTCCAATTTAAATTGATATGATAGGAAGGAATGATGCCAGAAAAAACTCTTAACTTGTTTTGATCCAAATGTTTGGTCATAATTTCACAGTATAAAACCAAGTTGATTGAGTGTGTCCTGAGAGGAGAGACTATGTCTCTTCTTTCTCTCTAGGTCTACGCATTATAGACATTTAATACATATTCATTGAGAATTGCTTTGTCTTTTTACTACAAGACAAAGTTTATTTTATTTTATTTTTTTTTGCGGAACTGGGGATTGAACTTGGGCCTTTGCACTTGCCAGGCAAGCACTTATTCTACTGAGAGATCTCCACGGCCCCACAGTGTACTTTAAACGCTTACGTTATGGTCTATGTTTTCTATTTTAGGTTATGCTTTCTAACCCAGGGTTGGAAAACCCAGTGAATTTGGAAGCAGCCCAAATGCTGAACGAAGATCAATCCATGTACGAAGTAGTACTTCAAAGGCTTTTCCAGCGATCGTTACAGTGTAAGAAGGGCCTGCTTGTTACTCAGCAGTTATCCTGGGCACATTAAACATGTTTAGCAAATTAATGATCTAGTAAATAATATTCTGCGAGGGAATATTTGAATACTTTCTATACCCATTTTCAGTGATGAAATGGTACTAAGATCTCTCTGTTGTAATGTTTTGTCAGAAAAGTCATGCTATCCTTTTTGAAAGGCCATCAAAAATCTTAAGCTCAGAATCTTCACATGGCTTGGTCTATGGAAGGACAGGGAGACCTATCTGCCTATCACAGTGTGACATGTGACAATAAACACACATGTCAGGGCTGTTTCCTAACTCCCTCTGCAGTATCCTGAATATTACTAATAAGGCCCACTTTCCTTTTTTTCTTTTTAACGAAGTAGCATTTTCTTCAGGCACATTCCCTCCCTGTGTCCCTTCTAATAGCCCTCTTAGAAACAGCACATGAAACCAGTCTCTCCGCCTTGTTGTCCCATGGTTTTCTGATACTCTTGGTGTCCTGACAGTGAAATGGTGAGATTATTTCCACACCAGACTAAAAATTGGAAAAAATAGAGTTTGTGAATAAAGCCAGCCATCAGACCCTTCCTGGGTTGCAGATCTTAAGTGTCCAGCATCTGAATGCGCTTCCCCGATCTTTGCAGATCAAAACCACATCTGGCCTCATTCTTTCATCTCTGCTTAAATACCTTCTTGGTTTCCGTGACAACCATGATGGCATGCCATAATTGCTGGCTCAAAGTCTTGGGATTCTTGTTTGTAATTCTGTTTTCTTCTTACCTCTTTTATGCTTGCAACCTCTTAACAAGGGTGGGGACGGAGTGAAGGAGTGAGGCATCTTAACATGGGTGGATTAAAGGCTAAACTAGAGCTTCCTCTGCTCGGATAAAGTTAGAGAGCCACCATTGAGAGCCATCGTCCACTACACCAGCAGCATTTGGTGACTCTGAACTCCTATGTGCCCATCTCCCACGTGTTCTCTACAATCGGCAAAGCCCAGGCGGGGGCTTCCCACAGGTGACGGAGGGACATGGCACTTCCTGGCCATCCTGGCCTTCCTCTGACAGCACATAGCAGGTTTGCTTTTAGCTGGTGTCACCTCCCTGACCAGTGGGCCTTGTCCCCTGGGGCCTCTTTTCTTTCTCTTGTCCCTTTTCCATTCTCTTCCCAGGACCCGCTCAGTCCATGGGCCAGTTCTGTCCACTTGTGGCCAAGTTCAGTTGCTTCTCCGAGGAGCTTTGGGCCTGGTGCACACCAAGTGGTACTGCTGAAACATGCTTGCAGCTATCTCCAGAGCAGCTTTGGTTTTCTGGGGTCCTCAGATATTCCCTGGCATTTCTCCTGCATGGGAGAGTAGTACCACTTCATCCCTGACCAGCCAGCACTGGGTGGCACTTGCTGCGGTACCCTCCGGAAAGCGGTGCTGGCCAGGTACGCATCCCTGGCGTAGATGGAGGAGTGGCATCTGTCACCTGACCTTTCCCAGAGCCCTGTAGGGCTATCATTACAAAGAAATACCTGAGAAAGCCAAATGACATCCACATTCTGGTGGATATCAATTTTAAAAACTGGCTTCAAAATGTGCTGGCAGCCCTCGCTGTGGGCTCAGATGCGTGTCAGGGACCTGTGGACGTGCAGGACTGGAAACGCACGTCCTCCCATGCTGGCCAGGGAGAATGGTCGCTTAGGGTCCCACGGAAGGAATGATTTCCAGAGCTTGGCAGGGAAACAGCCCTGCTAGAGCAAAACAGCGGCACACCTCCGGAGGGGCCGGGGCAGGAGTTCATGCACCTTGAGCGAGACAGCGGCCCTGTGCTGTGGACGCAGGTGCGGGACCGGCCCAGCAAGGAGTTGCGACACCCAGAAACGAGTCGCCCAGAGTGCAGCAGTCCTGTCTCCTGGTCGATACTTAAAGTATCAGTAGAGGGCTGGGGATGTAGCTCAGTGGCACAGCACCTGCCTGGCAAGCACAAGGTCCAGAGTTCAATTCCCAATACCAAAAAAATTTTAAAAAAACAAAAGCCATATGTATTCGTAAAGAAAGTATTTGAAGAATTACCAACACACTTGGAGACAACACATAACCAGAACTGGTAGCTAATTGTGTAAAAGAACACACAGCAGTTAATGTACCCTCCATAGGTGCTGAGTGTAGGCAGGCCAGACCCATGTGCTCGGGGCCAGCATGGGAGACCCTGACAAAAGTACAATGAGTAAACAAAACCCCGAGGGCCAGCCGTGACCTCCGAGCTTGCATGGTCTCCTCAGTCCCTTCCAGTACGTGGCATTGAATGTCATCATCTGGTGCCACAGCCTTGCCCCAGCGGGGAGCCCAAGGACGCTGTGGCGAGCAGAGGACCACAGGCAGCCCACTGCAGAGCCAGGTCTCCGTCTGATCCCACCTCTTCCCCGCTTGCCCTGGCCCCCCAGCGTAACAGGGCAAACGTCAAGCCACTCCTTCAGGGTCGAGGAATTAAATGTGGAAGCTGACTCGGGAGCAGAGCTTGATTCTGGGCACTCAAAGGAGTGACAGCACGTCCCTTACGGATCACGTGTTGCGTGATTTTTACCTTCATCTGGAAAATTAACATGCTGTTTGCAGCCCTCAATTTCTGGTGGTCACAGAAACTGTATTTGGCCAGTAGAAAAAGGGTCAAAGGCAGTAGCAAAGCTGTGTTCAAATATTTGAAGGGATTTCTTGTAGAAAGTGTTTTTCAGTGTCACCAGAAAACTGCAGTAGAAGGAGTCCTTCCAGATGGTGGTCACTAAGGCCAGAGTTTGGCGGGCTTGGCCCTGTCTGTGTCAGGTGTCCTGAATATGCTGGAGATTCTTCTCTATAGTGGTTTGTCTGGAATTAATTTTGTCACCCTCAGCCTTCGCTGGGCATTGAGGACACATCCAACAGGCTCTTCCTAACATCTCTTGTGCTTGCTCAGCCTGCCCAGCTAGTGAGGCTGCTGCTTGGCCTATGGATAGGAAACACACCAAGCCCTGAGGTCACACCCGGTTGGTGGCGCGGTGACCTGCTGTGGCCTGCTGGCCACCTTTCCCGGTGCGCCGGCCCTGCCGCCCTTCCTTAGAGCACTCACGTGCCGAGGCTGCTGGCTCTGCTTGGGGCCAGGGATTCCAACAGCCCTTTCACCCACAGTGTGCCAGTCAGCGGGATGCCAAGCTGACCTTCCCGATGAGCAGATGCTGCCAGGGCTGGATCGTTAACCATGAACTCCACTTGGTGCCTGCTAGCGACGCTCCAGGGAGAATCGCCTAACAATTTGGTCGTTTCCAAGAATGGACAAGGCCAGATCTGCGGGTAGCACAGTCCCTATCAGTAGGGAATTCTGTCACACCTGGGGCTGAGTTCAGTCACACGCCATCGGCCAGCCGATGTGAAGGGCGGCTTGCTGGGTGCCGGAGCTGTACACGAGGCCTCCACCTCACCTCCCGAAGCCCACAGAAGTGGGAGGAGGGGAGGTCTGCGGTACCAGCAGCCTGCCCTGCAGACCATGAGGGCTGCCTCCTCCTGCTTGTGTGCAGGGTCTCCGACGAGCTGTAAGCTGTGGGCCCCTTATGAGTTGTGAGTTCTGGTTCTTGTGTGGCCAAGTAAGATTTGTCTGCTGCACACCATGGTGGTTTTTCTACTTTACAGTCAAGGTTTAATGAATTTAAAAAGCATTTAGTTGTAGGAAAATCCAGGACTATAAAACTAGGAAAGCTGAGTAACCGTAGGCAGCCAGAGAGAATGATTCTGTCTCTTAGCCAAGAACATTGCTATAACTTTTGAAAAATAAATCAATTAGCAAGGTACAGATACTTATCTAAATAAACGGAAACACAATAACTAGCAGATGTGTCACCCCTAGAACAAAGGGAATTACAGAACTATTGGGGAGACTGAAGTGCTAATTTGTATTTTTGCTCTTGAATAGCCCAGTGGCTGTGCAAATGCACACTGCTCTGCACATGGCTCAGCAAATGTTGTGATGAGCACTTGGCTCCGTTCCAATTCAAACTCCCAACTAATGCACTGTCACTTTTAAATCCCCTTAAAAATAGAACAATTTTGAAGAAAATTACCGAAGCAAGAGGTATCTCATAGGATCTCAGGGATCTGCCTGCTTCTTCCTTCTTTCTCCTTTGAAGGAGTATATTTTTGGGTTACATGTAAGAGCACCCCTTCCTGGAAAATATACATTCTGACATCAGGGGAGAAGAAAGCCAATCTGGTGGTTCTGCCCGGTGCTAGAGCGTGTGAGTGATAGTAGCTGTGTGCACAGCCA
>NW_004524633.1:3441320-3469271 GCF_000260255.1 Octodon degus
CATGCTGTTCTGCCTCTGTACTTCCTGCCTGCTTATCCCAAGCCCTAGATCTGGGCCTGATACTCTGGGAGTGATTCCATTCGGGGCCCGCCCACTTAAACACACCTGCCTCCAACCCTGGGCATCGTTTCAGTGTCGGCCTGCCGTGGCAGGACAGGACTCCTGTCCCTGCGTGTGGCAGGTGCAGCAGTGTCTTAGGCCACTCGCTTTGCTAAGCTCACGCTCCTCGTGTTGCAGAGGCTTTGTTTTAGGTGCTATTGATAAGCTTGTCTTCTGAAACACAAAGAGTGCCTCTGTGTCGCTTTTACCGCCGCAGTCCCGCGCCGTCCCCGCAGCCCTTGGAGCACGAGACTAATTGTGTCATCAATGCGTGTAAACGTAGCTCTAGGCCCACGTTTATTCCTAAGAATATTTCTGTTGATTAATTTTAATTTTATGAGTTTTAGTAAACAATAAGAACAGGAAAAAAATCACCAAAACAAAGTATTGAGCTTTTAGCATTTATTGTTTATTGAAAAGCATCACAATGTGCATTTTAATGGTTGTTTTCGTTGCATAAAGTCTAAAAAGGAACATCAGAAAGAAGCTCTCGTATTACCTACAGCACGCTACGAAAAGCCGTCCTCGCTCTTCACCCGGAGGTGCACGCGCACGCGTCCCTTTCCAGCTCCTCGCGGGCGCGCGTGCTGCCCTTACCGTATTGTACGGTGTGCATCAGCAGGACCGTGAAATACCGCAACAGCGTGTATCGTTGGGTTCTGGTGTGCGCTTGGAACAGACACCAACGTTTTCACATCCGCGGTGTGCATCCTTACACAACCTGAAAGATTACATCGGAATAAAATCCTAGACGGCGTACAAGGAAATACCAGCAGAACTAAGCACAAGAAGCCCAGCTTCAACTACCACGCGCAAGGCAGCCTTCGGCGTGCACCCGCGTGTTGCGCGCACAGCAGTGGCGACGCGGGCCGCGCGGATGTGGGCTTCCTGTCCTTCCTCCCAGGACGCAGTGACCCCATTTTCCTGGTGCCGTCGCGGGCTTTGCGATGCTCCTCCTGCCGCGCCCCTGCCAGCCCCCCGCCGGTGCTCCTGTGTAGCTCCCGGGCAGCAACGGTTTGCTTTTCCTCCGCCATAAGGATCTCCTAGGAGTGCCGTCCCGTTCTCTAAGAACATTTCTCCTTGATGTTTTGCGCTTGTTATTTTCTTTGTCAAGCTGTTTATTTTGTCAAACTGTTCTCTTTTTTTGGTCCAAATTTACAGTAGAAAAGTAGGGGACGGGTCCCCTGGGCTCAGGCCTATGCCCCCAGGCCCGCCGTGGTGCTGTGACCCCGCCCGCCCGCCGTGAGCCACCGCTGCTCTTTCCCTCGCCAGCAGCCTGGTCTCTCCTCCCCTTGGGTTTGCAGTCCTGCCCTCTGTTCTTCCCTTAGCTTCCTGACTGGGCCGTGAGACAGCTCCTGCCCTGGGCCCACGTGTTGGCTGTCCAGTCCCACCCCATTCCTGTGGCAACTGGTCCCCTTCTTTGCCTCAAAGTAGCATCTTTCACCCAACTAGAGTGGGACGGCGCTTTGGTCTGCCTCAGCCTCCTCCTGTTTGACGCGCTCCTGCGCTCGTTGGACCTCATCTCCAGGGGTGTCCTGGCCCCCACCAGCTAAGGCATTGTTTTGCATGCCTGAAGTATTCTATCCTCCTATTCTCATGGTTTGGATAAATTTTAGTTTGGACATAATGCTTTTTCAGAAATCTGAAAACACTAGTTCCTAATGCTGATTTTGAGAAGTATGATGGGTCTCAGGTGTCCAGCTTTTTGGGTGATTTTGTTCTTTCCTTCTGGGCATTTTAAAATTGCCTCTGGATTCCCAGTGGTCTCGAGTTCCTGGACAATGTGTCTCGGGTTGTGTGGCCTTCCCAGTACGCATCATGCCGAAGAGCTGTAGATTAAAGCCTCGAACCTCCTCCTCAGTTCCAGGAAGCCCCTCAGTGGGATTTCTTTCCCCCTGGATTTTCCCTGTTAGACTTCTAGATCTGCACTTAGCATGTTGGAGCTACTGATTAGATACTTTAATGTTTAAAATCAATTTTCTCTTATTCTCCACACTGAGCAAATCATTCATCTTTACTATTTGTCTCTTTGGTTTTTATTGTATATTCAGGGAAGTTTTTAGAAAAAATATATTTCTGTTTCCTGTTTCACTCCTTATTTATTTGCTTGAGTGGTTGTCTTCTGAGAGGTCTACTTTGCTCCAGTGTCTGGCGACCTCCGTCATTCATAGGACAGACTCAATGACTTCCCATGAAAGGCTGGCTGGGTTTTGGGGGGTTTTTGTTTTTGTTTCAGATCTGGGGATGGAACTCAGGCCCTTGCGCTTGCCAGGCAAGGCTGGCCTTTTGATGATTCTGTTCCATTATGAAGTTAGTTGGTGAGAACCTGATCTTGTCAGGTTTGAGTAAATCGGTGGAGGGAGGGGCAGGGAGAGACAACATGCTGGATAAGGAGAGTGGGCCAAGACTCTTGCTGTCCACAGGACTGACTTGATTTATTCTGCTTTCTCTCCCCAACACACCGCTCTCCACAGTATCCTCCATCCTGAGTCTGACTCGGTTTTCCTCCCTGTCTGGACACCCTGGCTCTGGGGCCTGGCCCCACCCGCCCACGCCCTTCTCGGGGCTCAGTGCTGCCCTGGGTCCCCAAGGGCCTCTGGCTTCTCGGGCGCAAACCTTCTTGCTTTCCACTGGGCCCCAACGCAGTTTCAAGTTTCTGCCGCTGCTGAGACAGCACCTGACATCTGCTTTGTATCTTGAAAAATTTTCTTGTCACCTTTCTTTTGCTGTCCTTGAGGTTTAATACCTTATTTTTATTCCTTTATTGCCATTTTATTGAGGCTTTGGAAGGACTGAACACAAAGCTGTACATCCACTCTCCAAGTAATCTGGGCCCTCTCGTGTGTTTTCTTCACAGCGGAAGAGGGCTGCCTCCTGCTGCCTAAACCCTCCCATGAGCTCGTCAGGTGAGTTCTTCTTCCTGAATATCTGTTGATTCACTTGCCTAACATGTTATTTAAACAGCCTATATTTTCTGTAATAATTAAATTTTTGCCTATTTTTTTACAGCGCTGAGAACAGAACCAAGGGCCGCGTGGGTGCTAGGCAAGTGCTCAACAGCCAAGTCTTTCTAACCCATCACAGGAAGTAGATATTTGCTTCTCTCATGATTCCTTTCATAAATGTTGTCTTGAGGAGGAGTGTGGAAAAGTATTGAATTATTCCTGTTGAGTCTAGGGGGCCTGCCCCTTAGCTCAGTTCTTTAAGTGGCTGCTTCAACAAAGCAGTCAGGCTCAGGTTGCTGTGGTTCGATCCCCACAACTCAAGCAGGCCAAACCTGCCCTGACATCATTCAGAGCCAAAAAAAAAAAAAAAAAAATCCTACTGAGTCTAAAGTGAATGTTACTACATGAACCAGCCCTATCATCTTATTTTATTTCTTTGCTTCCGAAGACGAAGATGCATCATCGACAATGAGCCCAAACCATTGTAGGTCACACAGCACCCACACAGCTTAGGAGAAGACAAGGAGCTATCGGGGATTGAGGAGGTGGGGGCTGAGCCGCGGCATTCCTGGGGAGACTGTGTCCATGGCAGCCGTGACCACCTGAATGAGACGCAGGTTCAGAACCTCCGGCGGCTCTGCTCTTACTGCCTTGGGCTTGTCCGCCCAGCCTCTGTGCAGACGCTCTCGTGTGGCCCTTGGTGGGGCCAGCACAGCCGTACTTCCGTGCCTTTCTGCTCCTGTGGCCCATCGGGCTGGGACTTGCGCACCTGTGAATTCTAATGCTCGCCCCTCATAGTTCATTCTGAGCTCAGCCATGTACAGTTTTTAATTCCTTCTGACGCTCTTTGGAGGCCAGTCAGGGTGCTGCTGCCCTTAGCGGCTGTCTGATGTGTGTGGAGAACTTTGCCGTGCACCAGGACAGTGGAGCCAGCTGTGGCGTGCACTCCAGAGGTGAAGCCACGGCTGAAACCCAAGACTCAAGAACACGCAGACAGAGTGCTCCATGGGCCAGGGCCTGATCGGGGGATGCAGCTGGCGTTCAGTAATTGGAGGACACTCGCTTGTCATCTGGAGTGTCATGTGCAGGTGATGGACCCCATACATATTTAACAAGAGTTCATCATGCGTGTTCTGTGCCAGACATCGTGCCCCAGCACTGGGGACACAGCCCTAGCCTCAGGAGGATTGCACTATAGGAGGAAGACTCTTTGGAAGCAGGGACAGTGAAGGGAGGAAGTCTGAGCCTTGGTCCCTTGGGACCAGGGCAGGGACGTCATCCAGCGGAGGAGGCTATGCAGTTGGAGCCCACAGGGCAAGCATCAGATCATTTTGGAGGAGGAATTCAGGGAATGCTGAGGTCAGGGTGGACCCTGTTCAGAGTGAGCCGTGTTAACCGGCTGGCCGTTCTTCCCCTGTGGCTTCCATTAGAAGCCCTCACTCTGTTGTTACCCAGGTCGTCTGTCTCTGGATCCTTCCAAACGCAGCGCAGAACTCTCCTGGGCCATCCCTGTGTACTGGTGTGCTGCATAGTTACCGTGGCACAGGGAGGAGAGGGAGATGCGTCCTCCAAGGCCTAGAGGGTGGCAAGGGGCCTGCAAAGCCCAGCCTGCCAGGAGGTGATGCGGGGGGGGGGGGTGTTCCTGCAGGCCGAATAGGAGCTCTGCTGGGGTTGGGGGAGCTGGATTCTAGGCAGGGGGAGGAGCCGGCACCACAGCCTGGCACCCAGGAAGGCATCCTGAGCTCCTGAATAAAAGGTAAATAGGAGTCACAAGTGCCATGGTCAGCCAGAGTGTGCAGAGCTGCCAAACAAAACCAAAGGAGGAGATGGAGAGGGAGGCTGGCAGCCAGGTAACCAGGAGGAGGAAAGGAGACCGTCCATGGTCAGAACGCTGTCTCCCTGGCTGAGATCCCCAGTGGTATAGTAACCACCATGCTGGGTCAGCTTCTCTCCCCAGCCAAGCGCTTGACACACACGTAGCTGTGCTGGCTCAGTCTCTGTGGCCAGAGTCCACAGGCAGCCAGCCTTGGTGCAGGGACTGAGTGGAGGACAGCTGCTGACCCCATGTCAGCCAGGAAGCAGAGAGAAAGGGAAAGGGGCAGAGACGTGGGGGTGGGGAGGAGCAGGTGTACCCTAAGGTCACTCCCTGGGCCACACCCAGCGTGGGCTCTGCCAATGCCCGGACATCACGCAAATCAATCATGTTGAGGACCAGGATGAACTAGCCCTGCAGAGAGTACCAAACCCTGTATGTGTGTTGCTTTTCCTTATACGTGCCCATAACAAAAATAAAATAACGGTGATGGCCACACAGCAGCCCAAGTTATGTGGATGTGCTCCGCCCCCGGCAAAGCATCCCTTGCCTGCGCTCACCTTCCCTAAGGTGGGAACAGCGTGGTGCCTGCATGGTAAGGCGAAGCAAGGTGAGAGACGAGGCCTTCTGACAGGACACTGGGCTCCTGGGCACGGCTCCTGGGACAGCAGACGCACTGCAGCTGATCCGGCAAGCACGGGGGACTGAGTGCCGGGCAGTGGCCTGTGCGGCATGGGATCCGGGGACGGGTGACTCACCACCTAACCGGCAGACAGGGCAGGACAGCACAGGGTCTCCGCATCCTCCTCACAGCATGTGCAACTTAAAACTTACGAATGATTTATTTCTGGAATTTCCCATTTAATTTTTCTGTACGTGGCCAAGCACAAGTCAATAAAACTGCAGAAAGCAAGACCGGGTCAGCGGGACTGCTAGACTCAGTCAGAGATAGCGCCATTCCGTACATAGCAAAGTCCAAGTGGATTTTGGAAGCGGGGACAGTGAAGGGAGTTTTAAATGAATATTACAGACACTCTCGGCACCAGATGCATATTTTAAAATCGACTAGATTTCTACTTACAGCAACAGAAAATGAAAATTTTTAAATGTCATTTCTACCAGGATCAAAATGTAGCAAAGAATGTATAATGTGTCTATGCTGAAAACCACAAAATATTTTTAAGAAAAATTTTAAAAGACCCAAATAGGAATAGAGAAAAATATTCACTTTATAATTTGAGGAAAACTCAATATTATAATAATGATAGTTTTTCTTAATTTAATCTACATATTCAGTTTACTTCTAACTAAAAAAATCTGCAGTTTTTCTTTTTCTGGACGCTTGTAAGCAGGATCTGAAATGTACCGGGAAACGCAGTGGACCTGGACCGACAGGGCGAGGGACGCTCCCGGGCGGAGGTGTCTGCTCCCAGCGTCTGCTCCGGGGAGCTATAGCCGATGGCACACTGACACATGTCTCCGGCACGGCCTGGCCCCCAGCATGGGCACAGTGCTCAGAGCCCCGGACCCATCCCGCTGTCGCGGGAGCCAGAGGCGTCAGCGGTGGTGCGGTGCCTGTGCGGCGGCTGCAGAATGGGAGGGTGAGGCAGCTACTGGGGAGGCGACCCGTGTGCTCTGTGAAGAGCTTCGTGCACAGAAGCCCGTTACTGGCCCGAGCTTGGTGAGTCAGAGTTGAACAGGACGAGAGGGGTAGTCACGATGGACGAGCTGCGTGGTGCTGTGGGCCCTGGGCCTCGCAGGAGTTCTTCAGACGGAGCTGCCAGAGGGAGGGCGGCACTCGCAGCAAGGCTGGAGGCGGCCGAGCGGCTGGGCCTGTGTCCCGCTGAGTGTTGGGACTTCACCTGAACAGATGGGGTTTCCAGCGGAGGCCCCTTAAATTGGGAAAGCCGAGGGAGACACCTGGAGCGCTGCCTGAGTTCGCAGGAGAGAAAGAACAGATACTTCTCAGAGGCCAGAGAGGACCCCAGCCACCCTGCAGCTCTGCCCTGCGCGGCTTCATCCCAGGCTTGCCTGAGGCCTGAGCAGCTGCTGTGTCCTCTTTGCAAAGAGGTGCAGAGGTAGGTGATCTGCGGCCTCGAGCTCAGCAGTGGCCCCAGGCCTGGCCACAGAGTCACATCCAGAGGCGAGGCCCATGGAGGGGCGAGTCCCAGCCAGACAGCCTGGAGATGCCGACCTCTGGGCTTCTGTCCTTGTCCCCTCCTGAACCTCTCGCTGCCTTTGGAGCTCCTCCGTGTCGGCCGCTGCCCTTCCCTTGCTGCTCTCTGGCTCGCTGGACTTCGCTTTCCCTGATGGCCTCTGCTGTGGATCTTGCACTGACCTGACCCAGCCCCTCTCCTTCCATTCCCAGTTTCTCAATCATGCGCCCAGAGGTCACTGTGACCTGTGTGCCCTAGCATCACCTGTGGCCCATGGCTAACCTTAAACTCGTACTTTAGCTTCCATTCCTAGCACAGTGGGTCTCTGGGGCTCCAGAGGAACCATGGAGGCCCACCTGGCTCGCCTGCGCTCCCGCGTCAGGTACCTACATGCAGCAGCCTCAGCATCAGCTTGGATTCGTCTCCTGACCTCGCAGCCACGGCTCCCTCTCTGCTAGTTCTGTTGTCCCATGCCTAAACCACTGAATGTGACTCCCTGACCCTTTAGGTAACCTACCTTTAGACTGCTTCCTAGCAAAACTCCTACTCAAAGGGCTCTTGTCATTCATGTGCCTTCTCTAGAATTAGGGAAGGCCACTGCCCAATGAGGCAACCCCAAGTTACTTAGGAATCTGCTCCAGCATGAAGACCCCGCCCTGCCCGCTTTCGCTTGTTAAACCCCAACCCCTCTCGGTGGCCAGCTTGCCGTCATTTTCTTCCTGGGTTTCCCCACATCCGCGCCGCCACCTTCCCCTTGGACCCTGGTACGAGGTGTCTCCTCCCTGTTTTCAGACAAAGCCCCAAGTTATGCTTGTCCTGAGGGCTCAGAGCAGAAGTCACATGTCTCGGTCCCCCAGCTCCTCTTGCTTGCTGCCAAAGAGACATCTGTTAATGCACTGCCTTCTCCAACTGTCCAGCTGGAACTGTGCAGCATTTCTTGTGTGTTAATAGAGAAAGCCTGTCCGTCCGCCAGCCAGGTATTCCTCTGGCTTTCTCAGGGGGATGATAAGCCCTCGTGTGCAGTGTGAAACCATGCCTTCTATATTTTCATATTCATAATGTCAATGTTATCATTCAGTAAATTCCCATTATTGACAAACTATAAACACATGGATTTTTATGCATCCTTCTAAACTCAGTGATTTATCTGAATAATAGTGATAATTCTGTACCCTTATTTTAAAGGGCTCTTTCCTTTATGGAATTGAAAACGCAAATATACTACCAAATGTTTAATACACTCTGTTTCGTATCTTCAAGCTAACTAAAGTTATACCTCTTAGGGCAATATTTGTAATTATTGTGAAAGAAAGCCCCTGAAGGCTCACAGTTTGAAATTGAACAGGATGCCCTTGGGAAGGGAAAGGTCGTGGGTTGGCCTCAAACAGACAAGAAACAATGGGGACGATTGTGTCTGGAGACGGTGTGTTTTCTGCTAGGGACAGTGTGTTGACAGTTCCCTTCCTCTCGGGTCACTGCTGAGGGTTAAGCGGGCTGTGACAGCAGATGGATCACAAGGTTGCTCACGCAGGGGCTAGAATGCAGCCTTCTACCCGCAGCCTCTGCTGCCCAGCGAAGCGCTTTGTCTCCTCAGCCACACTTCACAGCGTGAGCTCGGCACCCAGCGACAGTACCGATTAATTCCTCTTCACCCAGTTTTAGGTCTCCATGTAAGTGCGATTGGAAGAGCAGCAACATATCTGAAAACTGTTAGCCTTAGAATTAGGCATCTGTAATTGTTATTTAAAGAGGTGACTGAGTTAACACACCTAGATACGGCCCCATTAATTGCAAAATCGAGGCAAGCACTTATTGGACGACACCTCCAGTTTGCCTATAAAAGTTAACGTTTTAACTCAAAGATGCTGCTTCCCAAAAGCCAGACACTTAAATCACAAGACAGACTGAAGGCATTAAACATAGAGGTTTGAGTATCTATTGAAGGCAGTTAAGCAGTGATTTTATACCTGAGAAGTATCACTAGGAAATGTTTTGTTTATACAGTGTTGAGAACATCTCTTTAAAAAACTTCAGTGACACTACTTGGAAATGCAGTTATTTCAGAAACTATGTAATTGTTTTATTTAATACTTTAGAATAATCTTTGTGCTCCAATTAGAACACTGTTTTTGTTTTGTTTTAAGATAGGGTCTTACTGTGAAGCTCAGGCTGCCCGTGAGTTCACTCTGTAGCCCAGGCTGGCCTTGAATTCATGGTGATCGTCCTGCCTCAGCCTCCCGAGTGCTGGGATTACAGATGTGCACCCGCACCCTGAGCTCTAGGACATAGTAATATTAGCAAATAGAGAAAAACCTCAGGCAGAAGTAATAGAAAAGAGTCATCGTTCCCTTTACAAAAATGACCAGATTCTGTGTGAAAATTAAACTAATCTCAATTTTGATGCGTTTGTCTCTCTGTATAATAGATGGAAAGTAAGTTAATTACGCTAAAAATTGACAAAGTTCAAGAAAAATCTTTATTATTGAATGAGATAATTTACAGGAATAATGCTTTGCTAAAAGTTTTTAATGTGGTTCATTAAGCCTTTATATTTTTATCATCTACGCATGAGGCGCATTGTCCATTCTCTGGACAATGACCTGGACAGGCTTGCCTTTCTGTGATCTGTCCTGACAGTGGTGGGACGGATGTGTTGAATCTATTCATTGGGGATGCGTTATGTCCGGGTTTGGGTTCGGGTTAGGAAATGGACGTGTAGGGTGCACTTACTAGGGGTGCGCGCCGGCACTGCAGGCCAGTCTGTCTCACAGCTCGGTGCTATCTGAGCAGTCCATTCGGATACAACACCTTTGAAAGCACAGCTGCACCCGCCCACTGCCTGGTTTCTGTTGTCTTTTCAGGCCATCCAGAGTGATCTCATTTGATGATTACCACAAGACCTGGTGTGGAATAGCCACGTCGAAAGCCACAGAATCCCACAGAAGGCCACGTAAGGCACCCAGCCCTGTCTTGTGTCCTCTCACGATGTTAGTCTCTTCTTGATTTGCCGCTTGTTTTCTTTTCAGAGACTAATTGACACGTTTGCTCTGTGATAGTCGGAAGCAACTCTGTGGGCCCGTACACTGTTCATTAAACAGCTATTAATTTAGTTCCTCTCTGCAGTGGCTGCCCTGAGATCTGATTAAAAGCAGAAGGAACGGCAATTGAGGACATAAAAGACAAGAGTTCTTAGTTCTCCCAGGCTTGCTTAACTTCCTTCACCCCCGCAAGGAAGCTTCTCGGCAGGGGAACCTTTCTAAACTAGACACAATTACTCTCTAAGCTGGCAGGCAATACGCAGAAATTCAGCGAGAGAACAGAACCCAGGGCCGACCAGTTGTCTTTCTAAGTGGAAGGATCAGCTGTTACCATCACAGGTCAGGGACTAAGAGGACAGAAGGGCGAGCTGGACAGCTTTCCCGCCCCTTAACTGGACCCTCGGGTGCTGTTTTCTTCAGCAAAGTGGCTGATCTGGCCTACCCCACCGGCTGGCTCGGCTGCCCCATGGGTGGTTGCCAGGCCGCCCTCCGGAGCTACTGCAGGCCGTGACTCCCTCCTCCCCACGCAGACTGCGGGCCCCTCCTCCCTGGCCCTCACCCAGTGCTCTCCTTGGTCGCTGACCCCACAGCGCGATGTCCCTTCTCCCTCCCTGACACTCCCGCCCTTTCCTCCTCTGGCCGGCACGCTCCAGCCAGGCTCCAGCGCGGAGCCCCTTGTGCTCGTGCGCACGTGCGCAGCACACACGGCGCAGCTCAGCGACACCCCAGAGCAGTTCATTCCTCCCCCAACCTGCCCTTTCTCCTCTACTCCCCTCTCGCTTAGAGATAGATCGTTTTCTCATTCTTACCCAAGCCAGAGGCTTCCTCTTTTTCTGCTTTTCTTGGTGGCTCCCATTAAGCCATGCTGATTTCTTGGCTGGTTTCCACGCTTCGGCCACTCCACCGCGGACCGTGTATCTATCCGCCCTGATGACCATTTCCTAACTCTCAGAAACACAGTGCCCAGCTGCGTGTGGAGGCGCCTGCCTGTAGTCCCGGCGTGCAGGAGCCTGAGGAGGATCGCAAGCTCAAGGCTAGCCCAGCAACGAGCAGGACTCTGCTCAAAAGAGAAAGAGAAGCGCTTGGGACTCCTGCCTAGCGCGCCAGGCTGCGAGCTCAGTTCTCAGCACTGGAGGGTGGAGTGGAAGAGGGAGGGAGAGAGAGGCACGAGGAAAGGAAGGAAGCAAGGTGGAGAGACGGGGGAAGGAAGGAGAAAGAAAGAAAGCTAGACCTAGGGTTTAGGCCCCTCATCAGATAAAAGTTAATTCTAAGCTTCACAAATAAAATCAAAGGTAAGATAAGTAACCCTAAAGAAGCCATATGTTCTTTCAGGAAGTTGGTTATTTGTTGTTTATGATTAGTCACTATTATTCATAGATTAATGCTCAAAAATAATTTCAGATGTTTTAGGGTCATAGCTTCTTAGAAATACCGTTAGTATAAAAAAAAAAAATGTAATTATCTCTGACACCAGAATCCATGAGTGTTTAATGTCAGAGGTTTGTGGCTGGGAACTGTGCCGTCGACGTGACAACCCCTGTGGATGTGGTCACTGGCCGGAGGCAGGACCTGCAGGAACCCTCACCGTGCTCGCGTGGTGTTGAGGCCCTCAGTGGACCCCGCAGTGTGGCTTGGATATTCTGCCCCCCACCGACGCCCGCAGCGGGTCCCAGGACCGTGCTGTTCCGGGCGACACGCGAGCATCCAGGTGCGCCGGGCGACTCCGAACTGCGCCAGCCATGGAGGACTAGAACACAGCCCCGAGCCCAGGGACATTTGGGGACGTCTCTCTTGAAACAAAGAGCAACTGAAAAATGGAAGGAAAGAATCATGCACCACAGACTGCGGCTTCTTCTCCCAGGATTTCGGCCCCACGCCCTTCACTCAGTTGCTGCTAGTGGAAGGTTCGTTGGTCTTAGCAGAGCTGATCACTAATAATGCTTATCCTCAGCCCGAGGCGACGCTGGGACATTTTGAGTGGAGCACTCTGTGGCAGATGGCACAAGGACCCTGCCTCCTCCTACTCTACGTAATGGTGTTTCTGGGTTTTGTTTTTGTTTTTGTTTTTGATATTTGTTTTTTTGTTTTTTTTTTTTTTTTTTTTTTGAGCCAGCGATTGAACTCAGGCCCTTGCGCAAGCGCTTATTCCACTGAGCCATCTCCCAGGCTACCCTACGGAATGAAGTAAGAGTGTTTCAAGTGTACCTTCAAACCTCCCAGCACTTCATTACAAAAAGTAAGAGCAGGCTTCCCGGGTGCTGCCGGCCCGCTCGTCTTAGCCCGCTGGACTGGGTCCAACGCTATCCTTTTAGTGGCCTAATTTCCTGGCAATAACAAAGATGGAGCTTGTAGATTATAGAATGTTTCTCCAATGACTCAGAAATAGAAGGAAAACACCCAGTAACTTCATTTTCTACACTTACCTTCTTATCACTGGGGAGACTATTAAACTCTTATGTGTATTTTTAAGCATTTTGTCGGAGGAATGAGTAGTTATATTTTGATTTTATATATTAGTTCATTCCATAACTTTGTGGCACAAGGCTATGTTGTCATCAATCTCCTAATAATAGTAAGTTTATTCTAGCATGACATCACATATAAAGCAGGCTAAACGTGCCCCGTTTGTAACCATCTCACCCTGTCATTCTTTATTCATTTATGCAACCAATATTTATTGCGCACCTAATTTTGCTGCGAAGCAGGGCCCACCCAGCCCATGAGCTGTGCAGCATTAGAGCTGTGGCCCTGTTTGACAGACACAGCCAAGACCAAGAGGACTCCGTAGCTTACTGCGATCACACAGGCAAGGGAGAGCATCAGTCCGGCAAAGCAGCTAGGTTTGGGAACCAGGTGGCCCAGGCTTGATCCCGCTCCGCGCTCCCTGGCTGCGTCTCTCCCCTTCACTGGGTCACGGGTCCGTCTACAACATGAGAATAATCACAGCGCAGACCTCACGGGCCAAGCGCTCGCGCACGGCAGCACCCAGCAGGTGTTCCATGAAGAAGCTGTGGCTCGGTCTGCACCAGGTCCTGGTCCCCATGCCTCCCTCTGTTCCACTGTCTGCCTTCACGCCAGCAAGTGACCCTCAAGCTCTGCCCTCAAGGCAGGGCGTGGATGAGCACCTCCACCTTGGAGGTCACCGACACAGGCAGCCTCACCAGAAATGACTCACTCTCCTCCTCCGTCCATCTGCACAGTTTGGGACAGGAAAGATTTGGCAGAGAACAAACCAATACCTGTGGCTGTGGCCGCAGCTCACTCATGACAAATGCGACCTCACAAGGCAACACTTACGTTCAGGAGAGTCCTTCAGCCCAGCCTGCTCCCTACCCTACAGCACAGACTCCCTGCCGTGTGTTTGCTGTCACCAGGACAAAGCCAGGAGCTGAAGCACCGGGGCCCTTGCTCTCCTCAGGGACCCGTTCCTGACCTGGGAGCCAGCGCGTGCGTCTGTGGCCGTGCAGTGGCTCTGTTGGAGCTGCTCGCTAAAACCCCCAGGAGCTTGTCCCAGCTTGGCTGAAGGGCACCCCCAGACCAAGGCCAGCAGGGGGCAGCAGGCCTTGGGTGGCTCCCCAGGCAACTGTGCACGGCCACGGTAGGGAAGGGCCAAGTGGGAGGGCACGGTGGCGTATGTTAGCAGGTCTAGACTGTGCTTGCTAGCATGCCTGCACTAGCATGCTCCTTGCACTAGTGTGGCCCATCACTAGTGTGCCACACCCAGCTAATGGAACCCAGTGGGGCCGCCATGAGCGCTGCTCTCGGGGGTGGGGCACCCCACAGGGAGCCTAGCTCCTGAGATGTGGTGTGTGAGGCGCCTTGTGAAGAAGCAAGCAGCAGTGCGCGGGGTGCCACCCTCAGCCCCCAGGACCCGGAAGAAGCCCAGCGGAAGCAGAGGGAGGCATCCCGGCCAGGCCCAGAAGGACGAGCTGCATGGTGGAAGAGGTCCAGAGGACGCTTTTCTGCCCAAGTTACAAAACTGTCACAGAGCCCAAGCAGAGTCCTGGGGCTGCATTTCCAACTCTGAGAGCGTCTGCTCAAATCTTGCGGGTCCTTTCCTCTGCTGCCCTGCCCTCCTGCCTTCCTAGTCCCGGTCAGCAGCATATCCTTGGGAACATCTCCACCTAGGTACTAGTGTGCTGGGGACAAGAAGACAGGGACATCGGGGCGTGGTGAGGGTGCCTGGAGTCCCAGCCCCAGGAGGCTGAGGCTGAAGGACCTCGCACTTGGGACGAGACTATCTTTAAAAAGCAATGACAACAAAAAAAGTAAGCGGCATGACAGCCTTTCTGAAGCAGTGCCTGGCAGGTGGCAGGGGAGGGACGTGTGGGCGAGTTACAGGGATAAAATATGGAAAACATTAAATAAAAATTTGTACAAAGTACCGTGGCATTTTCATCTCTCGTGTGGCAGGGAGCGCACAGAGAAGGATGAATCACGACGGGACACTAATGGGACCGTGCAGGAAGAATGGCCGTGTCACACGCGGTTTTATCGTACGTAAGGAAGTGACTGTCTGCTGTATATATTCAAATGTAAAATGTAGGAAAGGCAATTGCAAAAAATTAAGGAAAGATATGAATTATCCTTGAATAAGAACCTCAAAAGGAAATGGCATTTGAGAGAGATTGAATTTTAAGTTTTGGCCATGCACCATGAAGATTCCGATGAGCAGACGTTCCTCAGTGTTGCCGGCTCTGCTCATCTGTCACCCGGGTTGGGTCGGGCAGGAGCCACTCACAGACGCTTCATGCGACCCCCGAGGGTGACCGCTGGGAGTGACTGCTGGCTGGGAGTGACCTGGAAGCAAAGGAGGACCTCCCCCCAGGCTCTGGGAACCCAGTTTGCTTCTGTAGTGGAAAGAGAGTAACGGAAGTGCGCACACAGGGAGTGTTAAGGAAGCATTAACGACCCTTGTGTAGCCCGCTTATCTAGATTGGGGCAAGACAAGAAACAGAAGAAGAGGCGGGAGCATGGCTGATGAAAGCCTTCTAATAGGAGAACTACTTGGGCTAAGAGGACTTTCCCTATCAGTGGCAGATGTCGTCAGGTAGAAGAAGTGGCCCTTGCTGAGCAGGGGGCTTCAGACAGGCAAGACGAAGAGAGCGCAGCTGGCCAGACAGCTCCGCTGTAGACTCAGCTGATGGCGAGTGACTGCAGATGAAGTATTTGTTTCAACATAGTTCACGTAAAATTTCCCGTGCCTTAGTACAGTAGGTTTTCAGTAAATTTTTTGTGCATTGGATGGAAGGCACAAGGCTTACAGTTAGCCATGAACTTGCAAGACAGTGGTGTGAGGTGAGTCGCAAAACTTCCAAATGCAGATCTGGGCTGACTGACATGCAGGCCAAGGACACGGGGTTTCCACTTGTGTCTGTGCTACTTCCACCAATCAAGTTCTTGATCTGGTTCTGTGTGTGCATGTGTGTGGGGGTGCACATGTGTAAGGTGTGCACAGGTGCATGCATGTGTGGTGTGTGCAGGTGTACATGTGTATGGTGTGTATGCGTGTTCAGGTGCATGTGTGTGGGGGCTGTGCATGTGCGTGCATGGTGTGTGCATGTGTGTGCACATGTGTGCATGCATGTGCATGGTGTGTGTGCAGGTGCATGTGCGTGTGGCGTGTGCACATGGTGCATTGGTAGGGTCTGAACCCCAGGCCTCACCCGAGCTAAGTTTGCTCTCTACCACCAAGCGATGCTCTAGCCCGGCCATAATCTGTAATAGAAACACAAGCAAGTTTGACTCCAGAAAGATCACATCCTAAGAAAGAGCTGACAGGGAGCCAGCTTCCTCAGGAGCTGTCTGTGTCACCGCAGGGCTCGGGCTCAGGCAGCGAGCCAGGCAGTGGCCCCCGTCAGCCCTATTTAACATCCTCAGTGGCACAGAAACAAGCATCCATGCAGGGGAAGCAGCCTCTGCCTCACCGTCCACTGACCTCCAGCAATGCCTCCTGGTGCGAAGCTCCAGCCAATGCGCGGAATTTGGAGATTCTGAGCACACGACGTGCCTCGGACTGCAGAACGCAGTTCTGGCCACATGTCAACTTCCTGAGTGGGGCATTATTTTCCACGTGCAGTCACCTCTCTCTTTCTACTCTCATTTCAGTGCTTGAAGACCCTGACCTCACCCGACAGTATTCTAAGTGGAGGGAGAAGGATCTACGGTGTTCTGAAGAATGGAAGCTTAAGTAAGAAATGTCTCTAGGTTTTATCAGTGGTGGCAGCAGTGGTGGCAGAGCAGAGAAGCAGAAACAAAAAGGGGGTGGGGGCTCGCTGACTCTGAAGACACGGAGAGGCTGGTGGGCAGAGAGACGGGCAGACTGTCTGACCTGAGACAGGAAGCCTGAGAGTGTGGGCTATTGCTCAGGGACGGAGTTTGAGGGGCGGGCTCAGGGGCACACAAGGAGCTGACTGGAGGCCTGCTTGAAGGAGTTGTATCCAGGGCTGGAGAGGAAGGAGGGGGAGGTGGTAGGCAGCCACGTCGAATATCCATGTCAGGGACAGGATAATTTAGCAGTTTGTACACCGGCCAGAACCTACCAGTTTCTAGAGCCTTGAATGTATTTGCCTATTAACTCGAAATGCCTATTTTTCTACCTTCTCCCGCCCATTACACTGGGCCATCAAAAGGGGCCTCCAGTTCATGTCTTTTCTAAGCGCAGGGACAACCCTCGGAAAGCACCATTTCTTCCTTCCTATGCAGCCCGTGGGGAACCTCTCTGCTCCCCCTGGCTGTGTGAGAACAGGTGCGCTGTGAAGAACCTTGGAAGACCTCACTCACTTCCACACCATCAACTTTACCAGGGTCTGACTTCAGAATCCTGAAGGAAAGAATCATTTGCATATCGCAGCTAGCGTGTCGTCCTTGGCGAAGCTGAAGCTCACTCTAGATTTCCAAACACCCACCATTCCAGGAGGAAGTGCACAGTGACAGCATAGACTCGGGACTGCCCCTTGGTGGGGGGGGGGGCGCTGGCTCTCTGGCCACAGAAGGAAGGGCCCGGGGCACCTTTTGCCGCTGGTCTCCTGAGAGAGAACAGAGCTCCGCAGCCAGAGGCCTGTATGGGGCCTCTGGTTGTGTCCTGGGCACATCTGTGGATGCTTAGGATCCTGCAGCCAGGGGAATGACAGCTGTTTTACTTTCTCATTTACGTCACTTATTTCACTTGTGAAGCTGCTCGACTCTGTTAGCACTGTGCCGTCTCTACACAGGAGAAATAGGAGCTTTGTAGAAATTACCGGGTGACTTTCCAGTGTGTGCGGCAGCCAGAGCTCCTCCACCCCCGGCCCCCGCCCCGCGCAGCCGGCTCTGTCTCTGCAGCTGACTCCCTCATCCAGTACTTTCTGCTTTCAGGATAAATTATGGGCAGAAGAAAAGTTTCTAGCAAGGGGAATTTGAAGGAGTACAAGCATTTTTTTTTTCCTTGAAGGCATGTTTCAACTTTCTTTTGGAGTTGAAGAAATCTTCTAAGACTATAAGGCTAATTTTGCTTTGACATGACTTCCTTTCTGATTTCCCCTTACAGAGCCGCGCCGGTTTACTCATCTGATCCCTGAGTGATTACGTAATGCCAGCGTCCCGCAGACCCCAGCCTGAGCGGGAGCCTGGCCCCTTCCTTTCCAACTGGTTCGATCTCTCTGCAGGGCTAAAGTACTCAGGAGGTGGGTGAGTGGGAGGCTGGCTCTCCAAGCCCATTACCCTGGGGTGGCAGGTCGTGCTGTCACATGCCTGGTGACCCTGTCACGCACGCGGGCTCGTGCCTTCCACCATCTGGTGGCTGCTAGGAAACCCTGAGATGGAAGGGTCTTTGCTGCTTATAAATGGTGCAGTTGGTCAGGGAAAAGAGAACACTGTCGCGGCACCTTGGAAGCACTCGGGAAAGCCCTTATGCCGTCTCGGTTCATCACGGCTTCAGGTTTGGAGCATGTAAGCCCGCGAAAGTATGATTTAAGTATCTAAAGCACAGTGCGGTTCGTTTTCTGGCAATTCTCAGGAGCTGCAAGCTGAGTGGAAGGCACGAGCTGTGATGGTGCCCATCGGGGGCTGCTTGGGCAGCGGCCGTCGGGACCTCTGCGGGCGCAGCGGCCCGAGTGTCCCAGGGCGCCACCGTGTACTTCTCTTGGCCTAACGGTGCATGACGAATCACCCCATCCCGACCAAGCACAAGTGCGGATATTTTCTGGGTGAGGGAAAGGACCCTCCCTGTCCATCACCGCCGGGCCTTGCTTGCGTTCCTCCTACCGCAGCCGTCAACACAGACTCCCCAGTGACGTTATCTCCCCTCACTGTCTCTGAGGACTGAGGGCTCTGGCTCTGGTCATGCCACAGCCTGGGACCTCTCCCTGGTGGCATCCCCAGGCCAGGCCGAGGCCTGACGTGCATAGAGGAGGAGGGCACCGGTGCCGTGGGCAGGAGCTGGTTGCCCCTCTGCATCCTGGCCATGCACGACGCCCAGTCCTCTGCCCCTCTGCATCTCCGTTTCATTTGTTACACAGCTATTACCCATTCCCAACACAACTGTGACAGTTATGTGAATTCATCCTCAAAAAGGGCCTCCAGCCTGCCCAGCACTCGGCAGTAGGGTTCGCTGCTGTTCACGGCTCTGCCAGCCTAGGCCCCAGCAGCGGGGTTCTGGC
The DNA here is from genome assembly GCF_000260255.1 of Octodon degus. Taxonomy (NCBI): domain Eukaryota; kingdom Metazoa; phylum Chordata; class Mammalia; order Rodentia; family Octodontidae; genus Octodon; species Octodon degus. The sequence continues at coordinate 3,460,011 of NW_004524633.1, forward strand.
AGGGAATCCGGGGGCTCTTGCTGGACTCATTCCTGGCCATCCCAGTGACAATTTCACCTCCCTCCAAGATGCTGGGCCTAGAATTTCCAGGGAGATGAGGTGTGACAGTAGGCGGCTGGCAGCTAAAGCTGCACGGGAAGAGGGAGGATGAACGCTCAGACTGCAACTTCCGGGGAAGACCAGCCAGCAAGCAGCACCACATCCAGGAGAGGGAGCGCCACTGCGGACTGCAGTTACCAGGTCCCCTCCTCTGCTGGCCAAGTGCTTTGTAGGGCGCAGCTCGGGCGCTGAAACCGTCCCCATCAACCCTCCCGTGGGCATCTGTCCCTGTCTGTCCTTCAGAGCTTGTGCTGTGAACCTCCCTCCACCCTCCAGGCCCAGGCCAGGGCTGCTGGGGTGGCTTCACCTCCTCTATGCACAGTGGCTGGAGAGTCATGGGCATGCATTAATGTGCATTGGAAGATGCCACTTCTTCTTAGGAGTAAATACGAGAGCAGTTAATTTTACAAAAAAATATTTACCAATAGACCCCTATTAAAATCCACTCTAATAGAGAGATTAGGGTTCTGTTGGAGCAGTACATGGCATGGTCAGAAACATGGAAGCTAGTGTCCTGGCGACCGCCTGTAACCTCAACACCGAGGAGGCTGAGGCGGGAGGACTGCAAGCTGAAGCTGGGGCGTGGGGTATGAATTTGCTAAGTCCCTATTTCACAATAAAATAAGTAGTATAGGGTTGAGGGTGGAGCTCAGTCCAATGGCCCTGGTTCAATCCCCAGTACACCAAAGAGAGAGAGAGACAGACAGAAAGATAAGGTTTCCAGCCTCCCTTGTCAAGTGGAAATATAAATTCATGAATATTTTATGAGAATTGAATTTTACAGATGTTTACTTACAAGTAACAGAAATACACTGCCATATAATCAACTCATGAGTCCTCATCAATTAACTGTTTGGTTTGGTTTTCATTTCCAAGATTTTTTTTCCTTTCCTACTGCCTTATCTCTTGACTATTTCTGCAAATGTTTGTTTCTGTTAAGACATAGGAAAGAGGGCCAGTGAGATAGCTCAGTGGACTAAGCACCTGCTTTGGCAAGCGCAGGGACCAGGGTTTGATCCCCAGTCCTGCATGCTGTGCCGGCCCCACCCCTGGGTGCACTGAGCCAGCCTGCGAGATGGGGCGTGGTGGCGCGCACGTGTAATCCCGGGGGGAGGGGCTGGAAACAGGATCAGCATGAGTCCAATCCGCATCGTGAGACCCTGTACCAAATACAGAAAAAAAAAAAAAAAAAGAAAAAGAAAAAGAAAGAAGAAAGAAAAGAAAGAAAAAAGACAGGAAAGATGTAAATCTAGGCTCTAAGCAATAGTTTTTATTTTTGCTGGAAAAATAGCGAAAGATACAAAGTCCCGCATCTTGGTCAGCAGGCCACGAGCGCGAGCGTTGTGCGTGGCACGGTGAAGCTCTGTGTCACGTGCTGCAGCTAAAGATGGCGATCCGCAGGCCGAGCCTTGGCGGTCAGCGGTGCCCCTGGGAAAGGCGTCCATCCTGGTGCGCTCGGCATTCAGGCAGCTTAGGAAAGGTCACCCTGCTGTCCGTACTTAGGAGACTCTGGTGCAGGAAGTGAGCAGGGAAGGCGCCTTCATCCCTAATGTGCTACTGGCCACTCTGGGCAGCTGAGAGCCCCTCTGTCTGTGACCACAGCAATGTCTGTCACCTCCAGGTCAAGTCACACAACTTGGCCTGGCCTGTGGATGCAACTTCAGGACAAGGCTCCACCTGGGTGTGGGGTGCACACCTGTAATGCCAGGGATCTGGGGGGCTGAGGCAGGAGGACCTCAAGTTCAAGTCCAGCCCAAGCCATTGAGTGACTTGGTGAGACACACTCTCAGAAGAGAGACTAAAAAGGACTTTGCTTGTTTCTCAGTGGCCGTGGACTCGGTACACACACACACACACACACACACACACACACACACCCCTGATTGCCACCCCAAGCCTTCCCACTAGGAAATTCTGTGAAAACAAATTTGTTCTCTCTAGTTTAGCAATGAGAGAAACTGAGGCACAAAGAGAATAACCAGTTTTCTTGAGGTTACTGAAAAATGCCCAGCTTGTTTGGCATTACAAGCATTTCCTACTTGTCCTCTACAGTGTGCTAATTAAGGCCTACCGTTTTCAGGTCAGTATAAAAATATCACGTGTCTCCTTGCAAACACAAATCCATCCTGTTTTCTATGGAAATTTTTTTTTAAAAAAAGCTTTAGTCAAGGCTGGCCAAATAGCTTAGCGGACTAAAGCACCTGCAAGCAGGTGCAGGGGCCGGGTGTTCCATCCTCCGGCCTGCCGGGCGGTGCTTTGAGACTGTGATTAAGACTGGGCGTGGTGGCGTGCGCCTGTAATCCCACCTCTTCGGAGGCTGTAAACAGGATCACTATGAGTCTGATCTAGTAGTGAGACCCTGAACACCCTGTAGACCCTTCCCTAAAATATGAAAAAAAACTTTTTTATAAATATGGTGTGAACTTAGTTATTCTGTATTTTAGTTTGAAGTATTAATACACATTCTAAGTTATTTAGTGTCGGGTTTTGACTGTATATTTTAAATCACAAACACAAGGCATTGCCCTTCCTGTTCCTGTTGCCCTTTCCGTTGGTGATATGAGGACATTCGGGTAATGTGTATTTGTGCCATCCCTTTAGGGTTACGGAGTTTAAGTCTTATTTTCACAGGATTATTTAATTACATTAACGGTGCATTTGTGAGGGGTTTGCTTTTTTATTCCCCAAAGAGTAAGCCTTTCCTGCCATCTTGTGGTTAAAGAGAAAATTCCATTGGCGTGCACGGGCACTGTGTTTTCGGTTTGGGGTTTTGTTTGTTCTGAGATGGTCTTGTTACACAGTCCAGGCTGGCTTTAAACTTACTGTGTAGCCCAGGCTGGCCTCGAACTCTGGGCGATCCTCCTGCCTCAGCCTCCCCAGGGCTGGGATGATAGGCGTGTGCTGCCGTGCCCAGCTCCAGGCATAGTTTAAAACATAGATGTGGGAAAACATACTGACAAAGACAAGAAAAATTCCTTCTTGAAACAGCTTCTGCCAGGCCGTTAGTCTGTGCAAGCTCAGGAGCCTGAGGCAGGAGGACTTCCAGAGTTCAAGGCCAGCCTGCGCCACACAGCAAGACCCTGTCTCTAAAAAAGCTAAACATGAGATTCTTTGGGTCACTGTTGGTGACAAAGCTGACGGCCAGCCCAGGCTCCCGGATGACACAGCCTTGCTCTGCCTGTCACACACTGAGGACCAGGCTGGCTTGGGGACCAGAGGAGGAGAGGATGGTCAGATGTTGTCATGGCGGTGACACAGATAAGACCATTTCCAGTTTCTCAGCAAATCTCTGGCGCGTGTTTCTCACACTTACTTTCTCTTACAATAAACAAATCCAACTCTTTCAGCCCCACGACTGAGCTCGCTGTTCTGTGTGACACCCCCCATGTCACACACCCCCATCTCCTCCACCGTGGAGCCCTGAAACTTTGGCTAGTTTTCTCACTGTCATGTGGGATTGGATGGAAATTTATAACATTGGAGCTTAAGATTATTTTTCTTTTTCCTTGTTCCTAAAAGAGGAGTTTTGATAAAAGTCAAAAACTGGTATGAGTCGGGACCAGTCGTATATATCTATACACCAGCACTCTGGGAGGCTGAGGCAGGAGGATCTCAAACTTGAGCCCAGCCTGGCTGCTTAGCAAGGTAGCAAGACCTGGTCTTGAAATCAGAAATAAAAACGGGCTGGGGATGGAGCTCAGTGCGAAGGCCCAGGGTTCATCCCCGGTTCTGTGGGGAGGGAAACTTCTCTCCAAGAAGACCCCAGCTTCAGTTCTGCTTGTGCATTTTAAGGCCCCCCCTCCCTCTCCCTCCCTCCCTACCTTCCCTCTCCCTCCTCTTAGCCTTCCTAAGGCCCATTGCTACTACTGTCATTGCTGTCATCTGTGATCTCTTATATCTATTGTTTTGGCTCAAATTTTCTTGTTTGTTTGATGACTGGTGATTTTTGGTAGGAGACTGGAAATTGTAGGTGTTCTGTTGCTACATACTGGATTGTGTCACATTCCTGCAGTTGCAGTTTGCGGTCCCTTGTCTCTGGAAGCAGCCCATGGCTCTGTGGTTCATTGATAAGCTTTCTGTGAGTTCGGGACGCCCCTGCCAGGGCTGCCCTAGCCCGTGGAAGGCCGGTGACAGTCTTGAAGGCACAGCTGTCTCCACCAGCGGGCGGAATGACACCCGCAATGCGTGAGCCCCAGGTTGCAGGACGGCCTTAGCGCCTTGTGTCCCTCCGAGCAGGCGTGGCCCTGCAGAGCGTCGCTGGCTTTATGCTGTCTCGCCTTTGTCTTCAGAGATGGCGCAGATGTTGCTGATTTCTTTTGTGGCCAACCACTTGCCTTTGCACAACTGAAAACACAAAATCTAAAGCCGAAGGTATTCCAAAGAAACAGGAATTCAGTGACTGAAATTAAAATGTCCTCACCAGTGAGCTAAGGGGTGAGATGAAAGCCGCCGGGCTCCCTCACTGTCGCCCGCCGCGCTTTCCGAGGCAGCGTCCCCTGAGCCAGCCGTCAGTGCGCTGGAGTCCCGAGGCCGGAGCCCCCGCTCGCTCGCCGCTTTCCGAGGCCCGCGCGGCGGCCTCGCGTGCTTCCTTCGGGCCGCCAGCCTGCCTCCGCAGCCAGCCGGGGATCGGGAACTGTTAGCTCCGGGACGGGCGCTGCGTTTACACACCTCGCTGTGCAGCGGGCGTTTCTATTGCGCTTACCAAGCAGTCCCGCACCGGATGTGTTTGCTTTTCCTTTTCTTTTCCTTCTTCCAGAACCGGACTCAGGCCCTTGCTCCTGCCAGGCAGCGCTTATTCTCCTGAGCTATCTCCCCGGCTCCTCTTTGCTTTTCTAACAGCTGTTTTTTTTTCTTTTTTTTTTTTTTTTTTTTTTGCGGAACCGGGGATTGAACTCAGACCCTTGAGCTTGCCAGGGAAGCACTTATTCCACTGAGCCATCTCCCCGGCCCACCAATTTATGTTTTTAACTTCAACATTTTCAGCGTTCCACGACTGCCCTCCCTGACGCTCGCCTGCGTCCTGGGGAGCAGCTCCCCGGCGGAACCATCTCGGGCTCTTCGCGCCCCTGCGCGCTCCGCGGCCGCCGCTCCATCCCGCGGTCCCCTCCCACTCACAGGTCTCCAGTTCTGATGGCAGCTCTTGCCCGCGTAACGGCTTCCCTGATTGCACTCACACCCGCTCTGCGGCAGAGCCTGCTTCTGCAGAGCCCCTTAATCATTCGTTCAGGTTTTTCCTCCAGAGCAAGTGACTCTTCAGAGAGTGCCGTGGGACTTGGCACGAGCCCATCCTCTGCTCTTCCCAGGTTTGCCGCCACCAGGTCTCGGTGCGCCCGAGAACGCAGAGCGCCTGCTATGGCCAGCCCCGCGGGGAAGAGGACCCACGCCTGCCCCAGTCCAGGTGAACCTGATGCAGCACACTGGGGTTTTGATCTTAGAACTAAAAAATTACTCATAATAACATTTGAATTTTTATGCAGTTCAGATAAGTCTGGCTATATGAAGCCTGTTATGGCCTGAATCTAGATGTCCCCCAAAGCCTCATGTGCTTGTAGAAGGGACTCTTTGGAGGTGGCTGGGCCTAGGACGTGTGAGTGTGGAGTGTGTGTGTGTGTGTGTGTGTGTGTGTGCATGGGTGTGATAACTGGATTAGTGTAGTGATTGGCTTAGCACGGCTCTAGGTGTGCAGAGTGCCAAGGCCCACCCTGCGGTGGGAGGCACCAATAATAGGCTTGGCCTGGAGTGGTGGAGAGAGGGAGGCCCGCTGGTGCTGCTGCGCCCTGCCTCCCGTCCCCGCCCGCCCTGCCATGAACTGTTTCTCCTCTTCAGGGCCCCTCTGCCACGCTGCCTAGCTGGCTATGGATAGAAACCTCTACTACCTACAAAGCCAATAAAAAACCCTTCCCCTTCAACTTTGGGTTTCAGGTATTTTGGCTCGGTAGTAAGAGTAGGAACTAAGGAGCTGATTCTTGTGTTCTCCTTTTAAATTTGCTTCAACTCTTTCTAAGAAAATAAATTCAGTAAATCAAAAACTACACAGGAAATAGGCATTTAAAAACTGAATTACTTGTATTTCAAGCTTAATGGGCTAATGCACAATTTGAAAATTCAAGGTTCAGTCCCCAAACGTAAAATACCAGCCCGAAACAAAGCACTCATTGTAGATTCAGAAGTACAGGTGACATAGTTGGAAAGAAAAGACTGGTGTTAGTTGTGCGTTTTGTGCATTTAAATTTGAACAGTTCTCAAAGAAGCATGAGTTCTCGGATAGACGGAAGGCCAGCCGTGGGTGGACACACAGGCCAGTGACGGGAGTGGGACATGTGGGGCTCACGAGGCTGCATGTGGACCCAGTGCCGTGTGATTAGAGGAGGCCCCACCTTCCACGCTCAGGTCCTGCATCCTCAGTGAGTGCCTGGAACCTGGCAGCATCCTAAATGGTAGTCCCTAGCATCCTGCAAGGTCTCACAGCATCTTGTGGCCAGGGTGGCCCACACAGGTGACAATTCCCTATAATCCAGGAAAGGCTGTTGACAGGGCCCAGTCAGTGCTCGCCCTGTCGTCCTTGCCAAGGCTCCCCAGGGTCTGGCTCCCTCTCTGCTTCCTCCTACCACTGACCCCGTGGGCCCTCCTTAACCCTGCCTCTCTGGGACAGTCCTCGGTCTCACACCTCCTGGCTTCTCTACTCCTGTGCCACTCTGTCCCCCTGTCGCCAGAGTCCTCATAGGCTGAGGCCGTGTGTGACTCAGGCGGTGACCACAGTGACTCCAGCCATGCTCTGTGATTCTGGCGCTGCCACTCAGAGCCACCTGCAGTCACAGGCGTCCCTGTCCTCCAGCAGCACCTCCTCCCTCCCTCACCCCTAAACACCACACTGACCCCTGGGTCACCTTGGCTTCTCGCTGCACTGTCCCAGAGACATCAGGAGGTGCACGTGGCCTGAGGGCCCTGCACTGTGCATCCATGCCTCTCTCCTCCCTATACCCAGGCACCCCAACTCTGAAAGCCCCCAAGCCCCAAAGGCTCTGCTGCTAACGGGGCGCCACGAGTGGAAAGTTCCACACCACCAATCTGCTGCCTGCCCCAAACTGCTAGACACATTGTGTAAGCCACCTCCAGCCCGTGTGCATAAGGTGCAGATGAAGGGCAGGCCATTTTTGTACTCCACTTGGGTCCTGCCTCGAGGGTCTCTCTGTCTGTCTGTCTGTCGAGGGGGGGGGAGAGGGAGATCCCAAAATCCAGGATAGTTTCAAATCTAAATCATTCTGTTCTCCAACATTTCAGGTGAAGGGCCCCCCACCTGAGCCAGGCCTGGTGGCACACACCTAGAATCCCAACACTCTGGGAGGCTGAGGGAGGAGGATCACAGGCCTAGGAGTTTTAGCAAGACCTTACCTTAAAATTGAAAAGAAAAAAATAACAGAAGTGCTAGGAGTAAAGGGCCGGGGAGCTAACTCGGTGCAAGACCTTGGGTTCAGGCCCTAGCACCACCTCCGAGGGTTATCACAGTGCTTCGGCATGGCTGTGGGCTGTTAGTTTTCTGTTGCTCTCTCTCTGTGACAGACTGCCGTACCTGGAATGGCCTAACACAACACACACACACACCTTGCTCCACAGCTCTGGGGCCTGGAGCCCGGATCCAGCTCGGCCTGGGCTCTGCTCAGGGGCTCCGGCTGCAATCGGGCCGTCCGCTGGGAGCTGGACCTGGGAGAATGTGCTCCCAGACCCAGGAGAGTCACTGGAAGAGTTCATGTTGGTTCCACCGTCTCCTGCAGTGGCAACAGTGGCAAGCACGGGGTCTCAGAGGAAAGGAACTGCTCAGCCCAGGGCCTGTGGCTCGGCTGTGTCAGCGTCCGTGTGAGGGAGCGAGGGAGCATCCCGGCGCCTCTAGCAGCCCCACAAGTGTGGAAAAGATGCCCGGGCCCAGGGCAGGTATGCAAGAGAAGCGAGCTGGACAGGAGCACATGTGCAGGAGCACGCGCCTCTGACCGGCTCGAGCTCCAGGACGGCAGCCGCCGCCTTCTGAGAGGACTGTTGCTCTGCGTGGCCTCTCCCAAGAGACCGCACCTCCAGCTTGTGGCATGCAAGCTCGCTGCCCCAAGACGCTCCGGCTGCTCCGTCTGTGTGGACAATGGTGCTTCTCTGTCATTCAGCTTCGAGCTTGGCCCGCACGCTTGTGTCGGTAGGAGGAACAGGCAGTGTCAGGCTTGGGAGGGCTGCAGGCCCCGCGTGCTGCTTTTCATACTTCCTTGGCCAGAACGTGCCAGGGCCAGCCCTCCACCCACAGCAGGCGACAAGGCAGCAGCAAGCTGCCCTCGTGTTTGCCACCCGCCACATAAGCCGACCTGGTGGTCCTGCAGGTCTGTGACCAGTACCTCCTGCAGGCCACGAAGACTTTGTGCTCAACATTACCTAGCAGTAGTAAGCTACCGCAGGACATCGAAGGGCAGTGTGACAGGTCGGGAAGAAGTGACCTTCCCGCCCACTTGGGCAGACTGTGGCTGGGCCGCGCTTCCTGATGAAAGGTGCACCTGAGATTTGGGAGGAGGTTTGGGAGGAGGCACGGGGCAGGGGCTTGCACTGTGTGGCGGGCATGGGGCTCCTTGGGCACGGCCCTTTCTCTCCCCACGGAGCCTAGGTCACAGACAGGGCAGCGGCTCCGAGGTGCCCGTGTACTCAGCATGGTGGCCCCTCTTGTGTCACTCCGTGTAGGCAGAGGCTTGGCTTCCCAATCTCCAGCCTTCCCAAGGTGCTGGGCATCTGGCGGAAGCGGGGCGATGTTCTTCTAGACTGTCCACCTTGCCCGAGAGGCTGTCTCTCCCAGGCTCCCCCGCGCCTGGACCCTGCCCAGCTCCAGTTTCCATCGTGGGTTATTTTGCTGGCTTTGTTTCCTCGTGACAGGAGTTAGTGGAAGCAAACCACTTGTCGATAGCGCTGCTCCCTGCATACCTGTCGGCACACGCTGTAATAGGCTGCTAATCAAGCTGCTTCAAGGTTGGAAAGGTGAACGATTAAATGGGACAGATTTGGGGGCCGGGGAGATGGCTCAGTGGAATAAGCGCTTCCCTGGCAAGCGCAGGGGCCTGAGTTCAATCCCCAGTTCCATCAAATTTAAAAATAAATAAATAAAAAAAAAATAAAAAAATAAATGGGACAGATTTGAAG